>NC_082720.1:34530421-34843272 GCF_030144855.1 Hypanus sabinus
CTCTTCATAATTTAAGTTGATTTTGCTATTCAACTTCTTTTTCAGTTACTGTTCCTTCCTTTCATTTTATTTTTTGTCCTATTTTCTCCCAGGCTCTTTATTTTTCTGATCTTTGCTTCCTTCTTTAGCACTTGGAGTGAGATTTTTAACTGCTGGCCAGAAAGCCAGATTTATAGGGGTCACTTGCCCCCCCCACCCAGTTGGTTTGACAGTCTGGTTGGTATTATCTCCAGGTATCTGGGCGGGCAGCAGCCCAGCCACCTGCTCTGAGTGTGTCACTGGAACTTGGGTAAGTTACAAGGTAAGGATGAAATAGGCTATTCCAGAGCAGCATCTCCGTTTGGTAAGGTGTCAGAACTTATCTTTTAATGCCGCCATCTCATTTTCCACAGATTTTACTGAGCAGGGTAGGAAGGGAGAATGGTCCCATTGTTAAAATTGTACACATTCTCAATATATGAAGAATCCATTTAAATAGAAGTGAATGTCACAGCACCCCTGCTTTGGAATATTTTGGACAGAATGTACACCTTAATGCTGATTTTTAAATAAATCTGTCTTTAGAGAACTTGTGGAAGAGTATTGGCTGAATTTCAAATGGTGAGGCCATAATATGGATGATGGCCAGAGTTGACAAGACAACCTCTGAACAGGAAAATGGTGATTATAACCCTTTGACAGTTGGTTCAGCCAGGCTCCATGTAAACATAGAGAAAAGGCACACTGCAACCCTTAGGACCGGAGATTGATTTCAACAATTGCAGATGATCGGCCTTTCCAGTTTATATTAGAGTTGGACTTTTCTGATGAAAAGACTGTATTGTTAATTCACTTTTTTTGCTCTCCGTAAAACTGCCTCTGCTCTGTTTAGTTCTTTTGTTCTTTCTGCTTTTTGCTTTTTCTCATCTTTTTATATTTCCATCAGACAAAGAAGCTGCAATTCATAAACCTTTATGATGTGCACGGCTGGCACCACTCTTCTTTTGGTCTCTCTTGGCCACACATTCTTTTTGTTCTTTGCATCTCTCTTCTTTCTCTGGAATTTAAGACCTCTTTGTTTTCCGAGCTCTCTGATTCTGGGTAAGGTCATCGACCTGAAGTGGTAATTGTTTCTCCATTTACGCACGCAGCCTGACTTGCTGAGTATTTGCAGCAATTCTTATTTCAGAGTTTTCAGCATTCACGTTTTCGTATTGGTATTGGTTTATTATTGTCAAGTGTACCAAGATAGAGTGAAAAGCTTCTCTTGCAGAATAGATCAAACCATTACATAGTGTGTCAAGCTGGAATAAGGTAAACCAACAATGCAGAATAGAGTGATACGACTACCAAAAAACGTGCAGTGCAAGTAAACAGTTAAGTGCAAGATCAAACTGATGTAGATTGCGAGGCCAAGAGTCCATTTTAAATACAAGAGTCAAATAACAGTGGTTTAGAAGCTATCCTTGAGCCTGGTGTTATGTGCTTTCAGACTTTTGTATTTTCTGCCTGATGGGAGAAGGGAGAAGAGAGAATGTCTGGGGTGGGTGGGGTCTTTAAATTTGCCAGCTTCTTTACTGAGACAGAATCCAGAGAGGGGAGGCTGGTTCTTGTGATGTGCTGAGCTGTGTGCACAACTCTACCATTTCCTTGTGGTTACATGTAGTGCAGCTGCTTTGACATTCAGACAGAAATATGGTGCATCAATAAAAATTGGTAAGAATTGCAGGGACATTCTGAATTTCTTTAGTTTATGAGGAAATAGAGGCTTTGGCGTAACTTTCTTGCTCATGACATCAATGTGGTTAGTCCAATACTGGTTTCAGATTTCGCTTCTCCCGTGTTCTGTATTTCATTTTTCCCTCTTTGATTCTGTTCTTTGTTTGCACACTGCTCCAAATCACATCTGCATGAAGGTTAAATAGATCAACAAACATATTATCACTGTAACCACAACTTCTGCCATTCGCAACCATCTCATCCCTCTTCTGTGCCCAGCACCTCTCCCCCATTTCTACATATTAATCCATGGTATATTCTGAGGAAAGATCAACATTTCAAAATGCTAAGATTATTTCTTCCTCCATTAATGTTGACTAACTTGATAAGTATTTCTAGCATTTAATGTTTATACTTTTAATACAGGTGTCCCCCATTTTTCGAATGTTGGCTTTACGACGAATCGCTGTTACGAAAAACCTACATTAGTACCTGTTTTCGCTAACCAAAGAGGATTTCAGCTTTTACAAAAAAAATGCCCACTTTATACATGTGTTTACCCCGAGAAAGACTACAATAACCGTGAAGCCTTGTGTGGGCAACTGTTTGTGCATGTGTGTATGTGCGTATGCATGTGATTTTTTTCTCCAAATCGATTTTGGCTCGCTGTCTTCCTGAGGTTGATAAGTGAAACTACACCGTACCTGCAATATTTCTACTTTATATAGGCTGTATATTTATCATATCATTCCTGCTTTTAGTATATGTTAGTGTTATTTTAGTTTTTATGTGTTATTTGGTTTGATTTGGTAGGTTTTTCTTGGGGTCTGGGAATGCTCAAAAGTTTTTCCCATATAAATTAATGGTATTTGCTTCTTCACTTTTCGACATTTTGGATTATAAATGGTTTCATAGGAACGCTTTGCCTTCGGATTGCGGGGGAAACCTGTAATCAAAACAGGGAAGATTCTGTGAGGCAAATACTTGCTTTATTTAAAACTTCTTTTGATAATTTCCCACCAGAATTGGATTTAAAATTCTGTCTGCTATAATCCTTTGTTTAAAACTCAATTTCTTTGTGTCTTTCCTGTCTGCTGTTCTAAGTGATATATTACTACAGGATCAGCCTAGCAAACAAACTCTTAACTAAAGGGAAGGAAGTTCTCCAGTATATCTGCGTTGACAAGTATTTAATGGCTTAATGGTTATAAATGGAAATAAATAAAATATCTGTGTACCCGTTTCCCCCGCTATACGAAAGTAGAGAGTTCCTATGAAACGGTTCGTAAGCTGGAATGGCGTAAATCGAAGAAGCAGTTACTATTAATTTATATGGGAAAAAATTTGTGAGCGTTCCCAGACCCAAAAAAATAACCTACCAAATCATATATAATAAATATAATAATATATAAAACCTACACAGCCTATATAAAGTAGAAAATACTTTTCTGCAATCTTTGCAGCACTGTCAAGCGTAGTGAAAATCTCACGCAAGCGCTCTGGGCAGAAGCGCTCTCAGCGGAAGCACTCTCTCCAGTAACCTTTAAGCTATGAAGTTGCCGTCGCCTCAAAAACTGACCAAACCACCGATGACTGCCTTTAAGTTCCACTTTCGCAAAAGGGTCTTTGTTGCTATGACGGCTGCAATACAGTTCCAGGGGAGGAGCTTGGTTGCTCGGCGCGTGCGCTGCCTTTTCTCGTAAAAGCGAAAACAGTCTTCAGGTAGCGAAACAGGTAACTAATGTAGGTCTGTGGTAAAAGCGAGGTGTTTTAAAGCGGACATTCAGAAAACTGGGGCCATCTGTTTATTGAAACAGTTCTGTATCTGGTCATGGTTAAGTGGTGAATTGACATGGTAGTAATGTAGAAAATATTCCCGCTCAGGAAGTAAGAGAAATTATATTAATAATGCAATCCAGTAGAAGATTTAGTTTGAGCAATACAGATGAGTTAAACAACATATCTGGTCATATTGAATTTTAAGTTAATTGGTGCTTTTTCCACAGAAAGCTTCCTGTTCAATATGTCTTTAAGTAAATAGGTTTACCAATTCTTTTTACAAGTACTTGATCTTGTACTCCCTGTTGTGTATTCCAGATGCAGCTGCTGGATACGTTCCCAGTGGAAGGAGGCCAGAAGGATCCCAAGCAACGTTATATTCCTTTCCTGCCAGGTAAAATGACATAGTTGTCCATTCCTTTCCTCCTGTTGTCCTGCTCCTATAATTTCCGTACTTCAGACCCTAATGGTGGAATTGGCAGAAGCTTATGTGTGAAACTCAGAATGTAACATACTGGAGCACAGTGCATTTTGGTTGTAATATGTTAAAATTATCTTTATGGCATCAGTGCTATGATTATGTGTATGGAAAAGAGTCTTTCCTAATTTCCCTTTGCAAAGTGCATCTGAGGTTAAATGTCCTGGTAATGTGATCCACAAACAAGAATATGGCATGTTTGAAAGACGTTCTTTTAGCTATTTGTGGTTAAGGCGTTGGACTAGCAATCTGAAGGTTATGAGTTTGAGCCCCAGCTGAGGCAGCGTGTTGTGTCCTTGAGCAAAGCACTTAACCACACACTGCTCCAGTCCACCCAGCTGAAAATGGGTACTGGCAAAATGCATTAGGGTTAGGCGTCCTATCCGGGATGGGGGGATGCGGGGGGAGTCTCGTACTGTCAGTTGCTTCCCGCCACGGAAACTGGCATAAGCACCAGCCTGATGAGCCTACAAGGCTCGGGACAGACTTTAACTTTAACTTAACTTCTAGCTATTCTTGATGAGTTGTAGTGGAAGAGAATTACCAAATTACTGGACTTTGAAGGGGAAGGAGAGCAATGCTTGCTGAGTGTGTGTTTGTATCCATGTGCCCAGAAATGGCTTGTGTTCCTCAGACAAATGAATTGCTCTCACACACATACCCACACACAACATGAATACCTTTTGCAAGAGGGCTAAAGTTGACTCATAATTACTTCAAAAGTACAATGTATTAAAATAATTACGAATTCATAATTATGCATATAGAAATCTTTAGAATAACTCTTTGAAGTTTACATAAAGGGATACCACAAGCATGTTAGCGTGCTTGATTGCTGGAATAGTTTATCTTGAAGTCTGAAATGAGCATATTAGTGGTGCATTTGCTGTAGAATATAACTTCCAGGTCAGAACCTGATGGTAAAGTCAAGAGAACTAAGTTAAATAACTTGTTAGATTTTTTTTTACTCTAAGGGATGATGTATAATCCATCAGACAATGATCTACCTGCAGTGGTTAATTGTTGAGTTCAGCAAGAGATCATAATTGTTGGTGGTATAAACAGTATTTGTATAAGGAGTTTTTTATTAGTTTCAATGATTTGTTTTATAACCTGATATGCAATTACTGTATCCCACTGATTCTGTAAAACATAATTGCAATTGGAAAATGAACTCCTATTCAACAGTCTGTATTGTAAAGAGAACAGTACCTGAGCCTACTGTGCTGTTGAACAAAACAGACATAGAGGAATTTTGGCTATTTGGTATTAGAATTGTGCACAAAGATTGATAACTGAGCATGTGTGATATGGTAAGACTGGAACTGATTAGAGCCAGGGGGAAGACAACATTTTTTCCCTCTGGTTCTTTGTTTGAAAGTTCAGCTGCCAAACTTGTATTTTAGTTTAATGAAGTCTCTTCCACTTTCAGCTCAGTGCTGTCTCAACTTATTATTTTAGAATTGTATTTTCAGTTTTCTCACCCTGGAAGAGTAATTTTCTTTGGCCAGCAGAATAAAAGGGTGGTTGAAATTTTTGCTGTTCCAGTAGCACAGTTGCTTAGCAGACTGAAAATGGAAGCTTTGTCAGACTTCCAATTCCAACCAAATATTTAACCCTAAGGTTTGGTTCTGACTTCAGTTGGAAAGGGCACCTTGCTGAAAGAAGCACCAAGGTCTCAGAATTCTGTTGCTTGGAGCTGCACCCTTTATGCTTGAATATTGAAAAATATCCAGTTGTAGTATAAGTGCTTTGTGTAAAGAAAAGCTTATGGTATCAGCAAATATAAAGCTTAAGGCACGTCCCTGTAGCCCTTTTGGTTGTCTGATTGTTAAGTGCAGAATTGCAAATCTGTTAACTGTACAGTATTACTTTGGTCACTGGTTGTGTAGGGTTTGCAATTTGATTCTCTGATGATTGTGCCAAAATCTTAGCTGAATATGTGGCAGAGCTTTTCCCACCATTTCCCATTTAGTAATTGAAGGGCAGTAAAGATGAGAGTAGCGCTGAAACTTGCTAAATATTGGTTCCTTTGGTGGTGATTCTTTGATCATTTACCTACTTTCATCCTGTTTGAGCATTGCTATAAATATTTACTAAGCATTACATTATTAAATAGAGGCTTGAAATTGTGTAATACTGTATGTGAATATGAATGAATGGTGCTGTACACTGGACCTATGCTAATTCTTTATAAGTGTGCCATTACAGATTTCAGAAACTTCAGTACAGCTACATGCAATGCAGCCCTTTGCTGGAGCAAGAATTTGTGAAGAGCTTCTGCCCACTGAGAACTGCAGTTTAGGTTGTGGCTGGAGTTGGAACGGATGGATGCAGCTGTTGCTCCATTCAGGCCTCACTGATTAATGATTACATAATGTGAAGTCAGTCCTCCAAGAGGACTGGACCACAACCTCTTCGTGAATTGGAGGCTTGAGTGCGTCAGTGCCCTGGAGAGCTATGTTGCTTTGGCCCTTCGCAGGGTCACACACATCAGACAGGTCAAAGAATAGAGGACAGACTCAGAGTGATCCACTGGTCTTCCAGGGTTCAGGGGGTCAGCTCAGGGCTAACAAGCCTTGACTGGTAAAACAAAATTGTTACAGAAACCGCAGTGAAGAATCCTTTGACTTCTGATTGTGATGGTATTCCTGAGTCTCCACCCGAGACTTGCGTGACTGGCTGTAGTGAAAACTGAGAGGAAGCTATTGACATGATGAAGGAAGCCCTGAACACCACCAGAGATGGAGGACCTTCATTGCTGCCCTAAACGCCAGTGGTGTAACAGGCAGTAAGTAAGTAAGCAATGTGGAGTCAGTGGTAGCGTTCAAATAATGCTCTCCTATTCCCAACAGTGAAGGGGGACTTACTCTGTCCATTGAGCTATTTGGCTCAACAATGATGATTCCATTCACAGCTTCAGCAGCAAACTCTCTGACTAGCTCAGGCCATGACTAGTTTTTCAGTTTAGACACAAGAATGGCCTGTCAAAGTCAGCCATTTCAGTTATGGTGCAGTTTCTTCAACATGTATTTACATTCTAGTCTTGAAGCACCGACAGATAATATTCATTGCATGCCGATGGACACCCATTATGTAAACACAGCACATTAAGAGTCTATTGTATTTTGCAACTGATATTTTGCTTCAAGGCAGTCTTGTAAGGCAATCTTGGTTGAACTTCAGAGTCAATATTTATATTGAAACTTGCAAATAAGTTAATATTTAATCCTTTCCCTGTCAATTACACAGCCAGATATCATCAACCAACCTTGAAAATGACAGCCAGATTCCCAAAACTGATTTCACACATAATTGCCTCAGCTGAAAGCTTCAGAATTCCACACCTATCACTGGAATGATTGGTAAATGCAGCTGTCCTGATGTCACCTCAGAATTCTAGATTGCCAAATGGCATAATGGCTATGAGATGGATTGAAAATATTTTCCTGTAAACGCATTCTTGAAACATTGGGTCACTGGTCTGTAACGTATTGCTCTAGTACATTCAGGTCACTGGTTTTCAGTGACCTGTAGAATGTTCAACATGCTCCTTGTTTATATAACACATGGTTCACCGGTCTGCTTTCAGGAATGGGGCTTTGCTACTGACTTTGCTGCTTCCGCATTTACTTCCTGCATTTTATCACATCTACATGGTACTAATGGGTCGGCTTTATATTTTGTTCACAGATCCTAGTGTAGCAGTGGCAGATGAAGTGAGGAGACAAAAGAGCCCAAATGGGAATTCAGCTGTATATGAATTTTAAATGAATAGGGATAAATGAAAAGAAATGTCCCAATTAAATTATTGAATTCCTAAAGGCTGTTAGTTCTGTAAAAAGTCATTTTAGCAGAGTTTTAATATTAGCTAAAGTAGCATGACATTCAAGCCGGGAAAAGTGAAGGAAATTAAATCTGAACTTGCAGACCCAGATTTGCAGATGTGTAGTTCTGCATCAAAGAGAACATTTAACAGTCATTGAATTGATGCTGCTTGAAGTAAATAGAAAAAAAGTTTTGTTTTGTTGCCGCTCCATCCACCATTTTAGAAGGAGGTACAAGTATACATAACTTTAACAGGAAAATGTGGTACTAGTTCTTCCAAATCTATTAAGCACATTGGTGACAGCAAAGGATCCATAATTTGTGCTATGCCTGTTTAGAATGTATAGATTTTGAGAGGCAGGTACAAGGTTTATATCAACATGACTGTTGCTCCCTTGGCAGCTGTGCTAATCTAGATTTTTGGTATTCCATCTTCCGTACTTGTGTATTTAATATTTAAGTAATATTTGAGTAATCTTTATGTGCAGAATATTGTTTGATTAAGCATTTATAATCATTTAAATAATTTATTACAGGTTATATGTATAAATATGTGACTTGCATGTGTCATGTGCATGCCTCGCTTAAAGTGCACCTGAATTTAGATGCACATTTCAGACACACATGTCTTCCTTTGAATTAGTTTAATGTTTTGAAGTTACAAAACATAACATTAATGACGAGGTATTTTTAAAAAGAATACAAGACAGATATCGACCTGTTGAAAGGCAGTGGGAAGTTCAAACTGAAAAAAAACGAGCAAAGAACGGTGTGTAAAAAAGGCAGAAGTGGCTGACTACATTGGAAGGGTTGACACAACAGATAACTGAATTGTATGTATTGAGCTAGTGGAACAATATCTAATAGAAAATTAAAAAGCCAATGAGAAATGAGTACCAGTTTTCTGAGTGCATTGTTTTTAAAGGCATACAATTTCTTTTGAAGTTCAATTGCTCCAACCAAACCAGCAGAAATGAGCTTTGCTGATGTTGTCAAAGTAATGCAGGAACATTTAGAACCAAAGCCGTTGTTGTTTGCAGAATGCTTTAGGTTTCATAAGTGAAAGGGGAGTCCATTTCCTATGTGGCTGAATTGAAGATTCCAGACACCAAAAAATATCTGAGCACATTGTCAGTTCAATAATAGGCTTAATGATTTGTTCAGATATTTTTTGGTGTCTAGAATCCTTCAAGAAAACATTCAAAAACGAATCCTAAGTGAAGCACAATGCACATTGAAAAGAGCATTTGAAATCACTGTTCCAGTGGAAACCACAGACAGAGACACGGTTGCAGTCAGGAATGAAAGTGAGCTTGAACAAAATTGCAGCGTCTAAACAGAAACCAGCCCGGTCTAACAAATTGTGTACTGTTGCTGCAGGGGCAAGTAGTCACTAAACAAGTGCAGGTTTAGGGGAGAAACTTGCAGAAAATGTATCAAAATAGGACACATTCAAACATTATATCGGGCTGACAAAAATAAATGGAATGCACAGGGAAGAGAAAAAGCTAATAAATCAAGTTATAGTTTCAAATAGAGCATGTTGTTGATGAAAACATATGTTAATAATGACGGTGAATCAGGAGTGCGTAGCCTTGAGATTTACAATGTGAAAACTAACAAAAGACATGCCGTATGGTTTGCACCAGAAGTGAACACCAAATTAATTAAAACGGAATTGGACATTGGCTCAGCTGTTTCAGATATTCCAGAAATGAGTTGAGCAGCCTTTCAAAGCTACCTAACAAAAACCTGTAGATATTCAACTAAGAACTGATATTGGAGAAAAGCTAAGTCCTGTGAGAGTGACATTCATAACCATGAAATAAATACAACAACCAACAAGCAACGTTGAGCTGGTTTGTGGTAAAACTGAAGGACCAGGATTGTGAGGGTGTGATTAGCTGACACAAGTGCAACTTAATTTGGGATCCACTTGCAATTTGCATGCCTTATCCCCTACAATAAAGTCAACTGAAAGGTACTGGGTGATGCCACAATTGTATCCATGCTGAACACCATGAACCATTGCCCAACAGAGGACAAGCAGGTCACTCACTGCATAGTATGGTCAATTTACATTGACCCATTAGTAGTAGTCGTAGGCAGCCATTGATCCCAAGGGATTATGGGTTTGTGCCTCTGGTAGACTGTGACCTCTCCAGGGCATAAGCCTGGGTGGGAAGATTTGATGAACCAGCTGTTGCCCATGCAGCAGGTTCCCCCTCTCCAAGTCACTGATTTAGTCCAAGGGAAGGGCAATCTCCAATACAGCTTGGCACCAGTGTCGTCGCAGAAGTTGCCAGAGTGAAGTTGCAAACGACATCAAACAGCCTTAGGGACCCCGGCTCTGGATTTCTTCCTCGGGGTTTACTTCTGAAACCTTTCCCATGGGTGGGTATTGCCGCAAGGCAGCGGAGGTTTAA
Source organism: Hypanus sabinus (assembly GCF_030144855.1). Classification (NCBI taxonomy): domain Eukaryota; kingdom Metazoa; phylum Chordata; class Chondrichthyes; order Myliobatiformes; family Dasyatidae; genus Hypanus; species Hypanus sabinus. Next base: position 34,540,631 of record NC_082720.1, read on the forward strand.
AATCAGAGTTTTCCTTCTCCTAGGCGGGCTGCTGTCCAAGGCTGATGAGCCTCACCTGACCAAAATTGGCCCGTTAACCTACCAATGTTCCCATCTTTAGGAGGAAATGTGTGGTGACAGGGTGAAATGGCAAAACATCCAGCCCAATCTACATTGTCAATGTCAGGATTGAATCTGAGTTGTTGGTGTTGAGGCTGTGCTGCCAACTCTGTGACATTTTTATACATTGTTCCTTTCTTTGTCTGTTCCACAAGATTTAATTTCTGTCTCAATTGGAAGCATTAGAGCTTGGAAAACAAAACAAACCAATGTCGTTCTTTTGACAAGACACTGGATTCCGGTTAATTGAGACACATTGGGACCAGTACTTTTTGCCCATTTAAGTTGCTGTCCATTAGCCGGTTTTATGGAGTAATTAAAAAGGTATAAAAAAAGAGAAACTACCATTTAACAGAGTGTCAAATTATATATTTAAATGAAATACATATCAAATTAGAACAGTATCAATACTACTACATTACTATAAAACTGTGTATTAGTTCCTAATATTTATAAATGGAGGAGCTTCCAGCGAATGCTTTTGATTGACTAAATGAACAAAATCAGAATCAGAATCAGGTTTATTATCACCAACATGTGTCGGGAAATTTGTTAACTTGGCAGCAGCAATTCAATGCAATACATAATATAGGAGAAAAAAAAAATGATAAATAATTAAGTAAATCAGTAACAGCATACATATATTGAATAGATTAAAACGTACAAAATATAGAAATAACATATATTAAAAAAAAGTGAGGTAATGTTCATGGGTTCAATGTCCATTTAGGAATCGTATGGCAGAGGGAAAAAAGCTGTTCCTGAATTGCTGAGTGTGTGCCTTCAGGCTTCTGTACCTCCTACCTGATGGTAACAGTGAGAAAAGGGCATGCCCTGGGTGCTGGAGGTCCTTAATAATGGACGCTGTCTTTCTGAAACACCGCTCCTTGAAGATGTCCTGGGTACTTTGCAGGCTGGTACCCAAGATGGAGCAGAATAAATTTACAATCCTCTACAGCTTCTTTTGGTCTTGTGCTCAGCATAGACATTTAGAGTGAATAATGAACTGCCTTCATACAATCTTTTGAAGATTGCATCCTCCAAATCTTCATTTTCATTGTAACATTCAAGATGATGTTGGAACCTTCATAGTGCCTAACTTGTTAAAAGAGTGAAATTCATTTCATTTTCACTTTCGGACATGTCTGGCTCCTCCAGGTCTCAATGCTTGAAACTGCAGTTCTGAATTGTCCTACTACTTATTTCTCCCCAACTATTGGTGACAAAGTTTCTGCTTTTAGAACGCAAGGACATGAAACTGATGCTATTTAAAAACTGTATGCTCTAAAATTCTAAAATGGTGTAATGTCTAACGGCTTCTCAAATGATGCATGTGACACTAGTTAGAAATTGTTTGGCAGTAGTCCTCTGCTCAAATTAAGCGGCACAGTGTCCCTGCTATTTTCTTGATTGGTTTTGTTCTTTCAGAGTTTGCCCAACTAAGCAGCTGCCCCTATAAACCGATGGCCCAATTAACCAGAATCCTCTGTATATGTTTTGAGAGTTGTTCATTGTTACTTTGATCCTTTCAGATTCCTGGTCTTTATTTTTCTCTACTAGTGCTGCAGTTTATTTTCTCCTGATCATTCCCTACTTTCTCCCTGCTTGTCAACTTCTGCGGTCCCTCAGTAGGTGTAGGTCATTAGCTTCGCCTCTTAACCAACAGCTGGTGCTTTTTTCCTTTGTGTGCCTCATTGCATTAGGTCGAGAAGGTGATGAAACAAAAGAGCTTTTACACGAGTCATTAAACCAAGGCCCTGTCCTGCAATTCAGGATGATGAAGGACAGGGCTTCAGTTTAATGACTCGTTAAACCAGAGTCCTGTCTCTGAGAGCTTTTCTGGTTTTCTGGCCAATGCTGCTTCCTCTCAGAGCACTCACATGACAGATTAACTAGTTACTTGCAGCGTAGCATATTATTGGAACGTGTTGGCAATAAGTGATGCTTCCCTTTTCATATAGGGTGATTCTGCCAGTAATTGTCTGGAAGGGAAGGGGGTGGGGGAAGAGAAGTTGAGCTGCAGTTTTTATTTATTTATTTAGAGATCCAGCGTGGAATAGGCCGTTCCAGCCCTTCGAGCCATGAGCCAGCAACCCACTGATTTAGACTAGACACAGGACAATCTACGGTGACCAAATAACCTACTAACTGGTGCATCTTTGGACTGTGGGAGGAAACCGGAGCACCCAGAGGAAACCCACGCATTCCATGGAGAGGATTGCACAAACTCCTCTCAGAGGATGTCAGGATTGAGCATCGAGCTCCGACACCCCAAGCCGTAACAGCGTCTCGCTGATCGCTACATTATTTCAGTGTTAGGGTATTCAGTGGTTAGGGAACAGATAGGAGGTTATGTGGATGAGATTCCTAGGCGGTATGCTGCCTTGCGAGTGCCAGGCTTAGGGACCCTGAATCCACAGCCTTCATAAGTGGACGGGCGAGCAGCCAGAGGACATGATCCATGTTGATAGCAATGATGTGGGTAGGAAGGATGATGAGGTATTGAAAAGGGAGTTCAGGGAGTTAGGTGCTAAGTTAAAGAAAAAGACCTCCAGGGTTGTAATTTCAGGATTGCTACCCATGTCATGTGCTAGCAAGGTCAGAAATAGGAAGATCATGCAGAGAACATGTGGCAAAGGGCAAGGTGAGGTAGGGAGGGCTTCAGATTTTTTTTGAGTCATTGGGCTCTTTTCCAGGGAAAGGAGACGGGATGGTTTCCCCTTGAACTGGAGGGGACTAATATATGCGGGGAAGTTTGCTAGTGCTGCATGGCGGGGAGGGGTGGGGTGATGAGCTAAAGTTGCATGGGGATGGAAACCAGAGTGCCAGAGCAGACAGTGGAGTCATTGTGGGAAAAGATGTTGTTAAGCTTAAATACAAAGTCAGGAATTGAAAGGTTGAGCATGGTGAGACTAATATTCTGAAGTGCGTGTCTTTCAGTGCAAGGAGTACCTTAGGAAAGGTGGGTGAGCTTAGGGCATGGATCACCATGAGGAATAATGAGACTTGGTCGCAGGAGGGGCAGGACTGGCAGCTTGTTGTTCCATGGTTCCGTTGTTTTAGACATGACAGAGTTGCAGGGAATAAAAGGGGAGAGGTGGCATTATTAGTTCGGGGAAGTGTCACAGAAGAGCTCATATAGAACAGACTGGAGAGTTTGTCTACTGAGGCTGTATGGGTGGAACTGGGGAATAGTGATGATCACACGAATGGGGTTATATTACAAACCACTCAATAGCCAGGCGGATTAAGAAGAATGAATTTGTAGAGAAATCACAGTCTGCTGCAAGAAACATCAGGTTGTGATAGTAGGTTACCTTAACTTTCTACATATTAATTGCAACTCCAGTACTACAAAAGGGATGGATGGGAAAGAGTTTGTCAAATGTGTTCAGGGAAGTTTCTTAATCAGTTCATAGAAGTCCCATCAGGAGAGAGTGTGATACTAGTTCTCCTATTAGGGAATGAGACAGGGCAGGTTAGTAAAAGAGAACACTTTGCATCTAGTGATTATAACAGCATTAGTTTCAATTTTATTATGGAAAAGGATGGTCCTCGGATTGAGATCCAAAATTGGAGAAAATCCAAGGATTTTGCATGTGTGGTTTGGGCATGTCGTTTTCTGGCAAAGATGTGATTGGTAAGTAGGAGGCCTTCAAAAGTGAAATTTTGAGAGTACAGTGTATATTCCAATCAGAAGAAAAGGCAAGAATAACAGTTTTAGGGAACCTTGGTTTTCAAGAGATAATGAGGCCCTGGTTATAAAGAAGAAGAACAAAGTGCATAACAGGTATAGACAGGAAGGAACAAATGAGATGGGAGAGATCTTAAGCGATATTTTGCATCTATGTTTACTTGTGAGAAGTGAGACAAAATAGCAGTAAGGTCATGGGCTTCATACAGATTACAGAGGAGAAAGTGTTTCTGTCTTGAGGCAAATTAGGGTTTATAAATCCCCAGGGCCCGACAAGGTGTTCCTTTTGACCTTGTGGGAGGTGAGTATAGAAATTTCAGGGGTCCCTAGCAGAGAAATTTGAAACATTATTAGCAAAGGGTGAAGTTCCTGAGGATAGCTAATGCTTACCCGTTTGTTTAAGAAAGGCTTTTAGAATAAGCTGGGAAATTATAGACCGGTGAGCCTGACATCAGTAGTGGGTAAATTATTGGAAGGTATCCTGATACACCAGGTTTATATGTATTTTGATAGACAGGCACTGATTAGGAATAGTCTGCATGGCTTTGTGCGTGGTAGGTTGTGTGTAACCAACCTTACAGAATTTTTCAAGAAAATTACCAGCAAAGTTGATGAAGGTAATGCACTGGATGCTGTCTACTTAGACTATAGTAAAACCTTTGACAAGGTCCCATGATGTGAGGTTGGTTAAGAAGATTTAGTGGCTTTGCATTCAAAATTAGATAGCAAACTAGATTAGACATTGGCTTTGTGGAAGAAGACTGAGAGTGGTAGTAGATGCTTGCCTCTCTGGCTGGAGGTCTGTGATTAGTGGTGTTCTGCAGGAATTGTTGCTGGGTCCATTGTTGTTTGTTAGCTATATCAGTGGTCTGGGTGATAATGTGGTAAACTGGATCAGTAAATTTGAGGATGACACCAAGATTAGTGGTATAATGGGTAGCGAGGAAAACTATCAAAGCTTGCAGTGTAATTGGGGCCAGCTTGAAAAATGGGCAGAGAAACAGACAGATGGAATTTAATTCGCACAAGTGTGAGGTGTTGCTCTTTGAGAGGACCAACCAGGGTAGGACTTACACAGTGAATGGTGGGGCACTGAGGAGTGTGGTAGAACAGAGGGATCTGGGAACACAGATCCACAGTTCATTGAAGGTTGTGCCAAAGGTAGATATGGTCATAAAAAATGTTTCTGGTACATTGGCCTTCATAAATCATAGTATCGAGTACAGAAGTTGGGATATTTATGTTGAAGAGGTGTAAGACTATTGTGAGGCCTAATTTGGAGTATGTGTGCAGTTTGGTCACTTACCTACAGGAAAAATATCGATAAGATTGGAAGATTGTTGTGAAAATTTACAGGGATGTTGCTGGGTCCTGAGGACCTGAGTTAAAGGGAAAGGTTGCAAAGGTTAGGATTTTATTTGCTAGAGAGTAGGAGCATGAGGTGATAGAGGTCCGTCAAAGATAAACCCTCCTCTCCACTGAGCACATCTGCACGAGGCGTTGTCTCAGGAAAGCAGCATTCATGCTCAGGGACCACCACTACTCCAGTCATTCTCCGTTTTTGCTGCTGAAATCAGGAAGAAGGTTCAGGAGCCTCAGGACTCGTTCAGGATCAGTTATTACACCACAATCATCCTGTTTTTGAACCTTTGGGGATAACTTCATTCAACTTCACTTGCCCCATCACTGAACTGTTCTCACAACCCATGGAAGCACTTTCAAGGACTCTTGCTCTCATGTTCTCGATAATTAGTGCTTAATTTTTGCTCTTTTGTATTTGGACAGTTTGTTGTCTTTGGCACAGCAGTTGTCGACCCTGTTAGGTGTAGTCTTTCATTGATTCTCTAATGGTTCTTGAATTTACTGAGTATGCCCAAGAGAGAACAAATCTCAGGTTGGATTGTGGTACTTCAATAATAAATTTACTATGTAATTTGAACTTTGAAATTTGTGAAGGGTATAGAGAGGGTAAAGGCAGTCAGGTTTTTCCCACTGAGGTTGGATGAAACTAGAACTTGTCCTGGGAGTGATTCAGAAATGTTGTTGCTGAGTTCTGTGCTTTTGTATAACCTGTCTCTTTAGTTCTAGTGAAGGGCTCGACCCAAATATCAACTGCCCATTACCTTCCATGTATATTCCTGAACTTTGGGTTCCTTCACCATTTGTGTTTTGCTCCAGATTTCCAGCATCAGTAAGCTTTCTTGTGTCATCAAATGCACAGCCTCCTTTCTTCTGCTCTGCTTGAACTTGAGACACCATAGTCTGCTTCCTAACTCATATCATCCCCTTCACCTATTACTCCTGAGCAGTCTCCCAATTAAACAGTCCTGACCTCTTAAAAAGATCCATTTCTGTTTTTTTTTTCATTCTTCCATGATCTCTGCCCTATTCATTCTCTGTGTTCTGCACAAGCTTCAAAACTCACTCATTTAGTTTTGTTTCAATTTTCAAGCATCCAGTGGTGGACCTGAGCTCTGAAAATCTCTGACTTGCTTTATTTAAGAAAGGCCATACAATGCTTTACTTCTGTCATACTTCTGATTAAATGTCCAAGTGTGTGTCTTCAGTTAATTTTGTTTGTTTGTTAATGCTGCCATGAAATGCTCAGTGCCACATAGATGAAATGTGTTGTTGTTTACCATTGGTTATAAGTAGAATATGTGGTTAATAAACCTGATATTAAATTTACTGATTATTAAGTGATACAGTTTGGAACCAGACCCTTTGGCACAACTTGTCTATGCCAACTGTGTTGTCCAGTGAGCTAGTCCCATCTGCTAGGGTTTGGCCCGTAGCCCTCTGAACATCTACTCTCCATGAACTTCCCTAGATGGCTTTTAAAGATTGGTAATGTGCCAGGAATAGCAGCTCAATGCAAATACACACCAACTTTTGCTAGAATATGCCCCTTATACCCCTTTTAAATCTCTAACCTCTGATCTTAAACCTACTTCCTCTAGTATTTAGCACCCCCCCCCAGGAAAAAAGACTGTGTGCTTTCACGCAATGCCCCTCGTTATCCTATATACTGCCGAAAAGTCAATTCTCAATTTCCTATATTCCAGAGAATAAAGTCCTAATCTATGCTATCTCTTCTTGTAACTCAGGCTCCCAAGTCCAGGCCACATCCTGGTCATCTGTTCTGCACTTTCTTTTGGTTTAGTAACAGTTCTACAACTGGGTGCCCAAAAGAGTACACAGAACCTCAGCTTCAGTCTCCCCAACATTTTATATAACTGCAGAAGAACTTCTCAACTCCCCCTGTGCTCAGAGCCTTGACTGATGCAGACCAGCATATCAAATGCCTTCTTCATGCGCAATGTGACTGTGACACTGCTTTCTAGTGAATTATTCACTTCTCTTTTTACTGGGTCCTTCTTTTCTGTAACATTTCTCAGGGTCCTCCCATTCACCGCATAAGACCCATTCTGCTTTGATCTCCCACAATGCAATATTTTCACCTGGATTGAAAGCACACATACCCATCTGATCAAAGTCATCCTGTAATTTTTCATAGCCTGTTACACTGTAGACTGCACTGCTTATTTTAGTATCATTCACAAAGTTACTAACAACATCTATTTCACTTACATCCAAATTGTTTCATATAAATCCCAAGCAACAACAATTCCGGCTTCAACCTTTGGGGTGCACTCTTAGACATGGCCCTCTAGAACGAGAAACAAACCCTGACAGTCACCCTGTTTCCTGCACTTTAATTATAAATCCTATCAGACATATACCCTAGATTCCATGAGAACTAGTCTTGTCAAAGGCCTTGCTATAGTCCATGTAGACAGCATCATTCCCTGTACATATCAATAGATTATCATGTTGGCTGAGTGATGCAAAGCTATTGAGATGCCTTTACTTCCCCATGGAATTACCAGTGTTCTTGCTTCCTGTTTTTTTTCTTTACTGAGGTCACCCCTATTTTTGGTTTCTATTTTCCTGTATGATCTTTCTTTGTGGGTGGCCCCCGTCTTCTTTGAAGTTGTAACTTTTGGCAGAGGGAAGAAATTCAACTACAGGGGTTCTAAATGCCATTAGATTGTACATATTAGAAGGCTGGAATTTTGTCAAACCTCAGAAAATGACTTCATCCATAACCTAAAAAGTAGTGAATCCTTTTTCCTCAAATGGTTCTTAATGGTCCGAGGAAGATGCCAGTAATGCTGTTTTACTGATAATCCTTTGTAACTGAATTACATTCTTATCTCAATGTTTAAAAAATAAAGCAGTTGGTTATTCTTTGGGTAAACTATTGGATAATGAGTTATCTACAAAGGGGTCCTGGTATGTTTTTTCTCTGCTATTTGTGTTGTTTATGCCATATAGTTTAAGGATTGCAAATTCCTTCCATGTTCCTGTCTGACACACACACACACACACACACACACACACACACACACATTTTATCCTGTCTTTATAATCTGAGGAATTTACAGTGCTCGTTGAATCAGAGATGTCAAATCAAAACAAAAGCAGCCTGAGATAACACAAAAGAAAATCTGCAGATACTGGAAATCCAAGCAACACACACAAAATGCTGAAGCAATTCAGCAGGCCAGACACATCTATGGAAAAGAGTATAACTCAGACCCTTCATTAAGACTGGAGAAAAGAAAGATGAGAGTTGGAGTAAGGTTGGGAGAGGGAAGGAAGAAACACAAGGTGGGGGGGGGGGCGAAGTGAAAATCTGTGAAGTTTGTTGATGAAAGAAGTATGGGGCTGGAGAAAGAGAAGAGGGAATCTGATTGGAGAGGGCAGGGGGCTATGGAAGAAAGTAAAGGGGAGGAGCACCAGAGGAAAGTGATGAGCAGGTGAGGAGATAAGGTGAGAGAAGGAAATTGGAATGAGTCTTTTGGGGTCATCTACTATATCTGGTGCTCCTGATGTGGCCTCCTGTATATCGGTGAGACCAGACGTAGATTGGGAGATCGCTTTGCTGAGCACCTACACTCCATCTGCCAGAAAAAGTGGGACGGCCTATTGGCAACCCATTTTATTTCCACTTCCCATTACCATTCCAACATGTTAGTCCATGACCTCCTCTACTGCTGCATTGAGAACACACTCATGTTGGAGGAGCAACACCTTATATTCCTTCTGGGTAACCTCCAACCTGATGGCGTGAATATCGATTTCTCAAACTTCTTGGAATGCTCCCCCCACCCCTTCACCATTCCCCATCCCCTTTAACCTCTCTCACCTTACCTCCTTGCCTGCCCATTGCCTCCCTCTGGTGTTCCTCCCCCTTTTCTTTCTTCCATGGCCTTCTGTCCTCACATCAGATTCCCTGTTCTCCGGTCCTGTATTTCTCTCACCAATTAGCTTCCCAGCACTTTACTCTCCCCACCCTGAGCTTCGCCTGTCACCTTGTGTTTCTTCCTCTTCTCCCCCCCCCCACCTTCTTACTGTTGACTTCTCATGAAAGTTTCGGCCCGAAACGTCGACTGTACTCTTTTCCATAGATGCTGCCCAGCCTGCGGAGTTCCGCCAGTATTTTATGTGCATCGTTGTGAGTATGTTGTATTTCGCAACTCCTACAGCATCAGCTGTGGTGAAGAACCACACAGGAACTGACTTGTGGGGTTCTCCAGCCCATGTTCCTCATTGAAATGCCATGTAAGTTAGCAAATGGAGATTATTACACAAGCCATGGTAAAAAAAATCAAAAGAGTGTTCTGTTTTTTCCAAAATTGTCTATCTTTTCATTACCCTCCCTTGCTGCTAGATTTTTCTTCATGACAGGGTTACATTTCTCGCAATATATGGCTATCCCAGCCAGCATTCTTTGTCATCACATACAAGCATAATCTGCACTTTGTTGGACAACTGTCAAATCCCATTGGAACTTGATCAGAATCAGTAATATTGACTGCTTTCTCCTTAACCCAGAGATCCCCGAGTCTAAGGATAATGTCTTGCAGATTAGCAAACTGCAAACAGACAAATATCTTCCAAGTTTATGCATCTTGGTACTTCAGAGTGTTGTACTCCTTAAGGGTAGCACTTGTCGGAGGCTCATTTCAGCACATCTGGTGCCTGTTTGACCTTTCACCTTTCTAGGTGACGTTCATATTCTTGTCTGTGTTTGCTATCCATTCAAATGTAAGTGGATTCATCTCCTCTCTCCATATACTTGCACTTCCTTATATTCTCTATTTCCTTTACTTAACAGATTCTACCAATCCTGAATTTTATATTTAACAATTAAGTTAGTATCGGTTGACATTTGTGGGCAAAAGTTCCAAATTTCCAGTCTCCTCTCCATGTAGAAATTACTTCCTGATTCTAATACCAAACAGAAATTCTCTGATTCCCAGAAATTACCAGTTTTGCTTGGCATTGTTTAAGATCCTAAATTACCGGGAATTATGTCCTTGTTAGTGTAATTTTTCTTCTTAAATTCGGAGATCCCATAATCCAGCCATTCGGTAATCATCCAAGTTCAATAAGGCATGGTGACTAAATCTTCTTCACAATGCTCTGGGTATTATCAGTGCAAAGCTCTGTACGGTTGGAGAAGAACTCAGATCTTGTATACCCAGCATTGATTTAGTGATGAAGACCAATAATTGAATTGAGTTGAATATAAAATTAATTGAATTTATTTAAATCTTACATCTGTCCCACAATGTGAGGGAGTAAAAATCTTTGTGTTCTGACTCTGTCACAATGTGCAGATGTGAATTTATGTCTAATAGCTTGTAGTAGGAAGGTGTCCCATAGCCTGTCGGTCTTGGCTTTCATGCTGCAGCACTGTTTGCCAGGCGGAAGCAGCTGAAACAGTTTATGGTAGGGGTGTCTGGCGTCCTTGCTGATTTTTCGGGCCTTCGTTATGCACCTGCTGCTGTAAATGTCCTCATTGCAGGGAAGTTCACTTCCACAGATGCGCTGGCTGTTCATACCACTCTCTGCAGTGCCCAGCGATCAGGGTTGGTGCAGTTCCCATACCAGGCAGTGATACAGCCAGTCAGGATACTCTCAATGGTGCCTCTGTAGAAGGTCTTGAGGATTTTGGGGCTCATGCTGAACTTCTTCGGTCTCCTGAGATGGAAGAGATGCTGTCGTGTTTTTTTTTGCTGTACGGTCCAGGTGAGATCTTGGGTGATCTGTATACTACGGAACTTGAAACTACTCACCCTCTCAACTGCAATCCCATTGATGTTGGTCGGGGCAAGCCTGTCTCCGTTCCTTCTGTAGTCCACAATTGCTCTTCTGTTTTTGGGCATTGAGGGAGTGGTTGCTGTCTTGGCATCACAGTGCCATGGTGTTAACCACTGCTCTGTTGGCTGTCTCGACATAAGGCCAATATAATGCCAATCAGTGTTTTGTCTTCTGCAAGTTTAATCAGCAGGTTGGAGCTGTGTGTGGCAGCACGGTCGTGAGTGTAAAGGGAGTAGAGGAAGGGACTTAGGACACAACCTGTGTTGAGGGTCAGAGGGGCAGTGGTGAGGGAGCCCGTCCTTACCACCTGTCAGTGATCTGATAGGAAGTGTAGGATCCAGCTGCACAAGGCAGAGTGCAGGCCAAGGTCTCGGCTTCCTGTCAAGTCTGGAGGCAAGGATGGTGTTGAATGCCGAACTGTAGTCCAGGAACAGCACTCTTCTCCACATGAGTGTGTAGTGCTGTGGCTGTGGCGTCATCGGTAGACTGGCTCCATCATAGGGGCTCCAGTATGGGTGGTAGCATGCTGCAGATGTAATCTTTGACTAGCCTCTCAAAGCATTTGCTTATAATTAAGGTGAGTGTGAAAGGGCACCAGTCATTCAGGCATGCTACCTTGGATTTCTTCGGTGCAGGGACAATGAAGGATGATTTGAAACAGGAGGGCACTACACAGTGGGAGAGTATGTAGGTTATTTTATTAGCCTTTTTGATTGCCACTTCTGTATCGCCATGATGTTTACATGATCTGCCTGCTTGAATCTCTTAGTCTCTTTGAGATTGATTACATCTAGCTTTTCACTACAAAACAAGTCCTTTTTTGAGTTCTAGTAATGGATATCATTATACTTGTCTCAGTGAAATTAATTTGTACCATTTTGGCCATTTAATTAATCTGTTGATGCACATTTGCGCTCTAATGTGTTAATCTGAACTAGTTACTGTTGTCATTTATCTACATAAACAGGTAAATTTGCCTTTCGGTTCACTCAGTCGAGTCACATGGCCTTTAGCGTGACACTGTTTGTGGTAAACTATGTATGCCTGTCTGGACACGCCCCTCTGCTATCTGCTCCTGTGGCTCCTCCCACAGACCCCTGTATAAAGGTGATTGGAGGCACTGCTCCTCCCTCTGTCTCCAGGATGTAGTGGTCTCGTTTGTTGCTAATAAAAGCCTATCATTCGCCTCCCGTCTCCGAGAGTTATTGATGGTGCATCACTGTTACAGCTTGGAGCATTCAGAAATTTGGAGTTCAATTCTGGGGCCATCTGTAAGGAGTTTGTACGTTCTTCGCCTGAATGAGTGGGCTTTGCTGGTGCTACAGTTTCCTCTTGCAGTCTCAATACGTTCCAGTTCACAGTGCTGGCTCGGAAAAACTACAATCTACAAATGAGGAGTGAGGCATGAGTGGTGGAAACAGATGAAGCAAAGTCTTTGTTCTTGCCATATGATGCCAGGAATGGGCATGGCCATTTTGAGACTGTCCTTACGACTATTTTGTGAACCATTTGGTGAATTGATTTTTGCTCCAGCCTGGATAACTTAGTCAGAGCAGTAGAACATGGACAAAAGGAGTTTCTGCTAATGATCCTCCTAACAAAGAGATTATCTAAGGCACGAGGCTAGAGGAAAGGGCATAATGCAAAACTGCTTGTAGCGCTAGGATACATCCGCTGGGAACTGACACAGGTCAGTCAGCTGACTTTGAGCCACTGAAATTGGAACATCGTCTGATAAGGAAAAGGATAAGAATGGAGGATTTTGAGAGCACAAGGCAGCAACAACTCTCCAGAGACCAACCGTCGTGGTGCTGAGGACCCCACATCGGACACATGGAGGTCACGCTGGGATGACGAAGAATGCCTGGCTAGCATAGACTCTTTTTCCCAGATATTACTTTGATTGTTCATGGATGGTCAGGTGTGCACAGGGGCATTTGGTTGTGTAAATTCAAGTGCTTGTGATCTGAGCCAGTAAGGATACTTGTCAGTAAATACAGACATTCTCTGTGCCTAGTATTGAAGTACAATCCTTGTGACAGTAGTTAATTGCTCGCTGTAAATCGACCTTCGATTAGGCTTGCGTTGAATAGGTGGATTGCTGGGCATTGCAGCTTGTTGGGTTGGAATGAGCTGTTCTACACTACATCTCTTAAGTAGACAGATACATACTGTCACTGCGCAGATCCTTGTGGAATATACGTTAGGTTCAAAATAGGTGGGTTGCTGGGGAGTGCAGCTTGTCCGGCTGGAATGGCCTCTTCCGCAGTGTAGCGTTAAGCAAAATAAATGAAAAAATAAATGCTGTCATCGCACAGATTCTTGTGGGATATATGTTAAGTGCTCCCAATCTGTGTATAAATCTATTATCACAACTCTTTGAATCTCATTTCTCAGCTCATTTCCAAGTGAGTTCAATTACCTATTTAATCAGTTTCAATTTTAATTATCATCAATCTGTTATGAGGAACTTTGTCAAATGCCTTTAGAAATGCATAAAAACATCATCCCTTGAGGAACATTCTGTCATCAGTAGGGCTCTTGCCTTTGTCCCCTTTCACCCGCACTCCGCGCCAGTGGTCAGTGAACTCCTCTTCCATCACTTCTGTCTTCAGGCCCACTTCTTTGGCAAGAATTCTGCACCTTCTCCCATCTCCTACCCTCTTCCTCCTCTTCCTGGACACCCCTGCTCTTGTTCTTTGCCTGCTCTGGAATTTTTCATCTTGAATTGCCGAAGAGCCATCAACCGGAATGTCCTGAAGAAGGGTCTCAGCCCAAAAAGTTGACTATTTGCTCATTTCCATCGATGCTCCCTGACCCGCTGAGTTCCTGCAGCATTTTGTATGTGATCTATTGACATTCCACTGTATGCTACTTAGCGAGTGTTTCAAAAAAATGAGTAATTCCAACTTTGTCATAAGTGACCAACCTTTTTAAAGTATAAATGAAAACAAAGAACCCAACTTTTTCTGGATTCCAGAGCTTGGAACATGTGTGGATGATCTGCCATGAATTGAAAGATTTTAGATTTTTTAATTATGCTAAGCAAAATCATGGATTCTTTAGTTCATGACCAGAGGAGTTTGTAGGTTACTTGCAGTATCTGATTGCAGCAAGGCACTATCATATAGCGGCCCATTTACCGGCACCCTACTTTTATCTGCACAGATAAAATTGTAGTTTAACTCTTTAAAAAATATGCTGTGCTTGCTTAAAAATAATAATCATTCATTGTCTGGAAAGTAGATAATGCATTTTACGAAAAGGAATAATCTCATTTTTATATGCAGTTGATTGAATTGAACTTCCTTAGCTCTTGCAATGGAAAATGTTGTCCTTTTAGCTTGTGTATAAAATATTTCTGTAGTTCTGTAATACAATACTTTTGATCTGCAGCCGTCAAATAAATAGCTATAGTATATTGATGGAAAGCCACAACTCCCTAAATGTGAGGCAGAGGCAGCTGTTCCCCAGTGATATCACTCATAAGTTACATATGTTTGATTGCTCATTAGCAGCCAAAATTGTTGCCATAACATCTGGTGTAAGTACAGTCATAATTTTATAAAAATACTAGCAATTGGCTTGCTCAGATGTGACTTGGAATTCATCAGAGCTCCAGCAGCTGTAATAGAAGATTAAAACCGTGAAATTGCAAAAAGTACTGGAGAACAGTAAACCATATCTGAATACTGAAATACAGTACATTTCTGCATACATTTCAATATTTTTCTTTAAATAATCATTTTTATTTTCAGCTAAATAGGTTGTTTCTCTATCCTATTGAGCACTATATTGTTGCAAGTCTTTTTTCTATTTGGTAGTGTATTTTGAACACTTAGCATGAAAGTCTGGAAATAATTGAGATATATAGGACAAAGGGTGTGTTTTTTTCCGCATTTTTTCACATTTTGTGAGATCTCAGCTGCATTTATTTAAAAATTGTCAACACTTGGTGAGAATTTTTTTCCAGATTATTGTTGGTGCAACGTGTGCAATTTCTTTGGAGATGTAAGTTATTTTAATAAATCAGTCACAACTGATGGCCCAGAATATTTTAGTTGTGGATCAAGTTAGGTTAGGTGAACATATTTTTTAACATAGAGGCTTCGGCGCAGTGATAGCAATCACTTCCGAGAGAGAAGATCATGCTTTATATTTGCACAGTACAGAGATTGGAGTATGTCTGATATTTCAAGTTCAAATTAAAGTTTAATTGTCATTCAACTATACATGTGTATAGAGCAAAACAAAACAAGTGTATGAAGTCACACACTTGGGGTATTTCTTTCAGTGTCATTGGTGTATTACTTGGGAGCACAACACTGCATCAGATTGATGTCCTTCAGGAAACCATTAAAATTAAAGCTTCCAGATAGGAGTTAAACAAAATAAATCCCATAATACCATGTGAAGAAGGGCGAGGAAGTACTTCTTTTACATTTTGGACGTATCTATCCCTTAACTAACCAGCATTTTATAAATATATTTGTTCATATGCTACATGGCTCTTGGGGATCTTTCTGGCTGCAGCATCTCTCTTTATTATACAGTGGCATGCAAAAGTTTGGGCACCCCGGTCAAATTTTCTGTTCCTGTGAATAGCTAAGTGAGTAAAAGATGACCTGATTTCCAAAAGGCATAAAGTTAAAGATGACACATTCCCTTAATATTTTAAGCAAGATTACTTTTTTATTTCCACCTTTTACAGTTTCAAAATAACACAAAAGGAATAGGGCCTGAAGCAAAAGTTTGGGCACCCGGCATGGTCAGTAACACCCCCTTTGCAAGTATCTCAGCTTGTAAATGCTTCCTGTAGCCAGCTAAGAGTTTTTCAATTCTTGTTTGGGGGATTTTTGCCCATTCTTCCTTGCAAAAGCCTTCTAGCTCTGTGAGTTTCTTGGGCCGTCTTGCATGCACTGCTCTTCTGAGGCCTATCCACAGATATTCAATGATGTTTTGGTCGGGGGACAGGGAGGTCCATGGCAAAACCTTCAGCTTGCGCCTCTTGAGGTAGTCCATTGTGGATTTTGAGGTGTGTTTAGGATCCTGTTGTAGAAGCCATCTTCTTTCCACCTTCAGCTTTTTGTTTTACAGACGGTGTGATGTTTGCTTCCAGAATTTGCTGGTATTTAATTGAATTAATTCATCCCTCTACCAGTGAAATGCTCCCTATGCTATTGGCTGCAACACAAGCCCAAAGCATGATCGATTCACCCCTGTGCTTAACAGTTGGAGAGGTGTTCTTTTCATGAAATTCTGCACCCTTTTTTCTCCAAACATACCTTTGCTCATTGCAGCCAAAAAGTTCTATTTTAACTTCATCAGTTCACAGGACTTGTTTCCAAAATGCATCAGGCTTGTTTAGATGTTCCTTTGCAAACTTCTGACACTGAATTATGTGGTGAGGATGAGGAAAGGTTTTCTTCTGATGACTCTTTCATGAAGGTCATATTTGTGCAGGTGTCACTGCACAGTAGAACAGTGCACCACCACTCCAGAGTCTGTTAAATCTTCCTGAAGGTCTTTTGCAGTCAAACAAGGGTTTTGATTTGCCTTTCTAGCAATCCTACGAGCAGTTCTTTTGGAAAGTTTTCTTGGTCTTCCAGACCTCAACTTGAGCTCCACTGTTCCTGTTAAATGCCATTTCTTAATTACATTACGAACTGAGGAAACAGCTATCTGAAAATGCTTTGCTATCTTCTTATAGCCTTCTTCTGCTTAGTGGGCATCATTTATTTTAATTTTCAGAGTGCTAGGCAGCTGCTTAGAGGAGCCCATGGCTGCTGATTGTTGGGACAAGGTTTGAGGGATCTGGGTATTTATAAAGCTTTGGAATTTGCATCACCTGGCCTTCCCTAATGATGACTGTGAACAAGCCATAGCCCTAACAAGTTAATTAAGGTCTGAGATCTTGGTAAAAGCAACCTGAGAGCTCAAATCTCTTGGGATGCCCAAACTTTTGCATGGTGCTCCTTTCCTTTTTTTTCCCACTCTAAAATTGTACAAAACAAAAATAATACACTAATCTTGCTTAAAATGTTGAAAAGAATGTTTCATCTTTAACTTTATGACTTTTGGAGATCAGTTCATCTCTTACTCACTTAACTATTCACAGTAACAGAAATTTTGACCAAGGGTGCCCAGACTTTTGCATGCCACTTTATCTGCACACAGCAATATCTCATTGCCAGTGAAACTCCCTGAGCTATCCTATGCTCGTGGACAGTGCTATTTAAGAGCAATTTATTTTTCTGTTTTCTTCCTTTTGCTTTTAGCATTCTGTGGCTCGAAGTGCATAAGCTCCCCTGTTGATTTTCCACATCTTGCCTTCCTTTCATATGAATCTAGATGCTGAATGTCGATTACCAGCTAAGCCTGAAATATATTTTGTATTTTCTTAAAATGTGGAATGATGGCATTCAATCATTAAATGTATATTGTCCCTCAGAGCATTCCATCAATAGTATTTTCTCCAGTCCTGCTCAAGGGTTTCAGTCCAAAACGTTGACTGTATTTTTTTTTCCATAGATGCTGCTTGAGTTCCTCCAGCATTTTGTGTGTGTCACTCGGATTTCTAGCATCTGCAGATTGTTTTCTTGTTTGTAATCATATTTCCATGTGATTCCACTGAACCCATTCTCATGTCTCAATTAACTCCCTTCTTGATTCTCCTACATAATTTACAGTAGCCAACTTTGCACATTTCTTCAGGATCTGCAAAGAAACCTGAACTTCTTCCCCTCCCCCATCTGATTTCTGAATAGTCCATGAACACTACCTCACAATTTTTGCTCTCTTTCTGCACTATTTAAAAAAAAACATTTCTTATTGTAATATAGTAATATTTAATGTGCTGTCCTGCTGCTGCAGAGCAACAGGTTTCATAGCGTGTCAGTGATAATAAATCTGATTTTGATTCTGATGTGCAAACGACAAACAACCAGCATTCAAGGTCAGGATGAACCTTGGCTGTTGGAGATGTGTAACAGTAGCACTAACCATAGTGCCATGTGCTTCCATGTCATCCACATCTGCATACCACAGAGACACATTTTTCTAAGTGAAATAACTGGAGAGTCATTAGAGAGTGGATGTCTGTCTGATTTTGTCATTAGGCCACCTGAAATGAGCTGGGAAGTATGCACACTGGATATCAAATTTTTTATGCTTGTCTAAAGAAGGTGGCATTGCCAAGACTTTGCATGCCTATAAAATATGTTGGGATAAGCCCCATACTGAGAGTCGCTGATTTGCCTGACAGCTTTAAAACTGGATTGCTGAACAGGAGCGGAATTGACTGATTCTCATGACTGGGATAATGCATTAAAGAAGTGTTAAAGCCAGAGGAGCTCCTGTTCCTTGAATAGTATTGAGAAAAGTAGCTCAGAGCTGGAATTTTATCTTAGACAGTAGGCTTCTCTATATTGACTAGTTGCATCATGGCCCGATATGGAAACACCAATGTCCTTGAATGGGAAAAGCCTACAAAATGCAGTGGATACAGCCCAGTCCATCACCGGTAAAGCCTGCCCACCACTGAGCACATCTACAAAGAGCACTGCCACAGGAAAGCAACATCCGTCATCAAGCACCCCCACCATCCGAGACATGATCTCTTCTCACCTGCTGCCACCAAGAAGGAGGTACAGGCACCTCAGGTCCCACACCACCAGGTTTAGAGACAGTTATTTCCCCTCAACCATCAGCCTTGGACCTGAGGGGATAATTTCACTCACCCAAACACTGAACTGGTTCCACAATCCATGAGCTCACTGTCAAGGGCTCTACAACTCACGTTCTTGATAATTATTGCTTATTTATTTCTTTTCTTGTGTGTTTTTTTCTCTTTTTGTGCTTGTTGCCTTTTGCTCATTGGTTGTTCGTTGGTTGTCTGCAGGTTTTCATTGATTCTATTTTTTTTTGCATTTACTGCGATTACCCACAAGAAAATGAACCTCAGCATATGGTGACATGTATTTACTTTGAACTTTCACCTAACCTCTCTTTATACTCTTATAGCCTCTCTTCATCCTTCAGAGTACGTGGACATATAGTTTTTTATCCCTTCATTCAAATTATTGATATAGATTGTGAGCTGCAGGGGTCCCAGCACTGATCCCTGCAGAGGCTCAGTAATTGCTGCCTTTAGATTCAAAAAGGACTCTTTTATCGATGCTCTTTTATTTCCAGTACATTAAATAACCCTCAATACTTGTTGTTACATTAGCCCTATTACCCTGCAATCTAATAATCGCATATGGCATCTCATCAGAGTCCATGTACAGATCAACTGGTTCGCTCTTCTTAAAATTCTGCTAGTTATAACCTTGAAAATATCAGCAGTTTTGCTACAAGGTTTCCATTTCATAAATGCATGTTCATTCTGACCAACCCTATTATTATATTATAAGTAACCTATTATCATTTCCTTAATAATAGCTTCTAGCACTTTCCCTGTTATTGATATGAGGCTAATTGGAGACTGATAATGGCAGTTAATGCCACATACCTGCTTTTCAGCTTACTCGGTAACACCTGCCCATCACCTGCTAGACAATTTGAAATGAATAAATTTAGCAGTAGGAGTAGCAGTTAATATCAAATAAAGCATCTTTGTCTCTGTAATCTGTTGCTGTGGCGAGGCTGTAGGACGTGCCAAGACTATTCAAATTGAAAATGAAAATGAGCCAAGATGACAGTTTAGACCTTCCCCTTCTGTTTTTCTACCTCACCTTTGTTACGGAACACTAGTTTTCTCTCTTTGCTAGTTCTGATGAAGGGTCCTGAACCTGGAATGTTAAATCTGCTTCTTTTTCCACAGACACTGCTCGGCCTACTGTATGTTTTCAGCATTTGTTTTTAGCTCTTATTTCAGATTTTTAGCACCTGCTGTTTCTGATTCTCAGGTTGACTAGTTAAGCAGACAGTGAAGGAAGTTATATTCCCACTTTGGATTTCTCTTGCAGTTGTTAGAGGACCCAAGGAGCAGTTAGCTTTGTTCATAAGAATACAGTTCATGTCAAAGCCTCTTATTCTGTTGGCGTCTGGTGCCCTGTATATATTACAGGCATTTTATCGAATGCAGGCCTCCATTTAAAGCTGAGAAGAGTTCTTGAGCTCTAATGCAGCAGGCTGTCTTGCACTAGAGGTAGAATATCTTTCATTACATTTGGGTCTACTTTCAAAGGTGCAAGTGGAAAGTGTTTTTCAATGTTTTTGGAAATGACAGGATGGTGTCTTTGGTTTGATAGGGTAGCCGTTGGGGTGTTTTCACTAGTTGTAGAGTCTGGAGTAAGTAGCTGGTCATTTATAACTGTGCTTGTTGAAACTTCTCCTCACAGAGAGTGGTGAATCTTTGAGGTTCTCTGCCTCAGAATTTCTGGAAGCTGGATTGTTAAAAATATTTAAAGTGTAAGTGCATGAATATTGAGGAATAGTGGGGTATGGAGAAGTGCCATAAAAGTGGATTTGAGGCCAGGAAATATCAGCCGTCATTGTATTAAATGGAGAGACAGGTTTGGAGGATCTGATGATCTACTCTTTTGCCTATTTTCTTGTGTTGTTGCATCGTATTTTATTTCAGTTTTGATATGTACATTATAGATGGTGGAATGGCTTTGAAGAAATGAAGATATGGGGCTTCTCACTGTGGCCTAAGCATCTCTGGAAACCATAGTCATTAAGTGCTTGATCCAGGTCAGCTCTTGGTTAATGGTGATTCTGGAATGAGCAGAGAGTGATGGCAATATTCACCATCAAGTGGTGAAACGTTTATTCCATCAATGCTGTTATCATTGCTTATTTATCATGGCTAGGTCTTGCCGAATTTCAGATTAGTTTCTCTCTCAGTCAGCTCTGAATTAGTAACATGTACTTACTGCCTGCATTTCCGGACAAGGCTGCTCTTTGTTATCGTTGGCTGCCTTCCTCCTTCCTTGAATACTCTGTAAGGGGTGGGGTCCTTGCTCTGATTTTGCATTGGATGCAATATACCAGAGTGAAGCACATGATCCTATCTGTAGAGTATTGGAAAACACCCTAGTTGTAAGATAACTTCAAGACAGTTGATCCCTAAGACACCAGGAGTCAGCCTCTACTAAGCTAGTCATGGTTCCATGCCTATAGCTGTCCTCTCGTCTGTGCACAGGAGCTTGGACTGGAGTGAGCTTTACGTAGATTACAGAACACTTAAGGCAAAGAAGTAGGGAATGTAGTCCATTCATCTTCAGAGACTTCTTGTAGAGCAATACATTCAATTCCATAGTTCTCCAATTTTTTAACTTCAGATATTTACCAGTATCTCATATTAATACCTCAAAAGGATCTGCACCCATTGCAAATTGAAGAGGCGTTTTGCATTGTAACTGCTTGTGACATCCATCCATCCATTCAATGTCTACTCCTTGACTCCTCCATTAATGGATCGAGTTCTTTTCCATTCTCTCTGTCTTAACCAATCAAGATTCTGTACACTTCTATTAAATTTTCTCTCAATTTTCTTTATCCCAGATTCTAATCTGTCCTCATAATTGAAATCCCTTGTTCCCAAAACCTTGCTAGCAAATCTTTTAAATTAATTCATTCACATCCTTAACTTTCAGGAAGCCTATCATCTGGGTGAATCTTGTACCCATAATCTTCCTCTCCCTGAGTAAAGACACACATTCCCCTTGAACAGAAAGCATCTATGGCATCCAGTCTGCAACTGTGGTTGCTATTTGAAAAACCTGGCACATATCAGCCACTGTCAGCTAGCATGATTCAGTGGTTAAGAGATTAAGAGTGATGGTGACCTTCATGGATATAAAGCTGGTACGTCGCCTTCAGAAGATGACAGAGCTGTGTTATTACTGACTGGAAAATCATAACTCTGACTGCCTGGTCTATGGTGAGGTCTAAGGCAGCAGCATTGCTGCTGGAAGGCTCTTGGGTTTTAGGCATTCCTGCTCAGAGCTTTCTTCCTTCTTGAGTTTCCTTAGGTTCTCTTCTTTTTCTCCTTGTCATGCTGGAAGGCCAGTAGAAATTCGAGTAAAATTTCATTGTTTTAAGCCCATTCACTTGCAGAATGCTTTTATAACTCCAGAGGCCACAAGACCATAAGACACAGGAGCAGATCTAGGCCATTTGGCCCATTGAGTCTGTTCCACTATTTGATCACGACTGACTCATTTTCCCTCACGACCCCATTCTCCTGCCTTCTCCCTGTAACTTTTGGTGCCCTTATTACTCAAGAACCTATCAACCTCTGCTTTAAATACACCCAACAACTTGGCTTCCACAGCTGACTGAGGCAATGAATTAAACTAATTCGCCTCCCTCTGGCTAAAGAAATTGCACTTCACCTCTGTTCTAAATGGGTGTCCTTCTATTCTGAGACTGTGCCTTCCTGTCCTGGACTGTTAGAAACCTCTTCTCCATATCCACTGTATCCAAGCCTTTCAATATTCAGTAGATTTCAATGATATCTATAGCCTTCAACTAGCTGAACAAGCATAGAGGTAATTAATAAACCTTCAAGTAACTATTGGCACACTTAAATGACAGATGTGATGCTTAAGATTTCAATAACCCATATTCTAACATGGTTCCAGCTGAGAGTATGTTTAGAAATTAACATGTAACGTTGTGGACCCTGCTTTCTTGATAAATTGACACAAATTCCTAGAGGATCTCTGTAGGTCAGGCAGCATCCATGGAGATAACTTATCAGTTGACATTTCGGGTTGAGATATTTTATCCACGACTGGAAAGAAAGAAAATGGGGAGGGGGAGGAGTGCAATCTGGCAGCTGAGATCCTCTAGCGTTTTACTTGTGTTGCTCAAGATTTTCAGCATCTTTAGAATCTCTTGCGACTTTCTTGATAATGTTTCTATCCAGACATCATAGGTTTAGGCCGGTTATTTTGTCTTGTCAAAAGGTCAATAATTATAATGATGCCTCACCTGAATCATCATAAATTGATCAGTTTCATTCAAGCAATGGATGCTGATTGAAGTAGAATTGTTATGAAAGTTTCACATACCCAGAAATATGCTTCACAATTTGTAAATTAAACATATATGGATGGGTTTGCCAACCAATTTGTTTCCATAACTTGCTCGGTGAATCCTTTGTTTTTGATTTTCATTTTCCTGTGTCAGAAACTATATGTTGGGACACTTCAGGAAAACTGGTGAATTAAGCCAGGGCCTCATTTTGTTTAGCAAAAAATATACCAGTAGTGCAACAAAGAGGAAATTAAAAAAAATACAGATCAGATATTAATGACTTTGTAGATTGTATTGTGGAACATGAGAAAAATGCCCAGCTGTGCATTGTGTGTCAGGTAAAATCAGTACCTTCACAAACAATACGGTATAGCATAATTGACAATCTCAGGTTATCTCAATGGGTTCCGTGATAGTGAAAAGTGGTCAAAAAGCTGCCTGCTGTTTCCTTTTTTTTTGTCCTTTTTTCCCTATGTGGTAGGTTCTATTTTTAATCTAAGTTTGCAATTTAAAAATGGAGGCTTTTGATGTTTTTGAGTTAAATGTGATCTAATTTAAACATGTTATATTGTGTTATTAATGGAGACGTGTGGAAGTGATATGATAAAAGCAAGGAGAAATCCTGTCCACTGGAACTTAAACCAATTTGAACAGTATCCCTTTGTCTTTTCATGACACACGTCAGTGATAATGAACCTGAATCTGGGTGGATCTAAAGGACCAATTCCTTTCCTTGCCCGGTCTGCTCAGTACTAACAAGCTGGATGAACTCAGCAGGTCGGGCAGCATCTGTTGAAAGGAGCAGTCAACGTTTCAGGCCGAGACCCTTCGTCAGGACAGAAACGTTGACTGCTCCTTTCAACAGATGCTGCCCGACCTGCTGAGTTCATCCAGCTTGTTTGTACGTGTTTATTTGACCACAGCATCTGCAGTGTACTTTGTGTTTACTGCTCAGTGCTGTACTGTATTCCTGGCACTTTTATTTCATTTCCGATTAACTTAGAATGGTGAAAATTACCAATCGGATTGCAATTTATTATCTTAAAATGGAGCACCATTTATACTCATTATATCCTGTAGTATTTTGGGAAGTGATCTGTTTGCTACAGTTGTAGAGCCAGAGAGTTGTGCATTGAGTACTCACTAAGAACCACTATTTGCTACAGTAATTCCATTATTGAAGGCTAGCAGGTAACTGCCATGTCTGCTTGCTTTGCCTCATATGCAAGTACATCATTAGCACAGTCAGTAACAACAAATAGCAACATGATTACATACAAATGAGCAAGTTTACAGTTCCTTGAAAATTTGGAACATAAGCATTATAGCATTTGATAATGTTAAGATTATGTGCCAGTATCAAAAGGAGTTTGCCAAAAGCATTTAGGATGCAAAATATAAGACAAATTTATTCTGAATTAATCATTTGGATAACATGCCCATGAAATAGCTGGAACTGTACATAAGCACCCCAAACTGATAGAGTTTGATGATTGTATTAACTTGTGTTAGAATCATGGATCAAGAAATATGGCAATGATTCAAAAGCAAAACATCGTGTTGCTATGAAACAGTACTGCAAAGCTGATTGTTGTGTCCTGTTCTGCTACACTTGGTTCACAGTCCATTTGCTTCCTTTTGTGTTGGCTAAGCACGAGCATAATTTTCTGAAATTTTTGTCTTCTTGCTTTGATGCTTTTATCCTTTGGCCTCATTTCAGTGCTTAATTGGCATTAATTGTTGACTTGTTTAATACCACAGCACAGAAACAAGACCCTTGGCGCATCCAGTCCGTGCCAGCCACTTTTTCTGGTTAATCCCATTGACCCGCGCCTGGACACAGCCCTCTATATCCCTCTCATCCATGTACCTATCCAAACTTCTCTTAAATAATGCAGTTGAACCAGCATCCACAACTTCCGGTGGCAGCTATTTCTAACTGGCGCCCCCCCCCCCCCCCAAAGTGAAGAAGCTCCCCCTCAGGTTCCCCTTTTGCCTTTTGACCTAAACCTATGATCTCTAGTACTAGTCTCACCCAGCCTGTGAGGAAAATACCTACTTGCATAGTTTTGTGTACCTCTATAAGATCTCCCCTCATTTTCCCATGCCCCTGGGAATAAAGTCCTAACCTATTAAACCTTTCTGAGGAGGAGCTAAGGAAGATTAATGGCGCCTAATGGCGACTTCTTTGCTTGCATCTTCGAAAACAGCTCTATTTCCATCTTTAATATCTTTATTTTTCCCTTTCAGGGTTCTTTTGAGGACCCTGACCTGGAGTTACATTCTGACTACGGTTCTTTGCGGGAATGGGACCTGCACTTAGTGTTTCACAACTGGTCGTTATTCGACACGCAAAGGGCTCAGTCTAAGAGCTCAGCTCACCTTCAGAGGGCCGAGATCTCGTGGCTTTGGAGGCAGGTGGATCGAAGGTCAGTATTCGGGCAGATCAGTGTGTCAGGGGAGATGGAAGATCTAAGGCTGTGTGCCCAGAGACCCGAGATCTTTGGCTACAGAGCTTGGTAAAAACGACGCAATGGACTTTTAACATCATAAACCAGTGAGTTGTTTGTTATGTCTCCCCTCTCGCTGCGAAATGGAGACACCTCCTTCTCCCTTATTAGGGAGAGAGAGAGAGCCTGTGGTACATCGAATACCGGGTGAACAAGTCGTCTTTGGAGTACTGCAAGTCTGTGTCTTTGCTGTTGCTTTGCTCATGCTTGAGTGGTCAGTGCCGATGCTTTTTCTTGCCGATGGGGGGAGGGGGATCGTTGCTTGCTGCCACTTACGTGCGGGAGGGAAGGGAGCTGGGAGGGGTTTTTGGGGTTCTAATGTTTTTAACTCATTCATTCTTTGGGGGCACTCTTCTGTTTTCATGGGTGGTTGTGAAGAAAGAGCATTTCAGGATGTATATTGTATACATTTCTCTGAAATTAAATGTACCTTTTGAAATCTTTCCCTATAACTCAGGTCAAGTCCCAGCAACATCTTTGCAAATTTTCTCTGCATTTTTCAATCTTTTTGATATACTTCCTGTAGATAGATGACTAGAACTGCACACAATACTCCACATTCTGCCTCACCAATGTCTTATACAGGTTCAGTATAATATCTTCCAGTTCCTGTACTCAGTACTCTGGTTTTTGAAGACCTATATGCCAAAAGGAAGTTTACCTGTGACATCACTTTCAAAGGATTATGGATCTGTGTTCCCAAATCCATTATTCTACTGCACACCTTGGTGCCCTAGCAAAGCCTCAGCTCCTCACTCTAACCCTGTCCTCTCACACAATGGCTGCTCCATTTAAATCTAACTTTCTAATTGTGGTGAAAAAAAAATTGAAGAAGCTAAATCCATGCTTGGTCATGAACAAATACTTGTAGATGGTCTAAATCTTTAAATGTGGACAGACATTATGGTGAGAGTTGTCTTTTATACTTAAAGCTGTCACATTTCTTGACTCTTTTGATATCTTGAAAAAAGAATAGAAGTAGTATCTGCAAGGAAACCAAAATATAGTCATTAAAATCAATTGTAGCCACTATACAACAGCTTGCATTTATGCCGTACCTGTTACATAGAAAAGTGCCTCAAAATGCTTCAGAAAATGATTTGTGTGTCAAGTCTTTCTGGGAAGGTTAGGGGCATCAGCCAAAAGTATATTTACAATGAAATATTTAGAAAAAGCTTTGGGTGTAGGGGAAGTTCCAAATAACAACACAGAAATGGCAGAAGGTGCCAGTATTAAGTAGAGAAAGAAAAAGATCTACAGAAGGCCAGAGTTTGGGAATTTGGAGGATACCGAGATGACCTTAATACTGGACGAGGTTTGACAGAGTATAATGAGGATGTGGATGGAGTTGTGGAAGAACCTGGGGATATTGTGTTCATTCTGGCAAGGGCAGCCAATGCAACCTTTGTATGGAGGATACTGCTGACTGAGGAGTTCATAGGCAGTTTGGATTATGGAGGCTGAGAATTTAAAAAGAATTGAGGAAATATGATCCCAATAAATGATTTCAGGCATCTTGTTGAAGAAAACATGAGCAATATCATTTACAAAGGAGGAATTCTACCTGAGCAAGCAAAACTAAGAATGACTCGACTATTGATGTCAGGAAAATTGTATGAAGCATTGAGGCAAGGGGAGAAATGTTAGCAGGTGTAAATGACAGATTTAAGATGAATGAGAGGTTAAGAGGTAATCTATTTTTAAGTGGTAGAAGGGAGGAAATGTTGTAGCTGGTATCAAGCACTAATACAAAGATCAGCCTGCACTCTTTTGGCTTGGTATGCTGGAGGAGAGTAGTGGGTGGTGGGGTGTGAAATTGGGAGTTTAAGGACATGTTGCAGCGGAACATCTGTGTAATGAGGTGGCTGGTGACCTCAATCCTGGGATCTTCAGTTACTCACTGCATCAGCTGCGGTATTGGAAGACTTATTTTTTCAACCAGTCAGCAAAAGTTAGAGTGTAAGAGCAGAACCATAAAAACGGCTGCTGCTTGAGGCATATCTCCCAATTTATCCAAATAACACGAGAGCTGTTCCAACTGCGGTCCAGCATGCTGCATTCATCCAAAAAGCCCACACAGAGCAGTCAATCCTGCCCATGGAAACTTTCCCAGATGATGTCATCCCTTGGAATCCTGTTACGTGCACAGAGCAGTTTAAAGTTTTGAGCATTGCATTGCTGAACCAAGCTTTCTAGAGGACATGTTAAGCACCTGAAAATCTGCATTGGATTAATTTCTGCTCATCTCTCTGAGTTTCCATGGATCGCCTCGTAGTTAACGTGGTATTGCCCAATTGTTGCGTAACACAGTCCAGAGATGGGGCTGCACAAAGAGTTTGATCTCCACAGTGTACAGCTGCTGCGGTGAATTTTCAAACTCAGCTGTATCAGCAAACCACTCCCCGATTTTTTTTCCTCAAATGGAATCAGCAACATGAGACCAGATGAAAGTTAGAGAAAAGATTTGTGACTTTAGTTATGTAATGTGGTTTAAGCCATGTATAACGTATCAACAAGGACAAATTTGACATATTCTGTGGGCGTGATATTGATTTGAGATGCAGTTGCCATTGAGGCTTTGGTTGGACAAGACAATGCAGATACTACTTCCTACAGTACATCTCATTGAATAAAAATGTGTGCAGCATTCTTGATCATTTCTTTGGAAACTGATCAGCCCTGAGATGAGATAATTTCAAAATTGTACTGTTTATGCATCTTTAAGAAATAAATAACTTCAGTGTCCTAGTGTTGATATTAATTAGCATTGCCACCTATAATACTCTCCAGGTTCTCTGTAGAACGTGCCTGTAGTGAGCTGGCTGTGATGTGTGCATTACAGTTTTTATAACTAACTTTAATTTCTTTCATCTTTGCTCTGCCACACCCTCTTATTGTGGGTGTCTGGTATGTTGTTACCCATTGGTCCTGTTTTATTAACAAGAACAAAATATATGGATTGGACCCACTAGGATAGCAACCCTCAGAGACCAAGGTAGTATTTTGTCTTTGGCTTCGTAAGGTTCTTTGCCTGAAATGTTGTCCGTTTATTACCCTCCACAGATGTTGCCTGATTTACTGAGTTTCTCCATCATTTTGCATGTGGTGCTCGAGATTTCCAGCCTTTGCAGAATCTCCCATGTCTCAGTATTGCTCTTTTAGCGGGAGCTAGGGTGCAGTCGTGCAAGGATGTCTTGTTTAGTGATTGACAGAATACTTTGCTGATTCTGTGGCTCTTCCGCTAGCAAAAATATGTTTGTTAAGTGAGTTGCAAATGCGTTTCTTACCTTACGGCCTAATTAATAATAATGATACATAATTGAAAGAAGTTTAGCTGCTCATTATCATATTCTATCGGTAAGGGTTTAGGATGCACAATTTGACGACAAATGATGATGTCTCAAAAAGTACTTTTGCTGTAACACTTCAGGGTATCTTGACATGAAATTATTTCCCCCTTTTTGTTTCTTCTTGATGATCGCTGAAATAAATATACCGCATATGGTTGTAATTGTTGGTTTTGCTTTGGACCAAACTCCATCATCGGTTAGTGATCCTGCAGACACAGCTGGCTGAGGCTTAGTCCCAGTGCTGTTTGAGGTAAGCCTTTCCTTGAGAGCCATGAAACTGATTTAGAGAGGGTAAAGCTTGTAAATATTTTGCTGGTTGAATATTATATCATAGTAATTAAGCCCTTGTTCATGCCTTATAACCAAAGCTAATACAAGGTCTTGGCCATCCCAGCAGGAATGTTAGCTCCCTTCCAGTTGTGATTGTTATCACAGCAGTTACATATTTCCATTAATGTTCACCCTAAATGTTAATTCAGCTGCAGGTTGGGGTGGGGGGGGGCACAAATGGTTTCCATTAATGGGGCTAACCTTCGTCTTTGCACTAAAATATTCCAAACTTCTTTTCAGAGCAACACCTAGTCACCTAGTAAATCCCAGAGAAATTTTCTTACCCCCTCACCCCCTTTGTTATCCCCGGTTGCTCTTCTGAACATGTTCCAGATTTATTCCAGTGACACTAGAGCTTACTTCGGCAACAGCTGCACAACAGCATCCTGCGTTAATCTGTAACATCCAGGCGGAATTCCAGTGACAAAACTGCACACAGCAATTCTTCTGCCAGTGTGATTCTTTGCAGACTATGAAATCCAGCTACTTGTGCATGGAGATTTCAACATTAAATCTCCAAACCAGACTTACAGGAGCATGTAGTGAAAAGTAATCTGCTGCAGGTATTCAGCGGGTTGAGTAACATTTGAGGGAATGAAGTACTGTCAACATTTCAGGAGGAAATGCTCCCCCCCGCATTATAGGAGAGTGTTATTTATTTGCCCATGATGTGCCAGTGATCATGTGCACTCCAGTAATTTGCCCAATTATCTGTGCTTCATTAGTTCCCTGTGACAGGGAGTGTCAGAGACCTACTCAATCACAGGAGTCTTCATAAGCCAGCCTTTATACACTCTCATTCAATATCATTTCCAAAATAATTCTTGATTACTTTTTGTCAATAATAAAAATAATGTATCTTTATAGAATCATTAATGCAGTAGAATGTCTCAAGCTGTGTTATACACTCAGAGATCACTTTATTAGGTACTGTAGCGGTGTGCTACACGCAGCGCTAAAATTACGACACGGAGTCGGTAACTGCAGTCGAAGGAAAAAACCTTATTCGAAAACTTCAGCCTCACTTTTAAGCCTCCCTCAACCGGCCCCCCATGGCGCAGAGGCTCCAAAGCTCTGTGCTCGCAAACCCCCGTAGGCTATCTAATTGTGAGTCGGTTCGGATGCGCCAGGAAATGGGTCGCCACATGACCCCCCCCCCCCAGAACCGGCGATACACCCCCCAATGTCCACAGTCTGGGCCAGAACCTGCTTGGGAGGTCGGCCTCTGCGCCGAGGCGCCGGAAACTCGGCCGGTTGCGCCAGGTCCACATGGGCCGGTTTGAGGCGGTCCACCGTGAAAACCTCCTCTTTCCCCCCAACGTCCAGCACGAACGTGGACCCGTTGTTCCGGAGCACCATAAACGGCCCCTCGTATGGCCGCTGCAGCGGTGGCCGATGCCCACCCCTTCGTACAAACACAAACTTACAGTTCTGTAGGTCTTTGGGTACGCAGGACGGGTGCCGCCCGTGCTGTGAAGTGGGTATGGGGGCCAGGTTACCGAGCTTCTCGCGTAGTCTGCCCAGGACTGCTGCGGGTTCTTCCTCTTGCCCCCTTGGGGCTGGTAGGAACTCCCCGGGGACGACCAGGGGCGCGCCGTATACCAACTCGGCCGACGAGGCGTGCAGGTCGTCCTTGGGCGCTGTGCAGATGCCGAGTAGGACCCAGGGAAGCTCGTCCACCCAGTTAGCTCCTCGCAGGCGGGCCATGAGGGCCGACTTCAGGTGACGGTGGAAACGCTCCACTAGCCCGTTCGACTGTGGGTGGTAGGCAGTGGTGTGGTGCGGTGCAGCTGAGTCCCCAAAAGGCTGGCCATAGCTGACCACAGGCTGGAGGTGAACTGGGCGCCTCTGTCGGAGGTAATGTGGGCCGGTACACCAAAGCGAGATATCCAGGTGGCGATCAGGGCTCGGGCGCAAGATTCGGAGGTGGTGTCGGTGAGCGGGACCGCCTCTGGCCATCTTGTGAACCGGTCCACGATAGTCAGGAGGTGCCGCGCTCCGCGCGACACTGGCAGGGGGCCCACAATATCCACATGAATGTGGTCGAAACACCGGTGGGCGGGATGGAACTGCTGCGGTGGGGCTTTGGTGTGCCGCTGCACCTTGGCCGTCTGGCAGTGCATGCACGTTTTGGCCCATTCACTGACCTGTTTGCGGAGTCCGTGCCAAACGAACCTGCTGGAAACCATCCAGACAGTTGTCCGGATGGAGGGATGCACCAAGTTATGAATGGAGTCGAAAACGCGGCGCCGCCATGCTGTCGGGACGACTGGACGGGGCTGGCCGGTGGCGACGTCACAGAGTAGGGTCCTCTCACCTGGGCCTACGGGGAGGTCCTGGAGCTGCAAACCGGAGACTGCGGTTCTGTAACTCGGAATCTCCTCATCCGCCTGCTGCGCCTCTGCCAGCGCCTCAAAGTCTAACCCTTGGGAAAGGGCATGAACGGTAGGGCGAGAGAGCGCATCCGCCACGACATTGTCCTTACCCGAGACGTGCCGGACATCCGTCGTGTATTCAGAGATGTAGGACAGGTGGTGTTGCTGGCGGGACGACCAGGGGTCGGACGCTTTCGTAAACGCAAAGGTAAGCGGTTTGTGGTCCGTGAACGCGGTGAAGGGCCGACCTTCTAGGAAGTACCTGAAATGCCGGATTGCCAGGTAGAGCGCCAACAGTTCCCGGTCAAAAGCACTGTACTTGAGCTCAGGTGGCCGCAGGTGTTTGCTGAAAAACGCCAGGGGTTGCCAGCGACCTGCGATGAGTTGCTCCAGCACCCCAACGACTGCCGTGTTTGATGCGTCCACTGTGAGGGCGGTAGGGGCGTCCATTCTGGGATGTACTAGCATTGCGGCGTCCGCCAAAGCTTCCTTCGTTTGAACGAAAGCGGCGGCGGACTCCTCGTCCCAGGTAATGTCCTTGCTCGGACCCGACATCAGGGCGAACAGGGGGCGCATGATCCGGGCAGCTGAAGGGAGGAAGCGGCGGTAGAAATTGACCATACCTACGAATTCCTGAAGGCCTTTGATCGTGGTGGGTCGGGGAAAGTGGTGGACCGCATCTACCTTAGCGGGCAGAGGGGTTGCCCCGTCTTTAGTAATCCTGTGGCCCAGGAAGTCAATGGTATCGAGTCCGAACTGGCATTTGGCGGGGTTGATTGTAAGACCGTACTCACTCAGTCGGGCGCAGAGTTGACGGAGGTGGGACAGATGCTCCTGACGACTGCTGCTGGCTATGAGGATGTCATCCAAATAGATGAACGCGAAGCCCAGGTCCCGTCCCACCGCGTCCATTAACCGCTGGAACGTCTGTGCGGCATTCTTCAGGCCGAACGGCATGCGGAGGAACTCGAAAAGGCCGAAAGGGGTGATGAGAGCCGTTTTGGGGACGTCGTCAGGATGCATCGGGATTTGATGGTACCCTCGGACGAGGTCTACCTTGGAGAAGATCCGTGCGCCGTGCAGGTTTGCTGCAAAGTCCTGAATGTGCGGTACAGGGTAGCGGTCCGGTGTGGTAGCCTCGTTCAGCCTGCGGTAGTCGCCGCATGGTCTCCAGCCCCCCGTCGCTTTGGGCACCATGTGCAGGGGGGAAGCCCATGGGCTGTCGGACCGCCGGATGATCCCCAATTCCTCCATCCTCTGGAACTCCTCCTTCGCCAGTCGGAGCTTGTCCGGGGGAAGCCGCCGAGCGCGGGCGTGGAGGGGTGGTCCCTGGGTCGGGATGTGGTGCTGTACGCCGTGCCTGGGCATGGCCGCTGTGAACTGCGGTGCCAGAACCGATGGGAACTCCGCCAGGACCCTGGTGAAGTCGTTGTTGGACAGCGTGATGGAGCCGAGGTGAGGGGCTGGCAACTGGGCTGCACCCAGGGAGAACGTCTGAAAGGTCTCGGCGTGTATCAGTCTCTTCCTGGGCAGGTCGACCAGTAGGCTGTGAGCCCGCAAAAAATCCGCACCCAGAAGCAGTTGGGCTACGGCGGCCAGTGTGAAGTCCCATGTGAACTGGCTGGAGCCGAACTGTAGCTGCACCTGACGGGTGCCATAGGTCCTTACTGTGCTGCCATTCACGGCCCTCAGGGGGGGACCCGGTGCCCTGCTGCGGGTGTCGTAACTCGTCGGAGGTAAAACGCTGATCTCAGCCCCAGTATCGACCAAAAACCGGCGTCCCGACCTTCTATCCCACACATACAGGAGGCTATCCCGATGGCCAGCCGCCGTAGCCATCAGCGGCGGCTGGCCCTGGCGTTTCCCGGGAACTTGCAGGGCGGGCGACAACAGCGGGCTTCTGCGCCCCACCGCTGGTGGTAGAAGCACCAGTGTTCATTGGGCCGGGGGTTGGCGGGCTCTGTGGCTGGGCCTGGACTGGTTTGCTGCTGGGAGTGTGTCTGGGAGATCTGTGCGATGGACGCCCCGCTCACCTTTTTGGCGTTCCAAGGCAAGTCCACCCTGGCTGCCACCTTCTGGGGGTCACTGAAATCCGCGTCGGACAGCAGCAGGCGTATGTCCTCGGGCAGCTGCTCCAGGAATGCCTGCTCAAACATGAGGCATGTGTGTCCGTCGGCCAAAGACAACATTTCATTCATTAAAGCCGAAGGAGGTCTGTCGCCCAAGCCATCCAGGTGCAGTAAACGGGCAGCCTGCTCGCGCCGTGAGAGTCCGAAAGTCCTGAGGAGCAGGGCTTTGAATTCCGTGTACTTGCCGTCTGCCGGGGGCGACTGTACGAACTCCGCGACCTGGGCCGCTGTGTCCTGGTCGAGGGAGCTCACCATGGAGTAGTAGCGGGTGTCTTCTGAGGTGATCCGGCGAACGTGGAATTGGGCTTCGGCTTGCTGGAACCATAGGTCCGGGCGCTGTGTCCAGAAACCCGGCAGTTTCAACGAAACCGCATGAACAGAGGCGGTGTCGGTCATTTCTGGTCCAAAAATCGTTTGGACCATCGGGGTCACCAATTGTAGCGGTGTGCTACACGCAGCGCTAAAATCACGACACGGAGTCGGTAACTGCAGTCGAAGGAAAAAACCTTATTCGAAAACTTCAGCCTCACTTTTAAGCCTCCCTCAACCATCCCCCCATGGCGCAGAGGCTCCAAAGCTCTGTGCTCGCAAACCCCCGTAGGCTATCTAATTGTGAGTCGGTTCGGATGCGCCAGGAAATGGGTCGCCACAGTACCTCCTGTATCTAATAATGTGGCCACTGAGTGTATATTTTGTGGATTTATGTTGTTGTAGCCCATTCACTTCAAGATTTGATGTGTTGTGCATTCAGTGATCTTCACTGGCATTATAATGTGTAGTTATTTGAGTTACAGTTGCCTTCCTGTCAGCTTGAATCATTCTGGCCATTCTCTGACTCTCTCATTAACAATGCATTTTCACCCACAGAACTACCTCTCAGAGGGTGTTTTTGTTTCTGTTTTTTGCACCATTCTCCGTAAACTCTAGAGACTGTGTTGGAAAATCCCAGGAAATCAGCAGTTTCTGAGATAATCAAAGCACCTCATCTGGCACCAACAATCATTCTACAGTCAAAGTCACGTATATCACATTTCTTCGCCATTCTGATATTTGGTCTGAACAATAACTGAGCCCCTTGACAATGTCTGCATGGTTTAATGCATTGAGTTGTTGCTACATTAGATATTTGTATTAATGAGAAGGTTTACAGTTGTCCCTAACAAAGTGGCCACTGAGTGAAGACGTGTTATTGGGGTATGAGCAATATCATTGCAAATTTTTACCTTCTCAATTGCTAGCCTTGCAGAAGCCAATCACAGTACTCTTACCCAGGCGTGAGATCAGATCACTCTGAGCGCCTAGCCCATTTGGAGAGGTTGAGAACGGCTTCGGGCTGTGTGGCGAAGCTTAGATCCGGAGAATATCACTGCAGCGGAGCCCCGGCCCTAATGTGAGGCATGATCTGCTGTTTGGACAATTTAAATGCTGGCCCGGATAGACTGGAAAGGCAGGATGTCGGGACAGGGTTGGGCCGATTTTGCGCAAAGGTTGTGAGCTGCTGTGGCTGCTCTGCTTCGTGTCTGCGAGCTTTGCAGCGATTTTCCCCACTAAGATGATGAACTGAGACTGATGCTTTGGGCTTGCTCTAGGGATTCAAATCTAAGGACTCGGTTTGGTTCAGAATGCTATCGCTCATTTCTATTGTTTGCATGATTCCCCCCCTCCCCCCCTTTTGTGCACATTGGGTGTTGGTCACTATTTTAATTTAATTATTTTGGGTTTCTTGCCTTGGGGCTGCCTATAAGCAGGCAAATCTCAAGGTTGTATAATTTATACGTTCTTTGATCATAAATGTGCTTTTGAATCTTTGACACTTCTGCTGAAGTTCAGTAACTCAGCAAAGCCTGGAGATTTAACCAAAGACCTCTAGTTTCAGTTAATTGCTTTCTATTTACCATCTGGCATGATGAATTTGTTTGTTAACAAAGAAACTTATGACTATATTTTTAGATTTTTCAAATGAGCAAACTTGCGTCAGAGAGTGGTGTGTTGTGCTGGAAAACAACTTGGTTAAACATATATTGTTGATCTTACATTGTTATTATCCGGCTGTGACAAGCTCCAACTGTTTGTTACTGTCTTTTTTTGTAGTGTTTCTTTCACTGTAAATAAAAATTGGAATGGGTGTTTAACATTAATTTACAGAAGAAAGATAGCAAAAATTCTACATATGCATTGGGCATCCCTTCATTTTGAGGTGGAAGACATCCTGAAAACACACTCCCACCCAGGAAACTTAGAACAACTTTCTGATGATAGAGACATCCTGAGATCATTAACATTGCCTGTCACATGTGAAGTTAAAGTAATTGCGGTGATACAATAGAAACTCCCACCACTATTGCTGTAAAGTTTTGGCAAAGGCCACGGAGTCTGTTTCTGTTGGCCTTCAGACCCTGCTTTCTGCCTGGGATTTACAGAAACTGAGAGTCCAAGAGAAGCAAAGAACCAGCCAAACACGTCATAATAAGACTGAGCATAAAATTGTTTAGAAGTAGGACATGGCTGGGAGTTGGAAATACCTGACTGTAGTTTTACGAGTTATGAATGGATATTTGATGGATCCCTTTTGTACATAGTGGTAGACCTGTAAAAACAGAAACTCTGCCGCTGCTCTTTTATAGCTTTAAGAAAAGGTGTCTGAACTTTTCCTGGAAAGCAAAAACTTGGGGTGGCACAATTTGAATTGGGTTTCAGCATCAATTTCCAGAAGAATTAACTTGTTTTCAAATGCTAAAGTTGTTATGAAATGATTATGGAAGGAAATCTGTTTAGATAAAGACATTTAGAAGCCATTTAAAAAATGTATTCTGTAAGAGACAGTAGCCTTCTGTGCTAGAAATTCTTCTGCAGTGAGAAAGACATGTTGAACTGGCTTTGGTTCAATGTGTGTTTGATGAGGGATGGTTGTTGGACAGTTTCATGGAACAAATATTGGAGAAGACCTGCAGTGATGGAAAACGGACCATTGGTCAAGGGAGAAAGCCTTGGATTCCGGAGGATGAGGTTTTGGGATTGGGATTCTGATTGTTGGGAGGTGCCTGACAATGAGAAATGGTGTAGGTGGGGAATGGTGGTGATGACTTGAGGGAACAACAAACAGGGGTGAGTTCATTATGGTTCACCCTTTTAGTCTGTACGACCATAAGGGATAGGAGCAGAATCAGGCCATTCGGTATAAGAAATCTACTCTGCCATTTTATCATGGCTAATTTATTTTCCCTGTCAACCCCATTCTCCTGCATCATAACCTTTAATCCCCTTACCAATCAAGAAGCTATCAGTCTTTGCTTTCCATATGCCCAGTGACTTCGCCTATACCACAGCTTTCTGAGGCAATGAAATCCACAGGTTCACCAGCCGCTGGCTAAAGAAGTTCCTCCTCATCTCTGTTCTAAAGGGATATCTTTCTATTCTGAGGCTCTACCCTCTGGTCCAAGACTCCCCCACTATTTGAAATGTCCTTTCTATGTCTATTCTATCTGGGTCTTTCAGTATTCAATAGGTTTCAATGATATACCCACAAACGTGGCCACAAAGACATCAATTCTGTCATCCAGATCCTTAACATATAAGGTGAGAATTGGCGGCCCCAACAATGACCTGTGGAACACCACTAGTCACCAGCACCAAACAAAAAGACCTATTTTATTCCCAATTTTATCCATACTAGTATCTTTCCTGTAATACCATGGGCTCTTATGTTGTTTACCAGCCTCATGTGCAGCATCATGATCAAAGACCTTCGGAAAATTCAAGTAAGCAGCACCCTCCTTTATCTATTTTATCTATTTTCCTGTTATTTCGTCAAAGAATTCAAACACATTTGTTAGGCAAGATTTTCCCATTAGGAAATGATGTTGACTTTGGCCTACTTTCATCATGTGCCTCCAAATATCCCAAACCCTCATCCATAATAATGAATTCTAACGTCTTACTAACCACTGAAGTCAGGATACCTGGCATATATAGAGGGTTCTGGTTAATTGACACAAAGGGAGCTTTACATTTTGGCACATTTAAGCTGCTGTTCCAATTAGCTGAAGTTTCATAAAATAAGTTGAAAAAAGACAAACTACCATTTAACAATTAAGTATTTAAATAAATTACTGAATAATTTAGACCTCTACCAATATTGCTATAGTACTAAAGAACGGTTTATTCTTCCTAATTGTTATTGACGGAGGAACACTCGTGTCTTCTTTTAATTGACTTAAATGAACTAAATCAGCACAGACAAATAGTGCAGAAAATGGACTGCCGTTTTGCCTTTTTGCAGAAAGCACTGCTTTTTAAGTCTGCATTGCTCCACCCAAATGAATAACATAACACAGGCATACACAACTGATGCTATTTGAAAACTGTTTGCTTTAAGTACAATGTTATTTCCAACAGCCATGGAAGTGCACACGACAGATGCTAATTAGAAACTGTTGCATCTCCAAATGTTCTTTTTCATTTTTCAATATGATTGTTGATACCTTCAAATTCTTTGTAGTTCCTAACCTGTTGTCTGCCAGCCCTTTCTAGCATTTCCAATCCTCAATCCTTGAAACCACAGAGAGCAAAACAGTTTTGAATTGTCTCACAGATTATTTCTCACCAATTATCAGTGAGAAAAATCACTGCTTTTTGAACAGACATTATTTAAAAACTGTTCGCTACAAGCATGGTGTAGTTTCGAACAACCACATAAATGCATGCGACTCAAGTTAGTTACAAACTGTTCAGCAACAATCTTCCATCCCAATTAAGTGCATTGTGTCCCAAATAAGTGAAGGAAATCATGGCTATTTTCTCTATCAGTTTTTGTTCTTTAAGAGCTGTCCCAAAAAGCAGCTACCTGATTAATGAATGACACAGTTAACCAGAATCCACTTGTGGAGTGTGGAGTGACATTTGCAATTTTCCAGTCCTCTGGAATGATTTCAGAATTCAATGATTCTTGAAAGATCACTACTTATGTCCACAAAATCTCTTCAGCTATCCCTGTAGTGTAGTCCAAAGTTCAACTTAAATTTGTCACCATACAATCCTGATATTCATTTTTGTGCAGGCATACTCAATCATTCCATAACTGAATCAATGAAAGTCCACACCAACTTGGGCATTCAACTACTGTGTAAAAGATAACAAACTGAAAAAGCAAAAGGAAATGATAGTAACATTAATAAAAAATAAATGTGCAAAAAATATCGAGAATATGTGATGAAGGGCAGATGAAGGTGAGTGAACTTATCCCCTCTGGTTTAAGACCCAGATGGTTGAGGGGCAGTGACTGTACCTGAACCTGATGGTGTGAGTCCTGAGACTCCTGTAGCTTCCTCCTGACAGCAGCAGCGAGAAGAGAGCATGTTCTGAGTGGTGGGAGTCCCTGATGATGGATGCTGCTTTCCTGCGACAACACTTAGTGTAGGTGTTGCTCAGTGGTGAGGAGGGCTTTACCCACGATGGACTCTACCATATCCACTGCTTTTTGTAGGATTTTCTATTCCAAATGACTTATTTATCTTGTAGTTTTTGAACCTAGTTTTTTCAGGACCCTTGGAACTGCTGAAAAAGATGACTGAAATATCCTTAAGTTCCCCTGTTAAATTTTATTTTGCAGTTTGTCTACTGCACTCATAGAGTGTGTGTACAGAAACTTCTTCTCAGTAATCACACAAACCAGAAGCTTTCTGCAGGGCTTTTAGTGAGAGCTTACTTGTGAAGAGGCACCACTGTTTCGAGGGCAAATAAAGGGTGGATGGAGGTAGATGCTTTTCACACTATGAGTTTCAAGTTGAATTCCAAGTTAAGCTGCGCAGGAAATGATGTAAAAAACATCTTATGTCCACAACGTGATGTTCATACAAAACGAACCGCATACAAAATGACCTGTGACTCTAGAGGCCAGAACAGCAGGTGTAAATGATTTAAATGCAATTGGATTTCCAGGCTATTACATGTATGTATTGCTACCTAGTGAACTGTCTTGTGAAATCCACTAACTTGTATGTGTGCTGTGTGAAATAAATCACTAACCTTCCACATCTGCAGTGCTTAATTATGGTGGTCTAATTAGAACAGTCAAAGCTTTCATAATAAGGCTTTTGGCTAAATTGTGTTAATTCTCATACAGTAGAACAATAGAATTCATCTAATATATGTTAGTTCATCTGTTTTTGGAAGTTGAGCAGTACTGCTGTGCATTTTCCAGTGAATCTGATAAGCTGAAAGGAACAGCATACACAAAATGCTGGAGGAGCTCAGCAGGCCAGGCAGCAACTATGGAAAGAGTACTGTCGACTGTAGTACTGCCCGGCCTGCTGAGCTCCTCCAGCTATTCGTGTGTGTTGCTTGGATTTCCAGCATCCGCGGATTTTCTCTTGTTTGTAAGTTGAAAGGAAGCTCGGCGAGTAGGAAGGGAGCCGAGGATTGGGGCCCCACTGAGCCTGAAGGGAGCAGGAAGACTGGGGCACCGAAGATTGAAAAAGGCCTGTATCACCTGGTGAGGTAGATACTGAAACTTTGACATTTCTGAATAGCCTGGTAATGGATTATCAGTAATTATTGATCCAGTGGAGAATCCTAGCATGTAATAGAAGCTTTGAATTTGGTCTCGTCAGTGTGCCAAAAATTGTAAGGAATACCCTCGTTATATCATTAGATCAGTTTTCCTGAATATAGGGTATTTATAATGTAATAAATCTATTCTGATCTCCCAGATACATAGAAATGTGTGGTGTGCTGTGCTGTGGTGATCTTAAAAGTCTTTCAGCTCTGCAGTGGCAATTCTATTCTCAGAAATATGACTACAGATTTCATGACTACATAGTGAGAAATAAAACTTCTGTTAAATTTGCAAAGTTTCCAGTGAATCACAGTGAATGGAGATTTTCTTCAGTTTTGTATAGAAGCAAGTTTAAGTGGTCAGCTCTCCATCAGATGAGTTGCCAGAGGAAGGCTGTTGTGCACTGTAATGCTGAGTAGTACCAGGACAAGCTGAGGAAATCAAAAATAGGCTCTGTAGTTCCGGAACAGGAAATCCTTCAGGATTTTCTTTTGAGTGGAAAGTTACCTTGTGTGGTCTTGGCCCTAAGATATGGCAGGTTTGCATTCTCAAGTTCAGATTGTCAGAGTTTAATAATGACAACAGGATGCATTGTTTCAATGAAGTGTCCCACAAAACCTCCAGCATCAAACTCTTTTGCTTCATAATCATTTGTACAGTTTGGGCCACACCAAGGGATGTAGGATGTGAATCAGATTTTACAGTTAATTACATCACTCATCTGTTCGAGTGCCTAAGTGTCCACAGCTGTAGAGATTTAGATTTTTGGACAACTGTCAAGGCTTTGTATTGAATGGAAAGGCCTTTTGGTCTGCAGTAACTTTGTCGTAAGTACATACAGCATATACAGAATATGTAGGTAATTGCTTACATTTGTATACTGCCATAATCACCCTCAACATTAACTTTAGAGCTGTCTTTGGAGCTATTTCAACTCTTGTGGTCTTTGTTTTGTCTGTTGGATAACGAGCAGTGAGCAGCGGGAACTGCACCAGGATTTTTGTTGGATAACTCTACACTTTGCTGGAATACAGTTAATATCTTAGTTGCAGTTAATGTAACTCTTAAAACTTTTTAAAATTGGTTTTATTTTGTACAATTTTAGGACTCTTAAAGGATATCTTTTAAAAGCAAAATTATACTGTTCACGTCGAAGATATAAATAAGCACTTCTTTTCAGGCACGCAGAGTCAATCCACAAGCTAACTATTCTCAGTGAAACAATTAAAGAGTACTAAATGAATTAGGTGCTAAGTTAAAGGACAGGACCTCCAGGGTTGTGATCTCAGGATTGCTACCCATGCCACTTGCTAGTGAGGCCAGAAATAAGAAGGTTATAAAGTTTAACATGTGGCTAAAGGGTTGATGCAGGAGGGAGAGCATAAGATTTTTGGATCATTGGGCTCTCTTCCAGGGAAGGTGGGAACTGTACGGAGGGATGGCCTGGTGGGGTGGGGTGGGGGGTGCTAATAACCTGGGAGGTTTAAACTAGAGTTCTAGAGGAATGGGAATCAGAACACTGAAACAGATGGTAGAGTGGTTGTAGAGAAATATCTTGTTAAGCCTAAGTACAAAGTCAGGAATTAAAAAGGTCAAGCATGGTAGGACTAATGTTTTGAACTGTGTATATTTCAATGCAAAGAGTGTTGTAGGAAAGGCAGGTGAGTTTAGGGCATGGATCAACACATAGAAATATGACATTGTAGCCATTAGAGAGAATTGGTTGCAGTAGGTGGCAGAACTGGCAGCTCAATGTTGGGGTTCAGTTGTTTTAAACGTGATAGAGCGGGAGGGATTAAAGGGGCAGGGGTGACATTAGTCAGGGAAATGCCATGGTAGAACTGAGGAATAAGAAAAGTATTGATCATATTAATGGGATTAAATTATTAACCACCAACAGTCCACGTGATTTAGGGGAGCAAATATGTGGAGAGATATTAGAATGTTGTAAGAAACGTAAGGTTGTGGTAATAAGTGATTTTAACTTTCCATTTATTGACTGGGACTCCCATACGGGTAAAAGGGCGGGATGGGAAAGAGTTTAAGTGTGTTCAGGAAAGTTTTCTTAATCAGTACATACAAGTCCCAACTAGAGAAAATACAAGGAATGAGACAGAACAGGTGGCGGAAGTTTGCTTAAGGAATGACTTTGTATCTAGTGATCATAAAGCCATTAATTTTAAGGTAATTATGGAAAAAGATAGTTCTGGTCTTTGGGTTTAGATTTCAAATTGGGGAAAAGACCAATTTTGATGGCTTCCGAAAGGATTTGACAAATCTAGGTTGGGACAGGTTGTTTTCTGGCAAAGGTGTACTTGGTAAGTGGGAGGCCTTCAAAAGTGAAATTTTGAGAGTATGGAGTTTATGCGTTCCTGTCAGAGTAAAAGGCAAGGAAAGCAGGCTTAGGGAACCTTGGTTTTTGAGAGATATTGAAGGTGGAAAAGAAGGGGATGCTAAGCAGGTATAGACAGGCAGGAACAAATGAGGTACAGTACTTAATTGTATAAGAAATGCAAGAGAACACTTAAGACAGACAGACAGACATACTTTATTGATCCCGAGGGAAATTGGGTTTCGTTGCAGCCGCACCAACCAAGAATAGTGAAGAAATATAGCAATATAAAACCATAAATAATTAAATAATAATAAGTTAATCATGCCAAGTGGAAATAAGTCCAGGACCAGCCTATTGGCTCAAGGTGTCTGACACTCCGGGGGAGGAGTTGTAAAGTTTGATGGCCACAGGTAGGAATGACCTCCTATGTTGCTCAGTGTTACATCTCGGTGGAATGAGTCTCTGGCTGAACGTACTCCTGTGCCTAACCAGTACATTATGGAATGGATGGGAGTCATTGTCCAAAATGACATGCAACTTGGACTGCATCCTCTTTTCAGACACCACCATCAGAGAGTCCAGTTCCACCCCCACAACATCACTGGCCTTACGAATGAGATTGTTGATTCTGTTGGTGTCTGCTACCCTCAGCCTGCTGCCCTAGCACGCAACAGCAAACATGATAGCTCTGGCCACCACGGCCTCGTAGAACATCCTCAGCATCGTTCGGCAGATGTTAAAGGACCTCAGTCTCCTCAGGAAATAGAGACGACTCTGGCCCTTCTTGTAAACAGCCTCAGTGTTCTTTGACCAGTCCAGTTTGTTGTCCATTCGTATCCCCAGGTATTTGTAATCCTCCCATGTCCACACTGACTCCTTGGATGGAAACAGGGGTCACCGGTGCCTTAGCCCTCCTCAGATCCACCACCAACTCATTAGTCTTTTTCACATTAAGCTGCAGATTATTTGCTCGCAAGAAGGAAATCAGGAGGGCTAAAAGAAGGTATGAGATTGCTCGAGCAGACAAGGTGAAAAAAAATCACAAGAACTTATACAGATATATTAAGCTTAAAAGTATAGCAAACAACAGAATTAATCCTCTGGGAGATCAGAATGGTAATCTATGAATGCAACGAGAGAGATTGGAGAGAAAGACGC
The DNA here is from genome assembly GCF_030144855.1 of Hypanus sabinus. NCBI lineage: Eukaryota > Metazoa > Chordata > Chondrichthyes > Myliobatiformes > Dasyatidae > Hypanus > Hypanus sabinus. Next base: position 34,584,328 of record NC_082720.1, read on the forward strand.
AGAATCTATAAATACGTCTCAACGCAGTGGTGATGTCATAGACCATACACAGATTACAGCGGAGGAAGCATTTGCTGTTTAAGGCAATTTGGGGTGGATAAATCTCCAGGGCCTGAAAATGTGGGAGGCTGGTGCAGAAAATGCAGGAGCTGTAACAGATATAGTTAAAACAGCCTTAGCGATGGATGAGGTGCCGGAGGATTGGAGGATAGCTAATATTCCATTAAGTGCAAGCAGGCTTCTTCAGCTGAAGTTGGGTGAGACTAGAACCAGAGGTCTTGAGTTAAAGGTGAAAGGTGAAATATTTAAGGAGAATATGAGGAGGATCTTTTTTACTTAGAGTGTCGTGAGGGTGTGGAATGAGCTGCCAACGTAAGTGGTGGATGCAGGATTGATTTCAAAATTTAAGTGAAATTTTGATAGGTACATGGATAGGAGGGGTATGGAGGGCTATGGTGCAGATGCAGTCGATAGGCCGAAGTAGATTAATGGTTCAGCATGGTCTAGATGGGCCAAAGGGCTTGTTTCTGTAGTGTTCTATGATTCTGACTAAACCAGGATTTCAGACAGCAGTCAAACTTTACAATGCCAAAGGCAAAAAGAAAATCCTCTTCAGACTGCAGGCTCAAAAAGCCAGGATGCAGCCGAGTTGTTCTGTTTAATGGATTCATTCAATTTTCCATTTACTTCCATTATTATACAAATATTGGATAAAGATTGATCTAAGCATTAACTTGCAGAATGAGGTATAGAATAAAAACTTCTCATTGAAACAGAATCATAGATTTACCAGTGACACAGAAGGAGGACCATCTATCAGTGATTAGAACAATCCTGTCAGTCCTTTCCCTGCTGTTTTCCCATAAACCTGCATATTATTTATACAGATAATTGGGACCCATCAGGACCAGTACATTTTGGCCCAATTAAGCAATTTTCCCAATTAGCCAAAGTTTAAAAGGTATAAAAAAAAGCCAATCTACTATTTAACCGAATAACAAATTATATATTTAAATGAAATACAGAACACGTTAGAATACTATCAATACTACTTGTACTATAAACTGTCAGTTCCTATTATCCATCTAGTGTACTCTGCTGTGTTCTTCTGACTGTAAATGAACAATCAGCACAGACACCTAGTATACAGTAGATAATGGACTGCCTTCATACAATGCATCCTCCAAATCTTATTTTTTATTGTAACATTCAAGATGATTGTAGATATCTTCAAATTCTTCATAGTCCCTAACTTGTTGAAGTTATGAAATAGTTTCATTTTCACTCCAGCCCTTTCTGGCATCTCCAAGCCTGAATGCTTGAAACCACAGTGAACAAAACGGTTCTGAATTGTCTTACTGCTTATTTCTCTCCAACTATTGGTGATAAAAATTACTGTCTTTTTTCCAGAACAAGCACAGGGAAATGACACTATTTAAAAAAAATGCTCGCTCTAAGCACAGTGTAGTGTCTAACAGCCATACAAATGCATGTTTCTGCCGCTAGTTAAAAATTGTTTGGCAACATTCTCCTGCTCCAGTTAAGCATCATAGTGTTCCAAATAAATGAAGGGAATCCTGGCTATTTTTTCAATTAGTTTTTGTTCTATAAGCATTTTCCTAAATAAGTGTCTGTCCCCATTAACTGATGGCACAATTAACTGGAATCCACTGTACTCAAGTTTCCCTTCCAACTTAAAACTGAGGTTAGCTTTTGTTTTCAGCCTCTTTATAAACAGTGTTTCAGATCATAATCCTCTTTCCTGTTATGTTCATTGGCCTTTCTACTACACCTGCCTTGACTCAGATCTGCTGATCACTTACTGCCACCATTCCTGCTCATTCAAAAGGCAATCAAGTCTTACTGAGGTTAATGAAGTGACAAAGTTATTGAACTGAAGCAATAATGTTGTTTGTCTCGCCATACATGCTCTCGATTAACTTCTTTACCATGTTAGACTCACTGGTCTTTAGTTTCCTGGAGTATCTTTGGTTCTCTTCTTGAGCAATGGAATAACATCAGCTGCACACCAGTCCTCTTGGCTAGAGAGGATATAAAGATAATGGTCAAGGCTTCAGCAATCTTGTCTCTTGTCTCTCTCAATAACCTGGGGTATGTCCCAATGGGACCTGAGGACTTATCCACCTTAATGCTCTTTGAAGGACCCAACATTACCTTCTCCTTTACCTCAAAATGACGGAGCAAATAATACAGTTGGCACTGATTTTCTTATCCTCTATGTCCTCTCCTTAGTAAATACTAACATAAATTCATCCCGCCGCTGTCTGTAAGGAGTTTGTACGTCCTCCCTGTGACCATGTGGCCTTTTTTCTGGGTGCTCCAGTTTCCTCCTACAGTCCAAAGATATACCAGTTGGTAGGTTAATTGGTCATTGTAAGTTGTCCCGTGATGAGGCTAGGGTTAAATCGGGAAGGGGGGGGGGGGGTGCTGGGCAGCATGGCTTGAAGGGGCAGAAGGGCCTGTTACATGCTGTAACTCAACAAATAAATACGTAAATTAATACTCATTAAGGACTTCACCCATATCCTCCACATCCAGGCAAGAATTCCTCCCTTTATGCTGAAATAGTCCTATCTTCGCCTTAGGTATCCTCTTGCTCTTGATTTATGTATGTATAGAATGCCTTGGGATTCTCTTTAATCCTACTTTCCTATGACTTTTCATGGCACTTACTGGCTTTCCTAATTCCCACCTTGAGTTCTTTTCTGACTTCTTTATAATCCTCAAGGGCTCAGTTAGATTCCAGCTTCCTAAGTTTACATACTTTTCCTTTATTTCTTGACTAAGTTCATCTCTTCTGTTGACATCCAAGGTTCTCTTACCTTGCCGTCCTTCTGACTGGAACATACCTGTCCTATACTCTGTGCAGTAGGTCCTTAAACACCCTCCACATGTCAAATGTGGACCTGCCCAAAAAACAGCTTTTCCAGTTAAATCTCCTTAGTTCCTGCCTAATGCTGTCATTAATACTCTCTCCTGCAACTTGTCCTGCTCCAATTTAATACTCTCTCCTGCAAGATCCTTAAGCTACCTTAAAACATAAGAGTTGAGGGCACTTCCCTAACTGCTCACCCACCTGGCCAGGCTCATTACCTGTCACCAGGTGCAGTACTGACCCTTCCCCATTCTTGTTGGACTATCTACATAGTGCTTTAAGAAACACTTCTGGATGTACTCAACAAATACTGCCCCATCTAAATCTCCTGCAGTATAAAGATCCGAGTTTGTGTTAGGGAAGCTGAGGTCCCCCTTGACAATGACCCTCTTGTTTTTACACTTTTCTCAAAGTCCTGGTGGCTGTTGGTGGGGGGGGGGGGGGGGTGGCTGAGGAGTGATGGTGGTGTGTAGCACAATCCCATCAGAGTGATGCACCTTTCCTATTTTTGAGTTCTATCCAAATTGACCCAGTGAACGAGCCCTCCTTTATGTACTCTCTGTGATACTGTCCCTGATTATTAGTGCAACTGCCCCACCCCCCACCCCAACCTACCCCTATCTTTTCTGAAGCATTGAAACCCTGGGCAATTAAGTACCCATTCCTAACCCTCTTTCAACCACGTAATGGCCGAGAATAGGAGTGTAGAGTCTATGAAAGTGAGTACGTAGGTTGTTTAGTGAACAGTTCAGTGCTGTAGTGAATGGTTCAGGAGTCTGATGGTTGAAGGCTAATATCTGTCCATTGTTGGCTATCTTAAGTTAAAGAAAAAATTTCACTTTCTTGACTACCCCTTACCAGGTTATCATTGAAAGAACTTATTCCTGTAATATTTTGTGTCAGTAGTATTTTTTAAATTCTGCTTTTTGTCTCTGAGCATCCTTGGAACTAATTTTACATGTCTATCATCACCCAAAGGGCATATTTCTCTCAGTTGCTGAGATTTATTGGGCTCATTTTTCCTTTTTCACTTGTAACTTTAATCTTGGGTAATTTATACTCTTCCTGCCACCCTAGACCATTCAATTAAAACAGACAGATACGAATATCAGGAAAGTTTAATATATGAAACATTCCCTGAAAATTTGCCATGGCTGCAGTGGCTCTCAAATGAAACTCTCTTCACAACACTTGAAACAAGGATGAGATTGTTTCAAGTAGGTTAGCTCACCAGCTTTGACTTACACATGATGGCAAAAGTATTTACTGCCAGCCACTGTGGCTTACTGTATCTTTAGTCAATAGAAATGTGCTTCTGCCTGCCAGCGTTTCTTGGTTTTGTGAAATAACCTAAGACCACCATGCTAAACAGAGCCTACTAGTAGATTAGTTCCTGGAATATTAGATTTAGTTTGCCATGTGCTAGACACAACCCTAAAACGCTTGTTGATGCGTACCTTTCTTTAATGAAAAGCATGTGAAGAGACTTGCAAGTTGTGTGTTTTCAACTATTGGACACTGACAACTTTTTGTTCGATTATGCCATTCTTGAAAACTTTTAGTCTTTCTGTTTAGTTTCAGATGTACCTTGGCAGCATGTAAATTTGCTTCAGCTGGTGCTAATGCCATCTTGAGGGAAGTGCATCAAATTGACATTTATTTGTGACGCAAATACCAAGCTAAAAACTTAGTTCAGTTTGACAGATTTATTTTCCGTTTAACTCCATAAGCAAAAGTTCGTTATTGTAGATGAGTTTATATGGTGTACCCACTTTATACTTTTTATTTCAGATGAGGAATTGCACTTGAGAAATATTGTCATTTTTAGCTTGGCTTAAATATGTCAATGTGGCACAGTTGGCTAACTGCAAAGTGCTGCCAATGCAGTAAAGTCATATTAGCTGTGACACAGAGGTCTGTTCATCCCTGTTGGTTATTTTATTAAACTAAAAATATGCAATTCTTTAAAAAATAAACATTGGAATGAAACATTTCTAAGGTTATGTGTAAGTCTGCCAATTGGAGTGATTGCTGTACAAATGTTGTATTTTATAGATTCCCTTGCATTTGTCTTTGCGAGTTTTATTCTGCTCTTTTCTCTCTAGAGAGTGCTGGTTCCTGCTCAAATACAGTTCCATGAGTACTGGTTTATCTCATGTACAATGCCAAGGAATTGTCTGTAACATGTTAGTGGAGACTCTGAGTGTTGGTAACCATTCAGTGGTGGAGAAAAATTGATCTAATCCCAGTTCTTTTCATTTCCCTTACATCCACAAGTGAACTTTCCAGTATGAGTCACTGGCAATCAAAGAAGAGAAGGGATCATTGCTAACTTTTTCCCATTGCTTGCTTCACAGTCCCAGGATCACTTAATATATTGTCTGAAGTGCGGTTTCTGCTTGTTCTTAATTGTGAAAACGAATGCCTTAATTAACATTGACTTGAAGCTAGAAATGTCTCAATGAAGTTTTAGAGTTGATGACAAAGAAAATAATTGAAATTGGTTTGTTGTTTCTGTAGACGTGAGTGTCAAACGAACACTTGGCAGGTTAGTCAGCATCTGTGTTGCAAATTTTGGTCAATCTTTCAGGTAAAACCATCTGAATCATCTTCACGATGCTTTGAAAGAGGCTTAGATTAATTTAGTTAGATCAACTTCATCAGTTCAGACTTAAAATTATATATATCGTAAATATCTCCAAGAAGTGGCAGGTATGTAGATGTTCATTAAGGAGATGAAGTGGTAACTATGTTGTGTTGCAGATTGACCTCCAAGTACACTCTCAAGGAATCATCTATCACTGTTTCCCGTTGTATTAAGTCCCTCCGAAGCTACCTCTTCTCTTATCGCTGGAGTCTGTGCGTTTTGTTATTTGTATGATGTGTTCTGGGACTATGAGAGACTTGCAGAGTGTTGTGTTTGGACTGAGAAGTAGGAGTTTATTCACCAGGGTCAGTAGGACAAAAGTGTTGAATGCTGGACTGAAATCCAGAAACAGTATTCTGACATAAGTGTCCTTGTTTTCCAGGTGTGTCAGTGCTGGGTGCATGACTGATGTTGTGGCATCTGTCATAGGGCGGTACTATTGGTAAGCATATTGGTGAGTGTCCAGTGTGGCAGGAATGGAGTTTTTGACGTGGCCCATGATCAGCCGTTCAAACCGCTTCATGTTGTTTGATGAAGCCGAGCCTTGTTTAACCTTGGTTCAATGAAGAGTGCAGAATGGCTCATTGGGAACAGCACCGGCCATCTTTGATATTGAGGTGCCAACCTGGTGAAATTGTAATATAGGAAAACGTTTGTGCTGAGCGGTGAAAGTAAAGTAGACTGAGCTAAACAAATTCAGAACCAATGATTAAAGTTTTGCCACCCTTGGTTGTGAATGGTTGCAGACGATAAATAACTTTAAGAACATCCAATTCTCAATTGAAAATATATTCTGTTCTTTTGTTCTTCAATTTTCAGTTTTCAGGGCGTGGGAGCTGTATGCAAAACTGCTTACATTTCTGATCTCTCCTATCAGCCCCGTATCTCTTTCACCAATCAACTTCTCAGCTCTTTACTTCATCCCTCCCCTCCCCCTCCACCTTTTAACTCTACTCCTCATCTTGTTTTCCGCGGTCCTGGTGAAGGGTCTTGGCCTGAAACGTCGACTGTACTCTTTCCCATAGATGCTGCCTGGCCTGCTGAGTTCCTCCAGCATTTTGTGTGTGTGTTGCTTGGATTTCAGCATCTGCAGATTTTTTCTTGTTTCTAATTGTAATTTGTTGTTTTACTGTTGCTGTCAAACTTCTAGCAATATGCAAGAAAATTGGATTTGTTTTCCCCTGACTCAGCGATAGCGGGGAGCGCCTCTGCCATTGACTGTTTATTCCTCCAGAATGGAGTGATTTTTTTAAAAGAAGTGTTACCATTGACTTGAAGAATGAATTGGGTGAAATTGTTATGGGAAACAGAAATGGCAGAAGAATTTAATAAGTACTTTAGATCTGTCTTCACTAGGGAAGACACAAGCAATCTCCCAGATGTATGGATGGGCCAAGGACATGGGGTAACAGAGGAAATGAAACAGATTGACATTAGGAAGGAAACGGTGATGAGTAGACTGATGGGACTGAAGGCTGACAAATCCCCAGGTCCAGATGGTCTGCATCCTAGGGTACAAAAGGAGGTGGCTGTGGAAATTGCAGATGCATTGGTAAACATTTTCCAATGTTCCTCAGATTCAGGATCAGTTCCTGAGGATTAGAGAATGGCTAATGTTATTCCATTTTTTAAGAAAGGAGGGAGGGAGAAAACAGAGAACTATCGTCCTGTCAGCATAACATCAGTAGTGGGGAAGATGCTAGAGTCCATGATGAAAGATGAAATAGCGGCATATCTAGATAGCAGTGATAGGATTGGGCTGAGCCAGCATGGACTTACCAAGGGCAAATCAAGCTTGACTAATCTATTGGAGTTTTTCGAGGAAGTAACCAGAAGTTTGACAAGGGAGATCCAGTGGATGTAGTGTACCTCGATTTTCAGAAGGCATTTGATAAGGTCCCACATAGGAGATTGGTGGGTAAAATCAGAGCTCATGGCATTGGGGGGAAGATATTGACATGGATAGAAAACTGGTTGGCAGATAGAAAGCAAAGGGTAACGGTGAATGGGTGATTCTCGGAATGTCAGGTGGTGACTAGTGGGGTGCCACAGGGCTTGGTATTGGGACCACAGCTGTTTACCATTTACATCAACGATAAACTAGGTGGCAGTGTGACATGTGACGAGGATGTTAGGAGAATTCAGGGTGACTTGGATAGGCTGGGTGAGTAGGCAGATACTTGGCAGATGACGTTTAATGTGAATAAGTGTGAGGTTATCCACTTTGGGAGTAAGAACAGGAAGGCAGATTATTATCTGAATGGTGTAGAGTTAGGTAAGGGAGAAATACAAAGAGATCTAGGAGTCCTTGTTCATCAGTCACTGAAGGTGAATGAGCAAGTGTAGCAGGCAGTGAAGAAGGCTAATGGAATGTTGGTCTTTATTACAAAAGGAATTGAGTACAAGAGCAAGGAAATCCTTTTGCATTTGTACAGAGCCCTGGTGAGACCACACCTGGAGTATTGTGTACAGTTTTGGTCTCCAGGGTTAAGGAAGGACATCCTGGCTGTAGAGAAAGTGCAGCATAGATTCACAAGGTTAATTCCTGGGATGTCCGGACTGTCTTATGCAGAGAGGTAGAGAGGTTACACACTGGAATTAAGGAGATTGAGAGGGGATCTGATTGCAACATATAAGATTATTAAGGGATTGGACAAGATAGAGGCAGGAAATATGTTCCAGATGCTGGGAGAGTCCAGTACCAGAGGGCATGGTTTGAGAATAAGGGGTAGGTCATTTAGGACAGAGAAGGAAAAACTTCTTCTCCCAGAGAGTTGTGGAGGTCCAGAATGCACTGCCTCGGAAGGCATTGGAGGCCAATTCTCTGGATGCTTTCAAGAAGGAGCAAGATAGGTATCTTATGGATAGGGGAATCAAGGGATATGGGGACAAGGCAGGAACCGGGTATTGATAGTAGATGATCAGCCATGATCTCAGAATGGCGGTGCATGAATGGTCTACTTCTGCACCTATTGTCTATTGACTTGTGCCACTGGGTTGTTGTTTTTATAATCTCTTTAAGTGATGCACTCTGCTTTTCATCGGAATCTGAGTACTGTGGATGCATAAATAACTTTCTAAACATATGCAGGCCTCTCTTAGTGGGTGAGCACTATTTTACTGTATTACGGATCATAAGTATCCACATGTGCAGAGAGGTACTGTAAATGTGTTATGAATAAAATAGATTCATCCATGGCCTCCTCTACAGCCACAATGAGGACACTCTCAGATTAGAGGAGCATTTTACTTGGTTAGTCTCCAATCTGATGGCATGAACATAGATTTCTCCAACTTCCAGTAATTTCTCCTCCTCTTCTTCTCTCCTTTTCCATTCCCCACTGTGGCTTTTTTTTACCCCTTTTCTTCTCCTCACCTGCCAAAAGCCCTCCTCTGGTGCCTCTCCTCTTGCCCTTTCCCACATGGTCCACACTCTTCTCTTCTATCAGTTTTCAACTCTTTACCTTTACTACCTATCAGTTCCCAGCTGCTCACTACACCTTCCCTCCCCAACCTCCTACTTTCCCCCTCACATGGCTTCACCTATCATCTTCCAGCTTGCACTCTTAACATCCCACCTTTTTCTGGCCTTTTCCCCCTTCCTTTCCAGTTCTGATGAAGGATCTCAGCCCAAAACATTGCCACTTTAATTCCTCTCCATACACACTGCCTGATGTGCTGAGTTCCTCCAGCATTTTTTGTGTGTTATTCTTGATTTGAAGCATCTGCAGAAAATGTTATGTTTACAGACTATCGGGGTGATTTTTTTCAAGTTCCACTGTATGGAAGCTGGATAATATGCATATTGCCTAATAAATTGAAAACTGTGAGAACCTGGAAAACTTTTGGTGGAGTTAGCTAATTAAAGTTATGTTTGGCATTTGTATATAAGTTTCAGACAAACCATTGCATAAATTTTAAATTTTGTATGGACATGCAATTTTGTATAAAGACATCTGTTCTGTACTGAGCTAGAATTACTCCATTGACATGAAATAAATATAACTTAAGTTATTTACTATCCTAAATATACTGTGCCTAAATATCCAGTAGCTACTTATTGCCGTATCAAGGTTTAGAAATGTTAGCATGAGAAAATCATGCTGATAGCTCTAATCAGCATCAGGTATTCTCAGAACAACCGGAGTTAATCCTTTGAGAATAATCTTCAAAAGTCCTTTTCCTTACTAGCAATTTGTTTTTGAAGTATACCATTCCTTTGAGCTGGGAATCGCTTCCAGATCATGAATAAAAAGGAATGAATGATATACTTCAAAAAATGAGCTGGAGATTATTTGCAAGTTCAGAATTTATTGCATCTCCCCCATTGCTCTTAAGATGATGCTGAGCTGCTACTTGAACAGCAGTCCTTCCTCCAGTGCAGTTGGGTAGGAAAATCAGGATGATGAAGGGCCGGCAGTATTGGAGGGGAACCTGCAGGTACAGGTGTTTCCATGGACCTGCTGCTCATCCTTGGTGGTAGAGGTCATGAATTTGGGGGTGCTACCAGAATAGCCCAGTGCAAATAATTGTAAACAGTGCACGGCTGTCGCAACGCTGAAGGGAATGGGTGCTTAGGTTGTTCAATAGGTTGTCGGTCAAGAAGCCACTTTGTTCTGGGTGGTGCCAAAGGTGTTGAGTGTTATTTGAGCTGCACTCAACCAGTGCAGTGGAGAATATTCTGTCACACTCTTGATTTGTGCTTTGTGTATGGCGAAAGGATGTGAGTCACATGACACAAGATGCCTTACCTTTGACCTACACTTGCAATTGCCACAACTATGTGGCTCATGTATTGTGTTTCTGGTCAATGGTCAACCTCAAGCTCGACTCTCTCCTCACCCCAGATGATAACAGTGGAGGTATTATGTATTAATATTTTCCTTTCTGAGGTGTGTTATCCTTATGGTCTTGCTGAATGAAATGAGTATCATGAACTGTTTCTATAGTCTGGGGCATGGAATCAGTGTACAAGGGACAAGGATGGTAAAGTAGCTTAAAGAAGAACAATTATGATATTGAATGGTGATTTCTTCAAAAGAATTGGAATCAGATTGTCAACATGTCTGCTGCAATACGGAGCTAAATTTTCACCTAGATCCCTGGCAAAACGAGTTTAATTTCTAAACAAAGTTGAAAGTTCAAAGTAACTTTATTTTCAAAGTACATGTCACCATATACTACCTTGGGGTTCATTTTCTTGCAAGCATTCACAGTAAATACAAATAAACAGAATAGGATCAATAAAAAACTGCACACAAAGATGGACAAATGTCCAATGTGCAAAAGAAACACGCACAAAATGCTGGAGAAACTCAGCAGGTTAGCCAGTGTCTATGGAACTGAATAAACTGTCAACGTTTCAGGCCAAGACCCTTCTTCAGAACTGAAAAGAAAAGAGGAAGAAGCCAGATTAAAAAGGTGGGGGAGAAGAAGGAGTCCAGCTGGAAGGTGTGAAGTGAAGCCTGATGGGTGAGAATGGCCAAGGGCTGGAGAAGAAGGAATCTGATAGAAGAGACAGGACCATAGCAGAAAGGGAAGGAGGAGCCGGGGGTAATGATAGGCATGTGAGAAGAGATAAAAGGCCAGAGTGAAGAGACCTTTGAATTTCATCTTGTTCCTCATAATTTATTTTGCTTTTCAACACATTGCCATGTCTTCCACCATAAACACAAATATTTGGGTATGCACAAGGTTTCTGAAAGTTAATATTTTGTAAGGCAGTTAGCAAATTTTACTCTTTTTAAACTGGTCTCAAAAAATATCAGGGTCACACTACTTCTTGCTTGAACGTAATACTCCAGCAGTAATAGGGAAGGAAAAATTGGCAACAAAACGACTCGCAGTTTAGAGTTCTCAATCATTCTATTGTGCATTGAACAGGAGAGAGAGTCTATGCACAATGCTAGCAAAAGTGCAATTAACTCTATTCATTCAGACATAATCGTTGATTAAAGGGAATTAACAGTATTGGATTGGTTGGATAGGTGGATGGGTGAATTCTTTCCAGCCATGAATTTCAGGTGTTTTCAGTTTAGAGTGTATAAACTGGCCAGTTGGTGACCGAATTTGCTAATCATGGAGAATCAGCTTGGAGTAACTTCCTTCCTCACTTGAGTGATTGCACAACTAATCAAAGAAAACAAAGCTCTCAGACCATACTACACATCTAATCAAGGCCAGTGGTGAACACCTAGGTAATTGACAGACAAGGGCTGGTAAACATCTGAACACTCATCATGAGTGGAAGAGCTCAAGTCAAGTTGATTGTTATTTAACTGTATGTGTGTATACCAGACCAGGGTGTAAAGCACAGTAGTAAAGTGTATTCAGCCAAATACTTTGCATGTGTTCTGCTCAAGTTACTGCTTAAGGGCTCCATAATTATGGATACTGGTTAATTTACATTATGCACCTTAATGCGATTCACACATGGAAGAGGGCAGACAATAGCCTCCCCGAAGTCTTGAAATTGTGGTAATGTGGCGACCCATTTCCTGGCACATCCGAACCGGCTCACAATTAGCCAGCTTTCCGGCTAAGGGAGATAGCCTACGGGGGTTTGCGAGCACAGAGCTTTGGAGCCTCTGCGCCACGGGGGGCAGGTTGAGGGAGGCTTAAAAGTGAGGCCGAGGATTTCGAATAAAGTTTTTCCTTCGACTGCAGTTACCGACTCCGTGTCGTAATTTTAGCGCTGCATGTAGCACACTGCTACAGTAAAACTATAACCCAACAATATGGAGAACTGCTTAAGAAAATCCTATCTAGAATCTATTGTGAGTTATTACTGCTATTAATTACGACTGATGCCCAGAAAGCTATAACATCACTTGGCTCTGGACCACTCTGTTGTCTTTAATGAAACTCGGATTGCAGTCACTGAGCAATGCAGCATGGGAACAGTGTCTGTGCTGGTAATCAACTATCTATATCTAGCAACACCATGAGCCAAAGAGCCTGTTTCTGTGCTGTTCTGCTTTACGTTCTATTAATCCCATTTTCTATGTCATTGCTTTCAATTCTACTGTGAATTTTTCTTGTATGCCGTGAAAGTATTTGCCTCCATCACCCTCTGTAAATGGCTGCAAGGAAAATGAATCTCAAGTCAGCAAATGCATACTTTGATGATAAACTTACTTTGAACTTTGAACTCAGGCAACACCTTTCAAATTACAGCCTCCTTTGCCTGGAGATGCTCCTCCCCAAGTCTGCTCTAAATCTCTGATTATAGCCAGCGCTGATAAGCTGAAGAATCACACGAACTAACTTACATATTACTCTAATAATTTATATCTGTCAGGTTATATCCTCAGCTGCCAAGCCTATCCAACTCAAGTTGTTTTCATGATTGGTACCCAAGGTATAAATGCCCTGAACATAAGCTTTTTGCAGCAGCGGCACGGTATAGTATCCTAGTTCAGCACAGTTTCTGCTCACAAATGAAATGCTTCACTGAGACAACATTCTAGTGAATCTCCTTTATACCCTCTCCAATGGCATCACGTCTTTCTTAAACCATAACCTAGCTGTAGCCTGACATTTTACACAGTTGTAACACAGCCTTCCTTCTTTTCTCATCTACTTGCCTTCTTAGTTAATTTATCTTCATTCCAATTGCTATTGCCTTTGGGATCCCTGGATATGGACACCAAGGCTCTTTTGTCCCTCGGTTCCACATCGGGTCCAACTGCATATATTCTGGCTTTATTGGCTCTCCCAAAATGCGTCACCTCACATTCTTCAGGGTATTACCATTTCCTTGCCCATTCAATCAGCTTAACCCATACGCTGCCAACAGCATGACTAATATTTGTGTCATCTGCAAATTTACTGATCATTCATATTCAGATTGAACAATGGTATGATGGAGAGGAAGTGATAGTGGTTTCCTCCGATGTAACAGAGCAGAATGTTAAAGGAAAATAGATTTTGTAGCTCTCGTACTTTCTGACAACGTTTATCTGGAGGTGCTTAGCCGTAAATAGTGAATTAATTGTCCTTTTCAGATAATTTTCTTATCTATAGATAGAAGAGAAAATGGCATATGTACATCTTCATCATATTCTCTAATGGTATCTATGTATCAAAGACAGAATATTCAAAATGAATTGAAGAGTTTGTGTGCATGACCTCATGTTATTCATTGAAGTTGTTGGCTTGCAGATGCCTACTGCTTTACCCCCTCCTTTGCAACTGCCTTGCAGGAAGGTAAATGGGCTCTTTAACGAGTATTTGCTACAAATATCTTTGTATTGAGAAGTTGGCTGCTTGAAAACATGGAGTCATTGAGCTATAGAGCATGGCAGCAGGCCATTCAGCCTGTTAAGTCCATGCTAACCCATCATTTACTGGATATCCATTAAACAATGAAATTATTTGTTCAGGCCAGTGATGTGTTTCTAGCAAATAATTTAAAGCAGGGATGGACAAGTATTTGAATATGTTTTGCATACTGGATCAGTATGCAGCTCTTCCCAATATAACCATGAAATAATGTAAATATATGACTGCTTAAATGAAATATGTTGATGCAAAGAATGGGGTTTCTTTACTACTAACACTCAGGATATGACTAAGAGCTGCTTAATAATGCTGCTGTTTGTTCGCTTTGCAGGGAAAATTCTCTTCCGGCGAAGTCACATCAGGGATGTTGCAGTAAAGCGGCTGAAGCCCATAGATGAATACTGCAGGGTAAGTAACGGATGACCTCTGGAGAGAAAAAAAACTTGAAGATCTTGCGTTCATTTCTTTTTTCCCCATCTTTGTTTGGGACAGGAGTTTGTTTATGTAGTCAGACTAGAGTTGAGGCATAGTATATGGCAGATAGGAAAGTGCAATGGTAAAGTTCTGTCTAAAATCATAGATGTGCCAAGTCTGTCCCAAAAATACACAGATATACTCTTATATTCAGTTAGTTCCATTAAGACTAATTTAATAAATATCAAAGGGGTTTTGTTTCTGGATGTTAAAGAAGAAAGAAGAATAAGTTTATTCTACAACTGCATGTCCTATCTACATATCATGGAGTTTAATTTTCCTCTGTTTTAGGATGCAAATGCTAACTTATGAAAAAAAATTAAGAGTTGTACTCTTTAAGTGCGAATTCAGGTTATCTGAATTACTTCGACAGCAGTAGTCAAGGGATATTTTGCAAGTATAGTTACTCAAATCTGCCACATCAGAATCAACCAGGTTTAATATCACTGAACAAACACGAGGAAATCTGCAGATGCTGGAAATTCAAACAAGACACATAAAATGCTGGTGGAACACAGCAGGTCAGGCAGCATCTATAGGGAGAAGCACTGTTGACGTTTCGGGCGGAGACCGAGTCAGGACTTTTGGCCCGAAACATCGACAGTGCTTCTTCCTATAGATGCTGCCTGGCCTGCTGTGTTCCACCAGCATTTTGTGTGTCTTGTTTGAATATCACTGGTGTATGTTGTGAAACTTGTTTTGTGGCAGCAGTACATTGCAATACACAATAATTTTTGAAAACTATAAATGACAAAATAAGCAATACACAAGAAGTGAGAGGTAAAAACAGTGAGTTAGTGTTCATGAGTTCATTGTCCATTCAGAAATAAGATGGCAGAGGAGAAGTAGCTGTTCCTGAAACATTCAGTCTGTGTCTTCAGGCTCCTGTAGCTGCTCCTCGATATTAGCAATGAGAAGAGGGCATGCCCAGGGTGATGGGGGTCCTTAATGATAGATGCTGTCTTTTGAAGATGTCCTTTACGCTGGGTGGGGGCTGTGGCATGGGTACCATGATGGAGCAGGCTGAGTTTACAACCTTTTGCAGCTTTTGCTGCTCCTGTGCAATGGCCCCTCCTTACTAGATGGTAATGCAACCAGTTAGAATGTTATCTGGTGCATATGCATAACAGATACACCTGATTAAACATGTTGAATCCACTGACAAGAAATAAAGAAGTATCATGAAACTAATCAGCCTGAATGCTGCATTGGTCGCAGTATTTTCCAATGCCTCTCCTTTGGCATTCAGTTTGATGTGACTTCCCTCTGGTTTATCTAGTCACAACCAGGGGAACTACAGACACTGCTCTCCCATCTCATGCTGTCTGTCCTTAGTTCTCATCTGTATGCTTCTGCCAATGTTATCTCAGACACCATGTCATGTTTCACAGACTGGTGTCACATATCTCTCACCGTTGTCTTTCTTCATCCTTGAGTAGTCACATTGCTTGTTTAACAATCTGTATAGTTAAATATTGGGAAGATCAAAGCCTTTATACTCTGTCATCTGTGGCCTACTGACTCCATTCTTCTCTTTAAAGACTTGACAATCCGGGAACTTAACATCTTTTTTTGATACTGAGTCATGCTCTTTTACGTGATCACTAAGTCTGACATTATCTTCATTTATTTTGTGTGCCCCTGATCCAACCGTGGCTCATCTAGTGCTAAAGCCTTCACTCATCCTTTTGCTATCTCTGAACTGTCCTTGTTTTTGGGTTCTTTTTCAAAGTGCAAATAAGTCGAAGTACATGTACGTCACTATATACAACACTGAGTACAGTTCTAACTACGGAGCAGGTACTTGGGTAGCTGTATGGCCTGAAGATAGTCAAGTCACCTGGACCAGATGGACTATAACCCCAGGGTCCTGAAAGAGATGGCTGAAGAGTTTGTGGCGGAACTAGTAATGATTGTAGAAGAATCATGAGATTCTGGCATGGTTCCAGAGGAATGGAAAATTACAAACGTCACAACACTCTTTAAGAAGGGATGGAAGCAGAAAAAGGAAATTACAGGCCAGTTAGCCTGACGTCAGTGGTTTGGAAGATGTTGGAGTCAATTGTTAAGGATGTGGTTTTGGAGTACTTCGGGGCACATGATAAAACAGGCCAAGTCAGCATGGTTTCCCTGAGGGAAAAACTTGGTTGACAAATCTGTTAGAATTCCTTCAGGGAACTAACAAGCAGGATAGACAAAGGAAAATCAGTGAGTGTCTTGCACTTGGCTTTTCAAAAGGCCTTTGACAAGGTGCCTCACGTAAGGCTGCTGAGCAAGGTATTACACATTGTTCAGATGGTTTCATTTTAATATCAGAGAATGTATACAACATACAACCTGAAATTCTTACTCTTTGTAGACATCCATGAAAAACAGAAAAGAACCCCAAAGAATGAATGACAGAAATCAGAATCAGAATCAGGTTTATCATCACCGGCATGTGACGTGAAATTTGTTAACTTAACATCAGCAGTTCAATGCAATACATAATCTAGAAGAAAAAACTAAAATAATAATAAATAAATAAATCTTATTCAGTATACTTTATACAGCATATGTATATTGAATAGATAAAAAATTGGGCAAAAACAAAAATACTATATATTTTAAAAAAGGAAAAAAAAGTGAGGTAGTGTCAAAGGGTTCAATGTCCATTTAGGAATCGGATGGCAGAGGGGAAGAAGCTGTTCCCGAATTGCTGCGTGTGTGCCTTCAGCATTCTGTACCTCCTACCTGATGATAACAGTGAGAAAAGTGCATTTCCTGGGTGCTGGAGGTCCTTAATAATAGACACTGCCTTTCTGAGACACCGCTCCCTGAAGATGTCCTGGCAACTTTGTAGGCTAGTACCCAAGATGGAGCTGACTAAATTTACGACCCACTGCATCTTCTTTTGGTCCTGTGCAGTAGCCCCTCCCCCCCAGATTCCTTGACACCCAGGAACTTGAAATTGCTCACTCTCTCCACTTCTGATCCCTCTGTGTGGATTGGTATGTGTTCCTTCATCTTACCCTTCTCGAAATCCACAGTCAGCTCTTTCATCTTACTGACGTTGAGTGCCAGGTTGTTGCTGCAGCACCACTGCATTAGTTGGCATATCTCTCTCCTGTATGCCCTCTTCTACCAACAATGGTTGTATCATCAGCAAAGCTATAGATGATATTTGAGCTACGCCTAGCCACATATTAGAACCCCAAAGCCCCCTCTACCTCTCTCATGCACAAGTAGCAGCATAGCATCAACTTCCACCTGCCCCCAACCCATTTCAGTACCCGCTGCCCACCACCCACCCAGAAACAGCAAGCCCCTCCAGAGAGAAACCAGGATCTGCAGACAGCAAAAGCTATCGTTTACCGGACAGTTTGACATGCTACAGGCTCGCTCTCTCTCACTAACAAGGGACAGAGAGGTTTCACAGCGAAAGGGGAGACTAACAAATAGTTACTGTTATGGTGTTACAATCTGCTGTGTCACTTTTTATTCTGACTCGAAAATTGGCTGCAAGCTCTCCCCACCATCAAAAGAGAGAGAGGGAGCGATCGCTCGAGCACAGTGACCTCTGTCAGGTGCATCTGCTGCCATAAAATTTGATGTTCCATCACCCACAACACCTGAATTGGGGACAGCAGTATGGAATTGGTTGGAATGGATGTGGAGAAGATGTTTCCAATCATGGAGGAAGTCCAGAGGGCACAACCACAGAATAGAGGATCGTCAATTTAGAATAAAAATGAAGAAGAATTTCTTAGTCAGAGAGCGGAAAATCTGTGGAATTCATTGCCACCCGCAGCTGTTGAGGCCAGGTCATTGAGTGTATTTAAGGTAGAGGTTGATACATTTACGATAAGTCTGGGTGTGAAAGGTTATGGGGGGAAGGCAGGAGAATGTGGTTGAGAGGGAAATGGATCAGCCATGATGAAATGATGGAGCAGACCCAATGGGTTGAATGGCCTAATCTGCTCTTAATGATGGATGCCACCTTCCTGAGGTATGACCTTTTGAAGGTATCCTCAATGATGGGGAGACATGTTCATGATGGAGCTGGCCAAAAGCCCTGTGCAGCCTTTTCTAATCCTGTACTTAGGTGCTTCCTTCCACACCAGACAGTCAAGCAACCAGCCAGAATGCTCTGCATGGTACACCTATAGAAATTTGCTAGAGTCTTTGGTTACATGCCAAATCTCCTCAGACTCTGAATGAAATATAGCTGCTGGTGAACCTTCTCCATAATTGCATCAATATGTTGGGCCTAGGATAAATCTTCAGAGATGTTGACACCCAGGAACTTGAAGACGCTCACCTTGGTGATGACTGGTATACATTCTCCTGACTTTCCCTTCCTACCATCCACAATCATTTCCTTGGTCTCATTGATCTTGACTGCAAGGTGGTTGATTTCACTCTTGAGCAGCAGAACTTTTACCTCTCAATTCCTCAGTATATTTGATGTCATACTTCCTCAATTAAATTGCAAAAAGAATAATGTTAGGTCGTATAAACTGCAAACCAACTAAACAAATTAAGGTTCTCAATCTGTTGACATTTGTTAAAGTTGGTCATCCACGATGCTAAATAGTGTAAATATTGAAGCTGCCTTCGGGTCAAATAGTTCCATATTCATGTTTGTGGAAGCTGAACAATGTTGTACTTCAGGTTTGTCAGTATATCATGTTGTAGCCTGCACTTTTAAGCAAACTTGTATGGCAAATTAGGAAGGACTGCTGAAGCCTGTTAAAATATGAGTATAATTGATATTTAGTAAGCTATCATAAAGGAACATAAATAAACCCTTGAAAATATGAGATTCAGCACCCAGTGTTCAGTGATAGGGCTTGTCTCAACATTTTCTGCTTGTTATTGTGAGGAGGAATGCTATAAATCTCAGAATTCTATTGCCTTGTGCAACTAATTTACTATATTTTGCCATGAGCTATTTAATGCAGAGATAAGCACTTCCAGCAGTTTGTTGTGACTCTTCAGTGTTGAGAACATGCATGTGCATGGGACTGTTGTTAAATGGTATACAGGAAGTGTTTTGAATTCACTTGTGCAAAATTCTTTAAATGCAAGAGTACTGAGTGCATGAAATTCTCCCTATAACTTACAAAAGATAAATAGATGAAAATATAAGAAAGAACAACCTCGTGGTGGGATGATTGCATATGTGACACGCGTTGTGAATGTAGTCAAAGTGTTTTCCATGCTGTTGTATTCTGTGCTCCATCTTGGTGGATCTTTGATTTGAAGGATCCAACCAATATTTCCTGAATGCAAGGCTCTTGTGAGCAGGGCTTAATGAGAGAGTTGATGGTGGTAGAAGTGGGCAAATATTACCTCGTCTGATGTGGAGGAGTTCAAAAATTCTATCTTCTTTCAGGAGACTTTCCTTTGAGTAATTTACTAGTTGTTCACTCCCTTCCTCACCCAACACTATTTCTGAAAGTTATGATCAGACTGTTGTTATTATCATAGCAACTGCCCACAAATACCCTGATCCAGCTAATCTCAAATGTTACCAGGCCAATCTTCATCTGATCACTCCCTTCCCATAACCACGCCTCTTTATAATCTTCCACAAAAACAAGAACTGGAGTAAACCACTCAAGCTCTCAAGTCAACTTAACCATTGCATTACGTTGTTGGTATTCTGTATTCAAACTCTGTCCTTCATTTGCTCTATATCACTTGATCCCCTTGTATAACAAAAGTATGCAGGGAGTTTTGAATATTATCAGCACAAAATATTTTAAGTGAGGACTAGTATTATTCATAAAGTTGAGGCAAATTAATACAGTTGTTACTTAAAGTAGCTCTGGGGAAAAATTGAACTAAAGAATATTGAGAAATTAAGGAAGGAGAAAAAAATATAGAAGTTGTGCTTTTGGATATTTTCTTAAAGTGTTACTGCAACACATGACATCAATTACAATGACAATCCTAGTTAGCAGTTTTAAAAAGCTATATTATTTAATTTATGATAAATTATAAAAAAAACACCAGAGCAGGATAGCATGGCGGTGGGAACTCCAGGAACAACTTTCACATTTGACACGTGTGATGTGAAGTCAAAGTGTATTCTGCATTTTTGTACTTTGAACTCCACCCTGCTATCTTCTTCCCCTTTCCTTTCCAGACCTGGTGAAAGATTTCAGACCGAAACGTCAACTTTTAATCTCCCCCTTAGATGCTTCGTGACTTGCTGAGCTCCGCTGGCGTTTTGCATGTGTCACCCTGCTAGCTCTTTGAGTCATGGGATCAAAGTGACATGATGATGCACTGTTTACAAGCAAATGGAAGACCTTCACCTCTGGTTACTTTCTTATGCTGTAAATATAAATGTCTTTGATATATTTAGCAGGGAATTCCTTGCCTTTTTTTATGATACTGGACTTTAAATAGCTTTAGTCTGTTACATGAGAAGCACGGAATTGGTTACCTGAAACTGGAATGTTGCAACAAAATTCTGATTGGCTGCTGTAGTACCTTCCATGGGAACTGTGGGATATTAAAAAGCATAAAATGACTTTCTAGTGTTTCACTAGAAATTGTGGCGAACGGAGCAAACGGCTCTTGAAATTCTATAGTTTTAGATACATTTGCAATAAATTGCAGAAGTTATAAACACACATTGTTGGAATGTAAATCTGGGTAGAACAGTTAAATGGAGAAGTAGGAAGATGGATGGGTGAGAGCCATCTGCTTTTGTAACCAAAGATTTGTTTTTCCAGTTGGAGAAGTTGTCTACAGGATAGTTGTGGGTGTGGGGCGGATTTCCTTTCTGCCCTTACTTACCATGAAATTGATTTTTCAAATTAAGATCTTTCACCTAAATATGCTACAGCCAATGAAGGAGCTTTGTGTTGTAATCATGGTTATGGTATTGGAAACAAATTCCACCGTTCTCACAATTGGCTGCTAAATAATCATCTGGTTTTAATATTGGTTGAGAGAGTAATGAATCTGCACACCAGAGCCCCACTGCTCGTAATCAGGGACTACAGTGGATTATTTAACACCAACATTTGATTTAAATATTGACATCTTCAACAGTCCAGTGCTGCCATCATCGTGCAATAAGTCCCAGATGGCAGACGTAGGTTGGGAGTGCAGTTCCCCTTGAAGAAAACGGAAGCAGGGATGGTGCCTGAGCTATAGGTACAATTGAAACACAGAGACTTTAGAATCCTGCTCCTGACTGTCCTGCTGGCGAACGTACAGTCTCCAGAAAATAAAATTGTAGACCTCAGAGCAACATTGCAGAACCAGAGGGATATTAGGGATGCTGTGCACTTTGTTTTACGGAAACATGGCTCGTACCCATCATTTTAGATGCAGTGCTGCAGCATGATGGCTCCAGCATTCAGCTCAGTCTTTTAAAGGTAGAGGACGTGGAGTATGCTTTATAATTAACTTATTGTGGAGCACAGATGTGGCGGTTCTGGCTCAGTCCTGCTCATCGAGCCTGGAACATCTAGTGGTCAAATGTCATCCTCTTTATCTGCCGAGGGAGATTTTTGCCATCGTCCTGGTAGTGGTCTACGTTCCACTTCAGCCCAATGTCAGGCAGCCACTGGAGCAGCTGAGCACTGTAATCAGCAGGCACAAAACGGAGCACCCCGATGTCTTTCATTAGATGGAATTTCAGCCAGGCCAACTTGAAGATGTCTCTGAGCAACTACCACCAACGTTTTACCAGTGAGACCAGAGGAGCCAATGCACTGGACCATCAAGATCACTAACTGTGACTGTGCAACCCACGCCCACACTTTGGAAAATTTGATCACCTGGCTGTACTTCTACTTTCAGCGTGTAGGTAGAGACTAAAGACTGGAGACCACTGCTTAGCCCAGTGCTCTACTTTCTGTACACGCACAACTGTGTGGCTAGGCATAGCTCAAACACCATCTATAAGCTGGTCGATGACAGTACTATTGTTGGCAGAATTTCAGATGGTGACAAGAAAGTGTACAGGAGAGAGAGAGATCAGTGGTGTCATGATAACAACCTTGCTCTCAACATCAGTAAGATCAAGGAATTTAATTTGGACTTCAGGAAGGGGAATTTGAGGGAACGCACATTGAAGGATCAGCAACAGAAGGGGTAAGCAGTTTCGCATGCCTAGGTATTAACGTCTCTGAAGATCTATCCTGCTCCCAACATACTGATGCAATTACAAAGAATGCATGACAGCGGCTGTATTTCATTAGGAGCTTGAGGAGACTTGGTATGTCGCCAAAGATACTCTAAGTTTCTATAGATGTTCCATGGAGAACATTCTAACTGTTTGATCACCATCTGGCATAGAAGGGCCACTACCCAGGATCAGAAAAAGCTGCAGAAATTTATAAACTCAGCCAGCGCCATCATGGTTAGTAGCCTCCATAGCATCAAGGACCCCTTCAAAAGGCAATGCATTAAAAAGACGGCATCCATTATTAAGGACACCTATCACCCAAGTCATGCCCTCTTCTCATTGCTACTATCAAGGAGGAGTTACAGGAGCCTAAATCCACACACTCAATGTTTCAGAAGCAGTTTCTTCACCTCCAACAACTGGTTTCTGAATGGACTATGTAGTTATAAACATTACCACAATATTTTTCCCTCTCTTTTTGGCACTACTTATTTAATTTTTAAAAATGTGTATATACACTTACTGTAATTTATATTTTTTGTTATTATGTACTGCAATGTACTGCAGATGCAAAACAACTAATTTCACAACAGTGATATTAAACATAAATCTGATTCTGATAATTGAATAGATTTTGATTTTCAGCCACCTGCCATCATTGAGCTAAGGCTTGGTGAGTTTACCATTAGTACAAATGACACACGGCTCAATGTATTGTTGCTAGATTCCAGAGCTCTGAACACAATAGAGCCTATTAAATGAAGAGGGTACTTGTAACTATTGGAATAGCTAAGGTCTTGAAAATTACTTTTGAGTTACCGTAATTGTACAATTTTTTGAAATTTTTCTCCTTATGCTTTTTTTAAAGAATTTAAGTGGTATGTGTGATCATACATTGCATGTCATCAGCATTAAATTTTTGTGATTCTTCACAACACTTCTTAAAATGCCTCAGATAATTGTACATCATAGACTCAGCTGACGGGATCACTAAACATGTCACACAGATCAGAAAAAGGTCAAACAGATGAATAAAACAACTGCTTGAGCCTCCGTGTACTGGGAGCTCATTTTCTACAAGCAAAGAAACGAATCATCAGATTGTCTGGAATGTAGTCAGAGATATTCTTAATAGTGTTTGAATCTTTTACATGTACTTGAGAGAGCAGACTGATTCTGCTACTCTTGCTGTGCGTTGCATACAAAGCTAGACAGGGAATTAAACACCTTCTCAAAAATCACCCAGGCTGGAAGTTCTTTTCATGGTTTTTAATGAGAAAACTTTGTAAAACTGCAGAAAATTAAGCAAAACGCATATTAGGTAAAATACGCAATAGCCATGCACTTGAATGTACTAATATTATCGATTATTCTCTCGTTAAACAAGGGAATACACACATACAACTTTCTATAGCTATGCAGTAGACTGGAGAGAATTTGTGACACAGTGACAACTTAATAGTGATGAACAATAAACTGATACTTCCTTCAAAGTACATCTACTAAATGTTTAAGAAAGCTTAAGACTCACGGATATTGCTATTTCAAGGGCAAATAAAGAGTGGATGGAGATACAGGTGTTTCTCCCCTCCCCCCTTCACAACGGTAGAGCGTTCCTATGAAACCTTTCTTAAGCCAAAATGGAGTAAAGCGAAGAACCATTAATTTATATGGGAAAATTTTTCGTAATAGCAAAAATCCTCTTTGTAATTCAAAAACAGGTGACTAATGTAGGTCTTTTACAAAAGTGAAGTGGCGTAAAGTGAACGTTTGTAAATTGGGGAACTTCTGTAGATATTTTGCTACTGTGTTTCCTCCAAGTCAAAATCCAAATTAACCTGAGCAGGAAATGTTGTAAAAAAAAATTACAAACAGAAAGTGACATTGGCACAAAATAAACTGCATACAAAACAAACAGCGCCTCTAGAGGCAGGACACTGATTAATGCCTCATCTGAATGATATAGTTACCGGTACTGATAACTGTTGGAAACTCAATTGTAGGACTGTTTATTTTCATATATATCTGTTTCAACATTTAATATATTTCCAGAGTGGAATTTGAAAGCAAACTCTCCCATCTCGCACGAAGTTCTGCAGATGCTGGAAAATGCAGAATAACACAGACAAAATGCTGAAAAAACACATCACTCCTAAAAAAGGATCTCAGCCCAAAGCAACAATTGTTTATTCATTTCCATAGATGCTGCCTGACCTGCTGAGTTATTCCTGCGTTTTATATGTGTTACAAAATGTTCTCCCACTTCTCTTCACACCACTCCAAACATTCAGCAGGGTTTTTTTTTGTAGTCCCAGTTGTCATCTCAATGCCATTTCAGCACAGAGTAGGTAGGAACACACCTTCCATGTGCACCCCGACCCATTTCTTTTCTAATTAAACTGCACCACCTGTTACTGAAAGAACTATTGCTCATCCTCACTTAACATTCCCCCGTTTTGAATGTCCCCCTCTTGACATTCCTTCTTCTGGCTCCAGTGGGCTCTATCTCCTGCATTCCTCATCCTACACCCCCTGCTAGTCCAGATGCCACATGTCAGTTTTCCCTCCCAAGCCCAAGGATGACTTGCTTCTATTCTTGTTTTGTGGAGCTTTGAGCTGACAGATGAGGCCAGTATGCTTGAAGACGCCCGTTAGGGCATGTAAAAGGTTAGCTTGTGAGAGGGAATCTGCCTTCTGACATTTATACATGATTTTTGTGTGATTTCATTGCATGTAGGGGTTCTCAACATCATCTTAAGTAAATGCTTCCTTCTCCATTTTGAATATCCAGGGGCTGGGGATTCCCCAGAATTTTTTTCCCCAAGGGATCCTTAAGCATATTTTTGAATACTTTTTACCTCTGTCATTTAATCTCTTCCTGTGACAAAATTCTGAAAGATTGATAGGAAACCCATCTGACTCAACATAGAGCTTCAGTGCTGGTGAAATTGGCCCATTGTAAGGTCCATACTCTCATATACTCGTTAATGAGTTGCTAGTGCATCAGAGCTGGGATAAACATGGAAACACACATAGCTTCACAATTCCCATCATCAGAGCCTCCAGCTAACAAATAGGCAATCCCGATTCTTACAACTCAGCTTTTCTGTCGGAGGTCAGTCACCAAAAGGTTATTTTGGCACCTGGTTTCTGTATCAATGTCGGACATCTTAATGGGTGCAGCAGAATTTCCAGACATATATATTTAGGTCAATAAAATGAGAATTTCATCCTGTCGTCTTAATGCTGTTTCTAAGTTAAAACTGGACACTAAATAATTAAGACACAGAGACTGCAGATGCTGGAATCTGGAGCAACAAACAAATCTGCTGGAGGAACTCAGTGAGTTGAGCCGTATCTGTGGGAGGAGAGGAATTGTCAATGTTTTTGAATCAAAACCCTGCATCAGGGCCGGTCCTGACTCAATCTTTTGAGTTCCTTCGGTAGATTGCTTGGAAGCAAATTAATTGGTTTATTTTAGAAGCGTCTGGGAGTGCTTGTTATTCTTCCAGGACAGCCCTATAGGGCTTGAGTTTTCGATCTAGATTCATGCACAGCACTTCCCACATCCTTGATAATGTTGTATCATTATGTCAAATTAGGTGCTCCAATCTTGGAGCGGGATTTGAAGGGTATAGTCCCAAAACTTCCAACTGTTCATTCCCCTCCATAATGCTGCCTGACCTGCTGAGTTCCTCCTGCATTTTGTGTGTGTTGTTCTGGATTTCCAGCATCTGCAGAATCCCTAATGTTTTTGAATCTGTAAACTTCTGGCTCAAGAGTTACAAATGATCTGGCAGCTATCTGTCTTTTTTGGAATTAGGTGGTGTATAGTGCAGTTTTTAAAAAATATGGCATTAAAGATATCTAGCTGAAGTAAATAGTACTCAGTCTACAGCTGAGCATCGGTAATTGTAGCTTAGCTACATGACATCAAAAGCATTGCTAACTATAGAAATTTGAATTAAACAAATATCTATAATTGTTTAATTCATAATCCTTACTGTTAGTAAGCACATCTTTAGAGGAAATATCAATCACGTATAATTCATGGTTAGAAATTGTTCTGTTATTTCTCACTTTCTTCTTTTATGACAGTCTGTCACTCTGTTTATTGTTGCTTTGTGATTGCAGATCATAGAGAGGTAAGTGCTGCTTGATGACTCCTTTATAAAATATTATGAAAGGCAATTCATCGCATTAATACTTTGGAGCAAACTTGTGATTGTCCTTCAGATGCTCTGTTAAGTGACCTAGCGAGCTATTCAGTTACCTCATTAATGCAGCACTTACATACAGAAGGAATAAAACTAGACAGATCACTTGGTATTGACTAGGCGCAGAATTCAGATGCAACGAAGTTGGACCCAGCCCGGCCAACCCAATAAAGTCTCCTCACAAACATCTGGGGTTTGGTGTGTGGACTGGGAGAGAGGTCCCACAGATTAACCAGCAACAGTCAGATGTGGTCATACTCATAGAATCATAACTTACAGAAAATCAGCCATATTCCTCCTCCAGTGGCCCTGGATGCACTCTCATCTATAAGTGGACAGGCCCACAAAACCTGGTGACAGACTGGTATGCAGATGGTAGACTTTGGAATCCTCAGACTCTGAAGCCCAGGAAGTCTCATGTCACCAGTAAAAGGAAACTTTCTCCTGATTGTCACTGCCTGTGCTTCCTCAGCTGATAGATTCACGGTTTTCCATGCTGAATAATACCTAGAAATATTGAAAATGGCAAGGGCACTGGATGTAATTGGAGGAGAGACTTGTGTGTCTGACACCAGAAGTAGTACGGTAACATTACCATAGATCAGGTTGGATCTGCAGTAGGTGGTGGATGAACCTACTTGACCTCACTTTCTCCAATTTGCCTTGGGGGTTGCATCTGTCCATGAACAGCAACTTGAATTTTGATCAGGCCTTTCAATTGAGTAAAGGTGAAATTCCACAGGGAAGATGCTCCATTGAAGTTGAGGGAGGAACATAAATGATCTATCCACAAATCCCTCGACTAATTAAACACTTACAGGTCCAGTTCAATGGGATGGGATCTCAGTAAGACAGAGTCCAGTCTTCCTCCACTCTCATTACCTTCCATGCATGACCACACCTCAAACTGTCTGCTGTCCCAGAATCCTATTGAAACTCTTTGAGGAAATGACAGATAGGACAGACAGTCAGTGGATGTTGTTTACTCATCATTTTCAGAAGTAAGAGCATCAAAGATTGTGGGAAGAAGGCAAGAGAATGGGGTTGAGAGTGAACATGTCAGCCTTGTTGGAATGAGGAGCAGACCATGGCCAGATGGCCTAATTCTGCTCCTATGTCTCGTAGTCTTACAGTCTAAATCTTACTGCCTTAGACCTGGAAACATTGTGGTTATGGAATCTAAGTTGACAAATTGAAGTTTACTGTAGTCTGACTACATACAGTATATACAACCAAAGAAAACAACATTCCTCCTGACCACAGTGCACCCACGCAACATGTATCACACACTGCACACTGCACATAAACTATAAATAAGCTAACAAAATATAAGTCAAAATGTACTGTATGTAGTGAAGTGTAGCACAGGTAACCGTACAGTAAACGGCTCGCCACCCTAGTGTCGAAACCTCGGTGGTGGCAGAGTATTCATTAATCTCACGGCCTGGGGAAAAATGCTGTTACCCAGTCAGGCAGTCGTAGTCCTGATACCTCTATGCCTCCTTCCTGACTGTATTGGCCAAAGAGATTCTGGGATGGGTAGGAGGGATCCTGACTCATGGTTTGTTTACAAATTAGAGAAAATCTGCAGATGCTCAAAATCCGAGCAACACACACAAAACGCCGGAGGAACTCAGCAGGCCAGGCAGCAGCTATGGAGAAAAGTACAGTTGACGTTTCAGGCCGAAACTCTTTGGCTGGACTCGAGTGCTTTGTGCACTTTGTCTGCAGTATTCCTGATAAACTGGGGGGGGGGGGGGGGGGAGGGGAGGGAGGCCCCATTGACCCTCATGGCGGTTTTTACTGTCCTCTCTAGAGTCTGCAGTTCGATGCCTTGCAGTTTCTGTACCACACAATGATGCAGCCAGACAGGACGCTCTCGATGTTGTTCCTGTAGAAAGAATGGGAGCGGGGAGCCTTGCACACTTCATTCTCCTCAGAAGGTGTAGAGGCTGTTGTGCTTCCTTGACCTGTGAGGAGATGTTGTGGGTCCAGGTTAGCTAATTCAGCACTGTGACTTGAGGAATGTACTGAGCACCTTCATTGAACATCTTAACATGGACCTTCTGTCCTAAGGTCTTTGATGTGCAGCTCCCAGTACTGTGAAAGTTTGTTTGGTGGTAGGTTATTTGGCCACTGTTAATTAACCCTAGTGTATAGGCGAGCAGTAGAATCTTCAGGGTATTTGATGGAAATGTTGGTAGAATGAAATGGGTTAGGGTAGGATTGGAGCAAAAATAGGCACTGAATGATCAGCATGGACTCGGTGGGACAAAGGGCACGTTCTCATGCATTATGACTTGTAAACAGCTGTATTATTCATCACTTATGGAAGTGATAGTTCTTCAATGTCTCATCCTTGTCAACCAGTTTTATAATAAACTGAGTGAAATGTATTTCATATAATGAATAAAAACTTAAATTGTACTTCGGCTCGTTGAAAAATCTGGCACGTTTATTTTTAAACATTCTGCTTCTTCTCCCTGCCCTTACTTTTTTTTTTAAGTTAATCCTGTTCATTTACAGTAAAGTTGGGAGACTACTTGACAGAATTGACAAGGAGACATATCTTAAATGCAGAGAAAAGCCATTGTATTTGCTTTTTTAAAAAACAACTTATAGGAAGTGAATACCTGAGTTTAGTTCACTGCATTTTTAATCCATGCAAATCATTTATTTACAGAGCCAACATTTAAATATAATCATATTAAATTCTCTGTAGTGGAAAAATTATGAACTAATCTCTGGATGTCACAAGATCTCTTCCCCACAGGGTATGTATGAAGCTTATTACTCTGACACAAATATTGTTGCATCAAAGGTCGTTCTGGGTCAGTGGCATCAAGCATGCTGTGTAACACCAGCACTGAGTGCTTTACCTACAAAACTAAACTTAGTTGAAGCCTATGGGATTAATAATTGAGACAACGCACAATGTCTATGGCATATCTAGCACTACTGAAAAGGGGCACTTTTCATAATGAAAAACATATTGTTACCATCCTTCCTGTATCCAACAACATAGTAGTTGAGTGAAAACTGCTTTAGAATTGAGCCACAATCTTAAAGGTTTGTAAAAAGTGATTGACATAATTCCGCTGTATCTGCCCTCAGGTTGAGGCTTTTCATTCCAGGACGAAGGAGATGTTTCCCTTTTTTAAAGAAAGGGGCTTCCCTTCCTCCACCATCAACTCTGCTCTCAAATGCATCTCTCCCATTTCCCGCACATCTGCTCTCACCCCATCCGCCCGCCACCCCACTCGGGTTAGGCCTCACCTACCACCCCACCAGCCTCCAGGTCCAACATATAATTCTCCGTAACTTCCACCACCTGCAACGGGATCCCACCACCAAGTACATCTTTCCCTGCCCACCTCTTTCTGCTTTCCGCAGGGATCATTCCCTACGTGACTCCCCTTGTCCATTCGTCCCCTCCATCTCTTCCCACTGATCTCCCTCCTGGCACTTATCCTTGCAAGAGGAACAAGTGCTACACCAACCCTTACACTTCCTCCCTCACCACCATTCAGGGCCCCAGACAGTCCTTCCAGGTGAGGTGACACTTCACCTGTGAGTCGGCTGGTATGGTATACTGTGTCCAGTGCTCCCGGTGCGGCCTTCTATATATTGGTGAGACCCGTCGCAGACTGACAGACTGTTTTTCTGAAGAGCTACGCTCTGTCTGTCAGAGAAAACAGGATCTCCCAGTGGCCACACATTTTAATTCCATGTCCCATTCCCATTCTAATATGTCTATCCATGGCCTCCTGTACTGTCAAGATGAAGCCACACTCAGGTTGGAGGAACAACACCTTATATTATGTCTGGGTAGCCTCCAACCTGATGGCATGCACATTGATTTCTCTAACTTCCATTAATGCCCCCTCCCCTTCTTACCCCACCCCTCATTTATTTATCTATCTATCTATTTATTTATTATTCTTCCCCCCCTCTCTTTTTTCGCTCCCTGTTCCTCTCACAATCACTCCTTGCCTGCTCTCCATCTCCCTCTGGTGTTTCCACCCCCCCTTCTTTCTCTCTAGCTCTCATGATCCTCTTCCTTCTCCAGCTGTGTGTTCTTTTTGCCAATCAACTTTCAAGCTCTTAACCACCCCTCCCCCCCTCCCGTCTTCTCCTATCATTTCGGATCTCTCCCTCCCCCTTCCATTTTCAAATCTCTTACTACCTCTTCTTTCATTTAGTCCTGACGAAGGCTCTCAGCCCATAACGTTGACTGTACTTCTTCCTATAGATGTTGCCTGGCCTGCTGAGTTCCACGAGCATTTTGTGTGTGTGCTTGAATTCCCAGCATCTGCAGATTTCCTCGTGTTTGCATGACATAATAGTTAGCATTTTATGAAATGTTCCATGTTTGATCTGCAGTGGCAAAGGGAGATCTACCTATATATTGAGCCAGACTTCCAATTTATTCGTAATAGCTCTGCAGTAATGCACCAATTACCTAACACATGACTTACAAATGTTCTATTGGGAAAGGAAAGGAAAGCAATTTGCACAATTTTCCAAAAGAATTAAGAGGCTCATGATAGCTTGTATGCCATAATAGTTAGCCTTGTTTCTACAAACTCCTGGCCTGCCATAATGCTGCCCTGCACCTCCAGCTATCTTGATACCAATATTCAGCATGAAGTACTCACCTTGTTTGCCCTATTACTGAAAGGGCAATGGCAGGGCAAGTAAAAAGGATATTATACATTCACATAACACCTACCACTATGAGATCTGCTAGACAGTTAGAGAAGGCAGGTACAGGAATGGCCTGACCTCTGTTAAGACATCATCTGGAACTAATCCATGGCAAGAAACTGAACTCATTGTGCACATCTTTTATGCTTGATTTATGTATTAAGACCATTATATATACATTTGGATAAATTAGCAACCATCAGGAAAATTGGTTATTCTCTGATTATTATTTTCTAAGTGATCAACCATCCTAATAAAGCAAACAGAAAGCAGCACATTTCAACCCTGGGAGAATGCGCTGGCAGTCTTTTTTGTTTCTCATAATCTCATGAAACTGTATCAGCTGACCCTTCAGTCTCTTCTACTCCAGAGAAACAACCTAACTTTGTCCAAACTCTCCTTGGGGCACCATTGAAAAAAGGTCAGAGTTTATTTTTAAACTCTCTGCTACATCTCTTTGTGCTGTCAGGGTGACATGTGATAATACTGTTGTCTCTGAGTCAAGAGACTGAAATTTACAGTTTAGGTTAGCACAATGTTCCCCTTCAGATGTCTACTGTCTAGTTTGCTTGAAGGGATTATTCAGATCCAGGGTAATTTTCCATTAGTGTTGAAGTCTACTAGCCAATATTGATAATGCAAACAACACACCATATAAAATAGAATAGCTAATTTATTTTATTATTGTGGAAAGCAATTTATGTAAAAGTTACCATCTCCTTGGTTAACACCTGATACAGCAATTTAGAGTTATTAATTAGCATACTATGGGATATGCTGAGGGCAGGAGGCTAATTTTGTCAAAATCCTTTAAGCATCAAAGTACCTCTGATGTGGATGTGATAGAATCCAAAGTACAATAATCTGGAGGATTACTTATTGCCTTTTCCATGTACCTGCTGCCAGTGCCAGTGCCAGTTAAGGAGATGCTTGGAATTTTGGTAGTTAACACTTGATCCCCTCCTCTAAGATCAACTCTTACTGCTGTTGCATATATGAGATCAAGGGATATTTTGAGAAGTCTTCCCCAACAGTGGAGCAAATAGGGCCACTCTTAGATACGAAAAGGAACATCTACTTGGAGGGGGAGGATGTGGATGAGGTCCAAAATCAGTATCGTGCATCAGTATATACCAAAGATAACAATGTCGATGATAGGAAGATTATTGTGGAACATATTAATTTACTAGGGCATTTTGAGATAAAGAAAGAGGTAGCGTTAGATCTCCTAAAGAGTATAAAGTTGGATAAATCCCCAGGGCCTGAATGGATGTATACCTAGTTATTGAGAGAGGCAAGAGATCACAGATCAGTGGTAGGGAAGTTACAAGAGAGGATCCTAGGATAGGAGTTCATGAGCAATTGGAAAACCATGGCTTAATTAGGGAATGTCAGCAAATGGAGTCGTACTAAATTGATTGAGTGTTTGAGGAGGTGACAAAGTATACTGATGGAATTAAATCTGGGAATGGTGTCCTTGGATTTTAGTGAAGTGTTTGACAAAGTACCTCATGGGAGGCTCATGCAAAAGATTAAGATTAAGATCCCCTCTCCACACCTTCTTACTCTGACTTCCCATCTTTTTTCTCCAGTTTTGATGAAGGGTGTTGGTCTGAAATGTTGACTGCTTACTCTTTTCCATAGATGCTGCCTAACCTGCTGAGATCCTGTGTATTGTGTAGCAGGGGTCACCAACCTTTTTTGAATCGCAAACCGGTTTAATATTGACGATATTCTCGCAGACTGGCTGACAGAATGGGGGGAGGGGGTGCTAATCACGACCGGAATACAGTGATACTCGAAGGAGGTTCCTTATGTCCAGTCTATTCCGCAATTTAGTTTTCGTGGCTATCAGCACTTGTTTCTGTCCCGCTTGCTCAGAAAACTCAACGGGTTTGTCTTTAAGTGCAAGGTGCTTGGATTCAAGGTACTGAAGCAGTTTTGAGGGCTTCATTGCCTCATTAGACAGCCTCCCGTCCCGAACTCCAGCCTCCCGCCCACCAGATGTCTTGGCCAGGTGTGGCTGGTCGTGGGTTGGATGAGAGGACAAGGTCAGGGCTGGAGGTCCCTGTACCAGGGCCGCCCGCGGTGGTTACAATCCGGAGAGACCAACCGAGTGAGGAGTGTGAGAGGGCATGCGCCTGCCACCCCCCCCCCCCCCCCGGTAGGTGGGTAGGATCTATCGGCTGACAAAAATTTGTCTCAAGGAATGAATTTCTGTAGATCGCAGTGAGGTAGCTGCTCTGCTACTTAAGAAACCCTGAGCCTGGACTGGATTAGGTTGACTGCGAATATTTTAGCACGGGGTTTCCCCACGAACATTCGGTGTGCTGAAAAGGTTTAGAGGCAGCACCTATCTGTCCGCGCTCCAGGCCAGTAGCAGTGATCCCTGGGGCGAGGGTATCACAGCATTCAGGCGACTGATGACCTCGCGTGCGTAATGACCTCACGTGCATTCAAGTTCAACAGTGGGCGTGACGGAATGAGGAAAGGTGCAGCTGACTCGTATCGTTTCCTATTGACAAATCATATCGTTTCCTCACGGCCCGCGGCCCAGTGGTTAGGGACCACTGTTGTGTAGGATCATGGTGAATTGACCATTTACAGTCAGAATTGGCTTGACCATAGAAGATACAGGGTTATGTTTGTTGGGACATATTCTGGCTGGAGGTCTGTGACTAATAGTGTCTGCAGGGATCTGCACTGGGACCTCTGCTCTTTGTGATATATATAAATGATCTGGATGGGTTTGCAGGCGATGCAAAAATTTATGATGTTGTCCATAGTGTAGAAGGCAGGCAAAGATACAATGGGAGATAGAGCAGTTACAGATATGCGTGGAGAAACAACAGGTGGAGTCTAATCCAGCCTATGTGAAGTGTTGTACTTTGAGAGATCAAATATAAAGAAACAGATCACTGTTTGTGGCAAGACCCAGTGTTGCTGTGTGATGTGCAGAGGGATCTTGCTTCCAAGTCTACTGCTTCCTGAAAGTGGCTATACAGGTTGATATGCTGGTAAAGAAGATATATACATGCTTGTCTTTATAATTGAATTCAATTCTTGAGGAATTGAATTCAAGTGCTGAGAAGTTATATTGTAGCTTTAAAAAAAAACTGTAGTTAGCCTGCACCCGGAATATTGCATTCATTTCAGATCCCTCCATTATGGGAAGTACGTGGAGGCTTTGGGGAGAATGCAGAAGAGTTCACCAAGATGCTGTCTGGATTAGGAGATGTGGGCCAACTTGGGCTGTTTTCTGTGGAGCACAGAGGCTGAGGGGAGATCCGATAGAGATTTATAGGATTGAAAGAGGCAGAAATTGAGTAAACTGCCAGTATCTTTTTTCCGGGATTGAAATGTCTAATACTAGAGAGCATGCATTTAGAATGAGAGGTGTTTAACTTCAAATGACATGTGCAGAATTGGATTGCTTGGAATGCTGCTTGGGGTTGTGGTGAAGGCAAATATGATTTAGAGTTCAGGAGGCACATGTATGTGCAGGAAAGTGAAGGATATAGTCCCAGAACACATTCAGCAGTCAAGAAAGCTCACCTGTGCCTCTACTCTCTGAGCAGGCTGAAAGGAGCTGGTCTGTGCACATCAGTACTCACAAACTTCTACAGATATGCAGTGGACAGCATCTTACACAAGTTTGGCAGAAATTAGGTGTCACTATCAACATGTATACCAGAGGATCTAACTCATGAGCCACAGATACTGAGGGGAATTGTGTGAGAGTGAAGTCCCACCACCTTCCCAATGCAGTTGTAGGACATCCTTCCTCCATTTTGCCCCTCAAGAATCTGACTGTTGTCTAAGCCATTCTGTATGTCACCTTGCCCTATTTAAATTTGAAAGTGGTTACAAGGGCCACACTATGAAAACTGAGCCTCAGCAGCATTTCCCCTACTTGTCAGTGAATTGGTGGAAGCACCTCAAGGCAAATTCAAATTGTGGTAATTGGCTATTAAAATAAAACTTGGCAGACTTAAAGTGGACTTTCAAATTAGTGTGTCTCACCGGGACAGGATCCATTTGGAACCTGTTGTCACTTTTACTAGAAAACTTCCTTTCATACCACTCCATGCACAGATGCGCGGAAGCACCTTTCAAGTGGCATTCTACTTCCTTGATGAGGAGAATTTGTTAAATTACTAATCTGCCAAGCTGACTTTTCAGGAGCAGAAAACAGCATTGTTCACAGACACTTAGAGCTACCCACAGGAACCAACTGTTCCAGTCAGCAGAACTCCTCATTTTTAGGAGGCAGAGGTTCTAAGTGGATTTTGTTCCAGCTCTTTGTTCAATTATGTTTCTCCTGCTGGTTTTCCCATTTGGTCACATATGTTCCTGTTTGTATGTCTGCTTTCTCTTTGAAGATAGTTCTCCCATAGTACTTTGAACTACGTTGCTTCATTTGCTCAGCTTGATTTACCAGCGAGAGCTCTGATGAACTACATTGTTATTAACCTCCTGAGGGAAGTGCAGCAATGAACTTAGTTTTACTAAAGGGTGACCAAATGTCATTTAATACTCCCAAGCCTGCCTGCATTTCAGAGCTGGAATTCTAAAGTGTTGTGATGTACTGTTCTATAGCAATACTTCGGTTTTTCATTTTGTTAAACCAGCTACAATGTTTTAAAAAATATATCCAAACAACAATATAAAGTCTGCTTTTGTTATAGTGCTGTTAGGAATACGATTAACTATGTAACCTAGTGAAGTATATTGCAGTGAGTGTTTCTATTTTACCCTATTGAAAGATTACTTTGTATCCAAATTCAAAATGCAGCTTTTGCTGAAAATCTGAAATTAAAACTGAACTAGCTGGAAATACTCAACGGGCCTGTGGAGAGAAGAGTTAATTTATCAGGTCAGTGGCCCATCAGCAAATTAACTTGCATGTTGACTTCTGTATGTGATGCGGATAAAGAATGTATTTTTATTAAGAAATATTTAGGCCATAAGATTCAGACCATAAAATATTTTCCAACACGTATACCAATTTCAGCAGAAGAAATAAATGGGGGTAGCATATGTGCTAGAGAAATCAGAACTCATTGGGTACAGCTGAAGGGGAAGGAATCTGATAGGAGAGGACAGTGGACAATGAAAGAAAGGGAATGGGGGCACCAGAGGGAGGTGGTGGGCAGATAATGTGTGGAGAAAGGAGTAAGAGGGGAACTAGAATGGGGAACGGAAAAAGTGTGCGGAAATTTGAATCCGGCCTCATCGAGGCAGTAGAGGAGGCCACAGGCTATATGCCAGAATGGGAATAGGAAGTTGAATTGAAGTGGGTGACTACTGGGAAATCTTGTCACTTGAGGTGGATGGAGGAGAAGTGCTTAATGAAACAGTCATTCGCTATATGGGAGAAAAAATGAAATGGAGGCCACGATGAGGTTGGAGGAGCAACACCTCATATTCTATCTGGATAGCTTCCAACCAGATGGCACAAATATCAATTTCTCTAACTTCTGGTAATTTCATCACCTTCTCCCTTCTCCCCATTCTAGTTTCCCATTCACCCTTTTTCTTTTCCTCATCTGTCCATCACCTCCCTTCCTGCCTCTGATGCTTCTCCTTACCATTCTTCCATGGTCCTTTGCCCTCTCCTATTAGATTCCTCCTTCTTCAGCCCTTTACCTCTTACACCAATCACCTCCCGGCTTCTTACTTCATCCCCTTCCCCCTCACTTGCTTTCACCTATCACCTGCCAGCTTGTACTCCTTCTCTTCCCCCCACCTTCCTGTTCTGGTATTTTCCCCCTTTCTTTCCTGTCTTGATGAAGGGTCTTGGGCTGAAATGTCATCTGTTTATTTCTGTCAGTAGATGCTGCCTGACCGACCGTTTTCTTCCAGCATTTGTGTGTGCCGCTCCAGATTTCCAGAATCTGCAGAACCTCTTGCATTTATAGGCTTCAAATAAAAAAGATAGTGAAAAAATAAGTAGATTTTTGAGGTGTTGGGAGAAAGGCTAGTTAAATTAAGAAGTAACATTGTAGCATAGCAACACGAGTGAATCTTCAGATGCTGGAAATAAATAAAAACACAAAATGCTGGCAGAATTCAGCAGGCCAGACAGCATCTACGGGGGGAGGTACTGACAATGTTTCAGGCCGAAAATTTCGGCCCGAAATGTCATCACTACCTCCCCCCCATAGATGCTGTCTGGCCTGCTGAGTTCTGCCAGCATTTTGTGTTTTTATAGCATAGCGGTTAGCTTAACGTTATTACAGCACAGTGACCTGGGTTGAATTCCACCACTGCCTGTAAGGAAATGAAACATTCTCTGCATGACAGCGTGGGTTTCCTAGTCTAGGTTCTTTGGTTTTCTTCTACAATCCATAGGTATATGGGTTTACACCACAAATATGAGGAAATCTGCAGATGCTGGAAATCCAAAGCAACACACACAAAATGCTGGAGGAACTCAGCAGGCCAGGCAGCATCTATGAAAAAGAGTAAACCATCGATATTTTAGGCCAAGACCCTGCATCAAGACCGAGATAGTGTAACGATATGGATAGTAGGTTAATTGGTCACATAGGTACAAAAGGGTGGCACAGGCTCATTGTGCTAGAGGAGCCTGATACTGTGCTGTTAATCTAAATAAAAAATAAATGCATAAATAAATAAAACAATTGCAGCCCTGTCTTTCTCTCACTGCATTACATTTTCCAGTTTTTTGTGGTATCGAGCATGTTGTTATCACTAGAGGTGATCTTCAACAAAACGATCCCCAGTACAGACCTAAGCAGCAAGGGCCACAGTGTAGTGAAGCTGTGGCTGTGAATGGATGGAATCCACAGTATCAATCAAGTACATTAGGCAGACCATGTTGTTCACCCAGTCTGGCACCAAATCCAAATCATACGCTCAGTCTCTGTCGAGGGAATAAATTACCAGCTGGACAGAAGAAAAGACACTGGACTGTTCTCAGTGCTTCCTGGGAATCCAGTCCCATTTGGAATGGTGCTGAGAGATCCATGCAGCAGCAGTACACGGGGGCCCTGTCTAAGTGGCAGAAGAAGTGGAACATATCATAAACACCACACCTCATCACCTCAACAAGTCATCTGCAACAGGGCCTAGTTTCTACACTGGCTTCATTAGCCCCTTATTACCCACTGAATTGTTGTGGGATTAAGCTACTCCTAATCCAGAGGAAACAGTAAAGTTGATTTTATTGAAGCAAGAAAGTTTAGTAATCTGCAACATAGCCAATTGACAGATTATACTGGGATACCTAATGGGATTGGTTGAAGCTATGAGTAGAAATGACACTTGAAGAGGTCACCCCACAGAATATGGAGTGTAAGCTGGCAAACCACACCTGTACCAACTGACCATTCACAGCACGGTGCTGTCAAATTAGGTCCATTGTGCTTCCTTTTAATTGAATGGTTTGTTGAAGGGGTCGCACCATAACATGCTCTTAAGAGGTACTTATAGCTGGTAGATGGAGATCTGGCTTGATCAACGTGTCTCTAACACATTGAACCACAGAGCACAGAAGTGAGTTGGAGGTCAGGTAACAGTGCATTGGACTCAGTGGAGGAGGGCTGATGTGTTGAGCTGAGGTGTTGGTTGAAGGTATCTGGTTCTTTAGTTTTACATTGGCACAGAGAGCACAGTTCCATTCCATAGAACCATAGAACACTACACCAGAGAAAACAGGCCATTCAGCCCTTCTAGTCTGTGCCAAAACTTTATTCCGGTAGTCCCATTAACCCGCACCCAGTCCATAACCCTCCAGACCTCTCCCATCCATATTTTATCCAATTTATTCTTAAAATTTAAGAGTGAGCCTGCATTTACCAAGTCAGATGGCAGCTTGTTCCACACTCCCACCGCTCTCTAAGTGAAGAAGTTCCCCCTAAATCTTTCCCCTTTCACCCTAAAGCCATGTCCTCTTCTAATCTAAGTGGAAAGAGCCTACTCGCATTTACTCTGTCCATACCCCTCATAATTTTGTAAACCTCTGTCAAATCCCCCCTCATTTTTCTACACTCCAAGGAATAAAATCCTAACTTGTTCAATCTTTCTCTGTAACTCAGCTCCTGAAGACCCGGCAACACCCTAGTAATCTTCTCTGCACTTTTCCAATTGCTCCAGATCCCTCTGCAAGCTTTGAAAGCCTTCCTCACTGCCCACAACGCCTCCAATCTTAGTGTCATTAGCAAACTTGCTGATCCAATTTACCATATTATCATCTAGATCATTGATATAGACAACAAACAACAATAGTCCTAGCACAGATCCCTGAGGCACACCTAGTCACAGTCCTCCAGTCTGAGAAGCAATCATCCACTATCAGTCTCTGTCTTCTCCCACACAGCCAATTTCGAATCCAGTTTACAACCTCTCCATGGATACCTAGTGTCTGAATCTTCCGAACTAATCTCCCATGTGGGACCTCGTCAAATGCCTCACTAAGGTCCATGTATACAACATCCACAACCTTTACTTTATCTACTTTCTTGGTAACCTCCTTGAAAAACTCTACAAGATTCATTAAACACAATCTACCACGCACAAAGCCATGCTGACTAGCCTTAATCCACCCTTGGCTGTCCAAATACTTGTATATCCGATCTCAGAACACCTTCCAATAATTGACCTACTACTGATATCAGGCTCACTGGCCTGTAATTACTTGGTGTACTTTTGGAGCCTTTTTTAAACAACAGAATAACATGAGCTACCCTCCAATCCTTCGGCACCGCACCAGTGGCTAAGGACATTTTAAATATTTTTGCCAGATCCCCTGCAATTTCTACACTAGTCTCTCTCAGAGTCTGAGGAAATATCATGTCAGGCCCGAGGGATTTATCTATCTTTATTTGCTGTAAGGCAGCAAGCACCTCCTCTTCTTTAATCTCCATATATTCCATGATACTACTGCTTGTTTCCTTTTCCTTCCATATATGCTATGCCAGTTTCCTGAGTAAATACTGATGCAAAAAAAAGCTTTTTTAAGATCTCCCCCGTCTCGTGAGGCTCCACACATAGATGAACACTCTGATCTTCTACGGGATCATTTTTGTCCCTTACAATCCTTTTACTCTTAATATACTTGTGGAAACTGTTTGGGTTTACCTTCACATTATCTGCCAAAGCAACCTCATGTCTTTTTGCATTCTTGATCTCCTTCTTCAGTATGTTCTTACATTTTCTATACTCTTCAAGTACTCATTTCTTCCTTGTTGCCTATACCTGCTATACATCTCTCTCTTTTTCTTAACTAGATCAGCAATATCCCTTGAAAATCAAGGTTCCCTATGCTTGTTAACTTTCCCTTTAATCCTGGCAGGAACATGCAAACTCTGTACTCTCAAAATTTTACCTTTGAAGGCCTTCCACGTACTGAACACATCCTTGCCAGAGAACAAAACTTATCCCAATCCACTCCTCCTAGATCCTTTCTTATTTCCACAAAATTGGGCCTTCTCCAATTTAGAACCTCAACTTGAGGACTAGACCTATCCTTATCCATAATTAACTTGAAACTAATGACATTATGGTCATTGGACCTAAAATGTTCCCCTACACATACTTCTGTCACCTGACCTGTCTGGTTCCCTAATAGGAGATCAAGTATTGCATCCTCTCTAATAGGTACCTCTATATATTGATTTAGAAAACTTTCCTGAACAGATTTGACAAACTCCAAGCCATCTAGCCCTTTCACAGTGTGGGAGTCCCAGTCATTATGTGGAAAGTTAAAATCACCTACCATTACAACTTTCAGTTTCTTACATCAGTCTGCTATCTCTCTACAGATTTGCTCCTCCGATTCTCTCTGACTATTGAGCAGTCTATAATACAACCCTATTAGCGTGGTCACACCATTCCCGTTCCTCAGCTCCACCCATATGGCCTCTGTAGACAAGCCCTCCAGGCTGTCCTGTCTACACACGGCTGTGATATTTTCCCTGACTGGTAATGCTGCTCCTCCTCCTTTCATCCCACCCCCTCTAACACATCAGAAATAATGAAACCCTGGAACACTAAGCTGCCAGTCCTGCTGCTCCTGCAACCAAGTCTCAATAATAGCAATAATGTTGTAATCCCACGTGTCAATCCACGCTCTAAACTCATCTGCCTTACCTACAATACTTCTAGCATTGAAATAGATGCAATTGAGAACATTTCTATCACACACAAACCTTCGATTTCTGTCTATACATGCAGTCCTCACATGACCTTTATCCTCCTCCACCTCACTCTCTGCTCTAAGACTGTGATTCCCCTCCCCCTGCAAATCTAGTTTAAACCCCCCGGAGCAACACTAGCAAATCTACCCGCAAGGATGTTAGTCCCCCTTTCAGTTCAGGTGCAAACCGTCCCATCAGAACAGATCCCACCTTCCCTGGAACGAAGCCCAATTGTCCAGAAACATGAAGCCCTCCCTCCTGCACCATCTCCTTAGCCACATATTTAGCTGCATTATTTTCCTATTTCTAGCCACACTAGCAAGTGGCATGGGTAGCAATCCTGAGATTGCAACCCTGGAGGTCCTGTCCTTCAACTTTGCACCTAACTCCCTAAAACCTCTTTGGAGGACCTCCTCCTCCTTCCTATCCACATCATTGGTCCCTACATGGACCTCAACATCTGGCTGCTCACCCTCCCATCGGAGAACACCGAGAACTCTATCCGAAATATTGCGGACCCTGGCACCAAGGAAGCAACAGACCATCCTTCGAATGAAGTCCTAAAGCTTGATTAAACTTTCGAGTATAGGTTAATGGCTTATTTATTT
This sequence comes from Hypanus sabinus, assembly GCF_030144855.1. NCBI lineage: Eukaryota > Metazoa > Chordata > Chondrichthyes > Myliobatiformes > Dasyatidae > Hypanus > Hypanus sabinus. The sequence goes on from NC_082720.1 coordinate 34,626,457, forward strand.
TCTTTATTTTGTTTTGTTTTAAATTAATTTCTAAGTAGATTTATAATTTTTATTCTGTTTTTAAAAATATTATTTAAATGCACTGTCACAATCAGCCCAAAGTGTGCTGTATCATCCAGTAACAAAACACATGAATATCAAGCAGCCCAGTCAAATTTCTACCTCTGTCCTCTACTTCCTTCATTATCGCCAACTCTTAGGGAGTTGAAACAAAGCAGATACAATGCAAATGATCAAACTAATGAGGCACAGGAAGAAACAACTGTACTGAAAATAAATTTATGTACAACTGCACCTGCTTAAGTATCTTAAGATCATTCTCATCCAACTTAAACTGCACATCAGGAGCTTTTCCCTAAACCATTTTTTTTGTTTAAATACATATTCCTGTCTTAAAGATCACAATTTATACAGAAGGAATGTTACCAGATAAAATAAAAAGCTTTCCCCCACCCTCTGCTTATTTCTTATGTACTTATTTCTTTTACTATAATGAGGGTAGCCAGATACACCACATATCATCACAGATACTTTACTTAAGAACTTTGATTCCGTCATCATCAATGGGACCAAATTTTGGAACCAGAACACCACAGAGGCCACTTCTCTTTTGTCTAAATAGGTCACGTGTCTGGCAATCTAATGGTGACTTCAATATTATGTGATAATGTATGCTAGGAATACTGTTAATTTGATAACAGTGCAGGCCTTCACTTTCAAAGTTGATATCCCTGGCATGTGTCCCATGCAATAATTTTTAAGTGACCTTCAGCAGAGCTTTAATTGAGTTCTCTAGAGAGAGCAGAACAACCCCTCACTGGTTGCTTTTGACTAGTTATGTATTATCTTTTTAGCTTATAAAGGGGCAAGAAGTGGGAAATTTAATTATTGATTTTTCATTGCTCAACAAAATAGCATCTCCAGTGATATATATTTTATTCAGTACACGGAAATTATAAGATAGAATGGTGCAAAATTTATCTCTTTTGCACCCATTGTTTGAACATTATTGATACTCAGATGGGTCCATTGTGGTATCCAGTTAGTTTGCGTATACAGCACACATTCTGCAATCACCATATTGGGTAGTCCTGTACAAATTACATCTTAATGTTGCAGCTGATCTATATAGAACAGATAAGGGACCTCGTGTTTGCAGCAGGAAGGACCATACTATCTTGTGCAACAAAGCTATTGTTATTTATTTGGATGTTAGCTGTTGATTTGTGTAAGAAGACTTGACTGAACTAAGGTACCGTTTTGTATTTGTAGCCCGTATGATAGTTTGTGAAGTCTACAGATATGACAGAAGGAAGTCAGCAAAAGCTGTTGTGGAAAGAGAGAAAAGGAGAATGAAAGAATGAGAGTGAGTGTGGGAGAAGCAAAGATAGAAAGTTAGTTCTCATCCTCTGACAGTACAGCTAACATGTACTCTTTGCCAATGGGAGTTGATGTACCTAAACAAAATTAAATACAGCAGATCAACCCTCTGAATAGCTTGGTGCTGACTTGAAAGGCAATGTACTGAGATGAGGGTAAAATGTACAGTGACTGCCACCAATAGCCTGATGGAACATATCATTGTCATCCTACAGCAATAATAAATAACAGCCGTGAGTGCTCTGTGGAACCTTTGGACAGATGACAAAGTATGGCTTGTGTCTCCTGGTGATTATATATGTGCTGTGCTGTCTCACAACTATGCAAGCTCAGCCCTTGCCAAAGGACAAGGATCCTGTGGTGGGAAGCTAAAACAGTCAACAGTCCAATTCCCTAAAATATTACCATTCTCTCACTCCACAGAGCCTATGCAGCCCAATGACTGCTTTGTGTATTCCCTGTTTTAATTTCAGATCTCCATCATCTTGGGGCTTGGGTTTTTGTTTTGTGCTTCAAAACACATGTACAGGTTTGGTTAGATCCTGAAGCCATTTACTGAGCAGGCAATTTTGTAATTGGACTGTATCAGATTAAATAAGCATGGGTTAATTCTGCATGTCCTCTACCAGTTTGGTCCCAAATGACTGTTGAAAATTAGGTTTACTGTTGGTGGTGCTGATTCAATGCTTGCAGTTTTTGTTGATTGCTTTGTTACTCTTCTGACTGTATTGAGGAGCACTAATAATTTATGTTGTGGGCTTAGCTTGTATGCAGAATTTTGATTTCCAGAAATGTTGAAAACTACATAGGCTTGTGAAAGTGCACTGCAAATTATAGCCCAAGGGCAAATGCTTTAAAGTGAATCACCCAGTACTACAGATGTGTGTAGAAAGTCTGCCAAGGCGTACCTTAGGTGACTTTGACTGAACGTCCTTTGAAATGGACTGGATTTGTATTCAATGCACTACACCTCCACCCTCTGTCCAGACAATTAGTGTAATACAATGTCATGCTTTTTGTTCAAATTCATCAGTAAAAGCCTTGTGCAATTCTGTGCTTCCTCTGTCTGGTGTATCTCAGCAGTTTCTTAATAGCAAGGTCGCAAAGGTGGCAGGAGATAGATTTATACTTGAAATGCTTGTCTAGAAGGAAGCATGAATTAACACTGGCTTGCATAATTGTACCAGTGGTCCTTATGTTGCTGCGCATCCATGTTTCCATACATTGCCGAAGTATCTTTATTTAGGCATGTATTTTATAAATGGCAGATGAAAGCCATGCCTTGGGTAATGTTCAGTAACACGTTTATTTCCAATCTATGGGTCTAACTCAAAGGTTGTACATCCTCTAATCTGCAAACTTGATTTGGAAAAACACTTTAGTGTTAAATATTATCCATATAACTGGAATTCAAGTTCTTGGACATTATCACAGCTGACATCAATCTTTTAAATTTAGTTTACTTCATACAGAATATTGTTAAGCATCACTTTTTTAAGGTTAAGCCATCCCATTCAGTGAAATGCTGTGTTACTTGAATAAAGGACTCATTGGTTGATTAGATTTTTTAATTGCAAAAATGTTTTATAAATAATATTTACAGTAAGTGCCTTTCTCTACATGCATTATGCCATCAATTCAAACTGTTGCCCTTGATGCATCAAAACTATTCATGACCCCCCCCCCCTCCCCCCCAAACAAAGCATCCATGAAGTCTTTGAGAAGCTGCTACATGGGGCCAGGCCCTCGGTGTCCAATGACAGCATGTCCTTCTTTATAAAGCCTTTGTGGTGAATGCACCAGAAATTAGTATGTCCCTCAGCATGTGACTGGATTGTGTTGGTCACCAGCATCTGATTGCCTTTTACAAACTATGGTATATTCAATGCCAGAATGCATTGAAGGTGAGGGAACATACACCAATCCTCGTCGAGGGATCAGAAGTGGAAAGTGTGAGCAATTTCAAGTTTCTGGGTGTAAACATCTCAAACGGTCTATCCTGGGCCCAACATATATTTGATGTGGTTATAAGGAAGGCACAGAAGTGAGTATATATCATTAGAGGTTGTTATGTCACCAAAGACACTCACAAATTTCTACAAATGCACTGTGGAGACTATTCTAACTGGCTGCATCACTGTCCAGTATGTGAGGGCGCTGCACAGGATCGAAATAAGCTGCAGAAAGTTGTAAACTGAGTCAGCTCCATCATGGGCACTAGCTTCCCCGACAGCCAGGACATCTTTAAGGAATGATGCCTCAAAAAGGTGGCATCCGTCAGTATACCCCCCATCACTCATGAAATGCCCGCTTCTCTTTGCCACCTTCAGCAAGGACAGGCAAGAGCCTCAAGGCACACAGTCAATGGCTCAGGAGCAGCTTCTTCCCCTCTGCCATGAACACTACCTCTCTACTTTTTTTGCACTACTTATTTAGTTTTAACTTTTTAATATATATTTTTACTGTAATTCACTGATGTTCTTTATTACTGTGTTTCCATTGTACTGCTGCAGCATAGCAACAGATTTCATGACCTATACCAGTGATGTTAAACCTGATTCCAGTTCTGATTCTGAGAATGGTGGAAAGGGGTGGCATGAGTCCATTGAAAGTACATTTTATTGATGGTGAAATAAGTTGTTTTGCTGCAAAATGGTGATTCATCAACATTTTGAGTGAAGCCACATTCAATACAAGAATTGGGTAATTTGATTGGGATAATGAAAAGAAGGCACCAATTTTTGTGAAAACTGGATCCTGAATCACGAATGGCTCTGAATTTTTGCCAAAATATTGTGGTTGGCGGTTACTGAGATTGTTTTTCTCATTTGCGTGTGCCAGACACAACTGAAAGTACGTATAGACATCCATGGCCGATGGAGAGCCAGGATTCTGTTTTCAGTCCCTCATTATGAATGAAAATTTAAGTTGGCATTATCAAACTTTCCATTCTCTACAGTAGACAATCTTAATTCACTTTGGGCGTACCATGTAAGGAATTGCAATCATGAAAGCACATCACTCTCATAATTCATGCTGCGATCAAGGCTACAGGAAGTATAGCGATGCGTAAAGATGCCAAGTAACACAACAAAAAACACAACACCAGTGAGATATGAATTGGATCCAGGTAATTTTCTGGCTGTAAATTTACTGGCAATTTTAGGACCACTTTAAGCGCACTGAAAAATTGCGGTTTCTTGACTTTGCAAGAAGGAGATATGTTGAAAACCTGCAGGAGTTTTTATTTCATTTAGTCCATTTCCTGAGGTCTAGAAATTTTTAAATTAATATAACTGCATGTTACCCCATCTATTGAAATTTTATGTAGTTTTGGGTAAACTTTTTATTTCTTACTTTTCTCCATATCTTGTTAGATGTCTCCCTGTAGGCAATAGTTGTGCAATCATCTAGGGTCATTCAGATTGCCCCCAATGTAGTTAAAATTAATACAATACCATTAATGCTTATTTGAAATTTGTCATCAATGTATTTCGTTCTTTTGGTATTCTCTGCATAGAATCTGTTGTGTAGATTCACTCCCTTAAGTGTACTTTGTTTAAATGGATTACTTTGTTATGGCGGCATTTGAGAAAAATGTTTGGGTTGGAATTTTTAGTTCACTGTCTTCAAATGAAGAAGATGGTCACACCTTTGAGATCCTCCATAGATATAATTGCATTGTTTGAATAATTCATCAGTGTGGCCAAGACTGACACGAGAGAGCACAGTTTTAAGGTGCTTGGAAGTCAGGAGTAAATTTTAAATGCAGAGAGTGGTGATTGTGTGGAATGGGCTACCAGCAATGGTAGTGGAGGCAGATACAATAGGGTCTTTTAAGAGACTCCTAGGTAGGAACATGGAGCTTAGAAAAATAGAGGGCTATGGTTAACCCTAGGTAATTTCTAAAGTAAGTACATGTTTGACACAGCATTGTGGGCTGAAGGGCCTGTATTGTGCTGTGTTTCTATGTAAGTGAAATTTATTATTACCATCTTGTATAAATCATAACCTCTGAAATGGGAGAATCTTATCCAGAGAAAGTAAAAGGAAATGAATGAGTGGCTGAAAAAGTTCAGGGGTAGATGTAGTAATTAAAAGTAAAGAAACTTTAATTTTGTTGGCTACCATAAAGGAAAGCAACTAGAAGTTGTGCAGACCAAGGTCAGGTGGAAGGTAAGTACTGCTGTGAGACTAGCCTTTTATATTGACCATTTACTACTGGGGATAAATTGCATTTGCTTTTACATTCCCACATGAATGAACCTGCAGGAAGCAATGAGTGTGGAATTAGAAAAAGAAATATAACCCATCACTTAGACCATAAGACATAGGAACATAATTAGGCCATTCAGCCCATCGAGTCTGCTCCACCATTCCATCATTGCTGATCTCAGATCCCACTCAACCCCATATATTTGCCTGCTTGCCATATTCTTTGATGCCCTGACCAATCAGGAAATGATCAACTTCAGCCTTAAATACACCCACAGACCTGGCCTCCACTGCTGTCTGTGGCAGAGCATTCCACAGATTCACTACTCTCTGGCTAAAAGTAATTGCTTGTTATCTGTGTTCTAAAAGCTCATCCCTCAATTTTGAGGCTGTGCCCTCTGATACCCCCACAATAGAAAACATCCTCTCCACCTCTGCCCTATCTAGTCCTTTCAATATTTGGAAGGTTTCAGTAAGATCCCCACATATTCCTGATACAGTCCAAAGATAGTTGCTAAATTATTTAATAACCATGCATAGGGATCTGATTGAAACTTGCCGAATTCTTCCAAAGCTAGCCAAGTTGGATACCCCACGTATTTAATGGTGGGGCTTGTTCTGACTCAGGCATATGAGCAGGTATCATTGAAGGCCATGGTACTACACAGGGCCTCATTTAAAAGGACATATGTCGGTCAGAAGTCCGTGCATTGTTAAATAAGTAGGACGGTTAAGTAGGCTTTGCAGGAAGTTTAGGTGGTATGTTGAAGTCAGCAAAGTGAAGAATTTTTACAGAGGAAAAGTTGCAGGTATAATTTTATGAAAATGGACCATAGAAGTGTATATGGATATATTCTGATCGATTCATTTGTAGATCTGAACCTGGTAAATCCATTTGATGTACATTGAAAAATGCTGTAACTCAAGCAACTTCATGCTAAAATGAGTACTCTGAAGGGTAACCGGTTATTGGACTTAGTAGAGCACTGATGTTTGTAACAGATAAATGAACTTTGCCTGACACGACAGAAATTGAATGAAGTGTGACTAATGAATTAGCTGCAGTTCATTCTGCAAATCCAGGTCCAGTTGGGATCTCTTTCTTCCAGTTACGTTTTCAGAGGTGCAACCTACTTTTTATGTGGGGTAGCATAAAATTTAACTGTGGTAAATCTTTCATGTATGCTGTTTCATGTTGATTTTGGTGAGCTGTTTGTGGTCCATTTATTGACTTCAGATGGGCAAAGGCATAACCCTAGTTTACTTTGATCTCTGCCGCTTTTAAGGGGTTCTATTTCCACTGCTGTGTGTCCTTGTTTCAATCTAGGTATCGGCTGTAAAGCATACACATATCAATTTTGTTATGGTGTCACAAACCTATTCCATGTAGTTCACACTTTGGGTCAAAATCCTTCTTGACACTGAACAGAGAGAAGGGAGAAACTTTCAAAAGTAGTCACTACAAATTATCATGTGTAATTGTGGTTCATTTTAGTATTGAGTATTGGTATACGTTGTTACGAACCCCGTAACTGGGTCACTTACCAGCAAAGATAGAGAGGTCCGTTGAAGTCTGATGGTACTATTTTTAACAGTATTTATTGGTAAAAATACACAAAAATAATATCAATGCAAACATACAGATAATATACGTCGTCATTACTAACTCTAAAAGTGCGGGTATAATAATATTCAATAAGAAATAGCTCTATCATTGTTTAGAGGGTAATGTATTGTCCGATGGAAATATCAAAGTCACTTAGTTCATTCGGGCTGCAGTCTTTGGTTGGAGTCAAGAGAGAGACTTTTAAACTTGCCAGCTTTTCCTTTTTATGATGTCGATCCTTCGAGAGTTCCCTTTTTGTAGTTCCATTTGTAGTTCCGTTTTTGTTCCTTTAGCTATGGAAAACTCGTCATCCGGGCAAGGATGGACACACACACGAGTCAGCACCGGCTGTCGCTATTAAACGCTGTCACGGGATTTCTAGCATTTCTCCTGGGTGCGTCTGAAGGGGTTGTTCCCCAGACCCTCTTTTATCCTTACTCACGGGGTCTCAGATGTCAATCAGGTTGGGATGATGTCATTCCCCAACCAGCCCCCCCTCAACCAGTCCCCTCTGTTCATTCCCTGAGGGCTTCAATGAATAGTACAGTACTCAATACACAATTCCGTCTCCAAGAGACAATGGCCGTTATCAGTGGCTTTGTTTTTTGGAGGCCCAGGACACATTCCAAACTTTGAGGATTCTGCGTGTCTCTCTCTCATATCCTGGGTCCCAGAGCCAAATTAATAGCGATCTTGTGATTCTCAAAAAGGAGGGGGCTACTTTGTACCCTTCGGCCCCTCAGAGTTGTGGCACATTCGTAACAACGTGATAATCCAAGAAAGTTGTTATTGGGATCATTTTGACAAGCATTCAACTATAATTGGAATTTGCTTTGATTAATGCTCTAGCAGATGTGGATGGCTCATTGTATCTTGTGAAGGCCAGTATTAATAACAGAGGCTATCAAAATATAAAGCACCTGCATTTCATTTCCATTTGATTACATAGAACTGTGAAAAATAAACAACACAGGAAAAGTCCAATGAGGCCAGCAAATCCACAGTGCATTTTTGTTGCACAAGTCTTTTCCTATCTAACTCTTTTGTCACTGTTTTCGGGTGTTTCTAGTTTGTTTTCTGTGGTTTCAGAACTCCCTAGCTTGCAATTTTTCTTCCTTTCTGTGAAAAAGTTTTGGTTCACATCCATTTGTATAATGTGCCAGCTCTCACAAATCACAGTATTTGGAACACAAAAGATTCACTGCAACACTGAAGGAGTATTCCTCTTCCAATGATGCCATATTTTAGATTGAAAATCTCAGTATCAAGGCTCCTTCTGCCTTTGTGGAAGGATTTAAAAGATCCTAACATATAGTTTTGAAAAAGAATAGGGAAGTTATTATTTATACCCAGGCTAACATTTATTCCTTGTTCGGCATTTCAAAAACAGATTACCTATAAGAAATATGATAGACCAAAATGGATTCTGCATTTTCTGCACAATAGCTCTGAGTGCACTCAGAGAAGTCCTTCAATGGTTGATAATTCATTGAGAAAACCTAAGGTTCTAAAATTTGTTCCACATAAGAACATAAGACATAGGCGCAGAATTTGGCCATTTGGTCCATCCAGTCTACGCCACCATTCGATCCTGGCTGACTTATTTTCCCCAGCAACCCATTCTCCAGCCTTCTCACTGTAACCTTTGATCCCTTTATTAACATTCTTCCAAACTCCAGTGAGTAAGGCCCAGAGCCATCAAATGCTTCTCACACCTTAACCCTTTCATTCCTTGGATACTTCTCGTAAACATCTTCTGGACCCTTTCCAATTCCAACAAATTCTTTCTTCAGTATAGGGCCCAAAACAGCTCACAATACTGCAAATGTAGTTTGAACATTATCTTTTAAAGTCTCCTTTCTTTTATGTTTGAATCCTCTCAAAATGAATGCTATCATTGCCTTGCAAGTTGACCCTTAGAGAATTTGGCATTGGAGCTCCTGGCTCTCTTTGCACCTCCAATTTCTGAATTTGACCCCACTTAGAAAACATTCTTTCTACCAAAGTGCATAACTGTACATTTTTCTTTGCTGTATTCCATCTGTCACTTCTTTGCCCATTCCCCTAATCTGTCCAAGTCCTTCTGCAGAGTTCCATCTTCCTCAATAATACATCACACATCATAAATGAATGAGCTTATCTCAGTTGCTGGCAGTTTCAAAGAGATGTTAATATAGTTTCTGAGACATCTGTGGTATGTATGGCCATGGCAGGGACACAGAGTGAGAATTTTATGACTCTTAAAATACTTAGATACAAAGGAACAGACATCGCCCCAATTTCTTCAGGGCCTACTACCTTCTTGATGAGGGCTTCTAGCATTCCCAGCAGAACCTAGCAATACTTTCAGCTTAATCACATATATCATGATCCAGTAATTTAGCTGGGTCCTAATCTCAATTTAGTTTGAAAACACTGAATTTGAGACATTAATAAACACTAAAGTTGAGACATTAACATTAACTCTTAATTTGAGATATTGATAGGATGCAGAATTGGGCTGAGAAGTGGCAGATGGAGTTGAACCCAGAGAAGTGTGAAGTGGTACACTTTGGAAGGACAAACTCCAAGGCAGAGTACAAAGTAAATGGCAGGATACTTGGTAGTGTGGAGGAGCAGAGGGATCTGGGGGTACATGTCCACAAATCCCTGAAAGTTGCCTCACAGGTAGATAGGGTAGTTAAGAAAGCTTATGGGGTGTTAGCTTTCATAAGTCGAGGGATAGAGTTTAAGAAACGCGATGTAATGATGCAGCTCTATAAAACTCTAGTTAGGCCACACTTGGAGTACTGTGTCCAGTTCTGGTCGCCTCAGTATAGGAAGGATGTGGAAGCATTGGAAAGGGTACAGAGGAGATTTACCAGGATGCTGCCTGGTTTAGAGAGTATGGATTATGATCAGAGATTAAGGGAGCTAGGGCTTTACTCTTTGGAGAGAAGGAGGATGAGAGGAGACATGATAGAGGTGTACAAGTTATTAAGAGGAATAGACAGAGTGGACAGCCAGCGCCTCTTCCCCAGGGCACCACTGCTCAGTACAAGAGGACATGGCTTTAAGGTAAGGGGAGGGAAGTTCAAGGGGGATATTAGAGGAAGGATTTTCACTCAGAGAGTGGTTGGTGCGTGGAATGCACTGCCTGAGTCAGTGGTGGATGCAGATACACTAGTGAAGTTTAAGAGACTACTAGACAGGCATATGGAGGAATTTAAGGTGGGGGGTTATATGGGAGGCAGGGTTTGAGGGTCGGCACAACATTGTGGGCCAAAGGGCCTGTAATGTGCTGTACTATTCTATGTTCTAACACAAATGAATTTCCAGATGTCACAAAGAGCAGAAGGTGGCCATAAATGGCAGATTATCACTTATGTTGTGATGTAGGAAGGTCTTTGGTTACAAGAGGCCTTTTTATCTTGGTGGACTAGACTTTCAGCAGAGCATTTCATTGGTATCCGGAAGTTTCTGTAACATCAAGCCAACAAAATCAAATAAGAGGGTGTGGTGCTGATTTTTTTATATGTAATAAAATTGCATTTAAAATATACGTTTTAACTTGTTCCACTAACCTTTATGTCATGTGATATAGAATATAAGTCAGGGTTAAGGTTTTAATTAATTTGGCCAATATTTAATTACAAATCTTAGCTCAGTTTTGGTGTGTTCAACATCCATTCAGAACAACACTTCATTTTCTAAGCACCACGTGAACAGCAAGGTAACTCCGTGTTAATTATCATGTGGAATAAAAATCTGAAATTGCTTTTCAGAAGATCAGTCAAACAAAAAATGATGTTCAGCTAGGGCAGCTGGCAATGGAGATTCATCAATAGTTTGAAAGAAGTTTTCAAAGTAAAGAGAGAAATGCGAGAAAGCAAGGAAGTACTGCCTACACATACTGTATCTGCTCACTTTATTGAAAGGCTCCCATCTTCTATTTAGATTACGACTTGAATAGTCTCTGTGTGCTACATTGAATATACAAAATGGTTAGGTTGCATAGAATATCCAGATGGGGATCTGGTCTAGTGCTCTGTAGTAGCTCTGTGCCAAAGGGAATAGGGGTTGTCTCAGATTTATACTGCAAAAGGCCAGTTTTCTGTCCAAATTCTTTCTGAAGTATTGATTTCTCTGCTGGTGTAGCGATCAGAGTCCATCTACAACCCTCTGTTATTTAACTCAACTGAAAGTTTCTTTGTAATTCAGCTGAAGCATGCATTCTTGCACATGTTCCAGTAAGAAATATTGCAAGTCATTGAAACATGACAAATTTCCCCCTCAGCAACCCAGGGGAAGAACCTCTGGGTTACTGTGCTGGAGTCAGTGAAGACAACTCCCTCGGAGTATGTAACTGGACTGTTCAGTACCAACTGCATCTTTGAGGAAGCTACAGATGAATTAGGTGGAATGTAAGAATAGAATCAGAATCAGAATTTCACCAGCATATGTTGTGAAATTTGTTGTTATGTGGCAGCAGTACATAGTAATAAAAACTGTAAAGTAAGAGCAAGTATAATGTTTTTTAGTGTTATTTATTTAATTGGGTTCTTTTTAACTAGTTTTAGGACTTACGTGAAGATCTGATCGCATTTTAGGTCATATTCATGCAGAAATAGAGGAAATTCTGCAGGGTTCAGAAACTTTCTAGCACCACTGTATATATAAAAAAGTTAAATTAAATAAATAGATCAAAAATAAGCAGTGATGTAGTTAGTGTTCATGGGTTCTATGTCCATTTAGAAATCTGATGGCGGAGGGAAAGAAGCTGATCCTAAATCAGTGAAGGTGTGTCTTCAGGCTCCTGTACCACCTCCTTGATGGTAGCAATGAGAAGAGGGCATGTCCTGTGTAATGTAAGCACTTAATGATGAATTCGGCCTTTTTGAGTGTGACCATTCTGCAAAACAGAATCACTATTGCATTCTTTACATGATACGCCCAAAGCGAATTAAGGATCTCTCTAATGTAAAGCATGCAAGGTTTGATGATGCCAACTTAAATTTTCATTTATAATGAGGGTCTGAAAGCAGAATCCTGGTCTCCATGGGCCAGGGATGTTTATACACACTTTCAGTTGTGTCTGGCATATCCAAGTGAGAAAAACAATGTCAATTATTGCCGGCCACAATATTTTCGCAAAAATTCAGCACCATTCATGATTCAGGTTCGTTTTCACAAAAATTGGTGCCTTTATTTCATTATCCCAATCAAATTACCTAGTTCTTGTATTGAATGTGTCTTTGATCAAAATGTTGATAAATCAACAAAACAACTTATTTCACCATCAAGAAAATGTGCTTTCAATGGACGTGTGCCACTTCTTTCCACCATTCTCAGAATCAGAATTAGAATCAGGTTTAATATCACTGGCATAGATCATGAAATTTGTTGCTATGCTACGGCGGTACAATGCAAACATAATTTAAATATCTGTGATTTATAGTAAATATATAAAAAAGTTAAAATTAAATAAGTAGTGCAATAAAATTAGTGAGGTAGTGTTCTTGGCTTAGAAATTGGATGGCAGAGGAGAAGAAGCTGTTCCTGATCATTGAGTGTGTGACTGCAGGCTTTTGCATATCTTCACTGATGTTAGCAATGAGAAGTGGCATGCCATGAGTGATGGGGGGTACAGTAACGAGTGCTGCCTTTTTGAGGCGTCATTCCTTGATGTCCTGGCTGTTGGAGAGGCTAGTGCCCCATGATGGAACTGACTGAGTTCACAGCTTTCTGCAGCTTATCTCCATCCTGTGCAGTGCCTTCGCATACGAGATGGTGATGCAGCCAGTTAGAATGGTCTCCACAGTACATCTGTAGAAATTTCTGAGTGTCTTTGGTGACATACCAAGTCTGCTCAAATTCTTTATGAAACATAGCCACTGCAATGCTTTCGTTGTAACTGCATCAATATGTTGGACCCAGGATAGATGCTCAGAGATGTTCTCACCCAGAAACATGAAATTGCTCATTCTTTCCACTTTCGCTCCCTCTATGAGGACTGGCGTGTGTTCCCATGTTTTACCCTTTCTGAAGTCCATAATCAATTCTTTGGACTTGCTGACGTTGAGTGCGAGGTTGTGCTGCAACGTTACTCAACCAGCTGATCTTGCTCCTCCATGTTTGCTTGTCACCATCTGAAATTCTGCTAACTACTTTCAAAGATTTATTATCAATGTGTATACAGTATAAAACTCTGAGATTCTTCTTCCCACGGACAGCCACAAACAAACAAGCACCATGAACCCATTCAAAGAAAACATCAAACATCCAAAGTGCAAAAAAAAAATTGCCTTCCATATCGCACTGCCTGCCACAGACTCTGAACATGTCTCAGGAGAACAGTTTCAAGTTCTGTTATCCTGCACTGTGCCTAGACTCCTATCATTGCCATACTGTCACATAGGCAATGTCAAATTCAATGACTTGGGTATATTCACCAGATGAATGAGGGGGGAATTCCCAATGATGCTCACTACTAAGAAGTTGCCTGTGGGAAATGCTAATTGAGATCCATCACTGGAACTTCATAGACATCAACACAAAAGACCATAAGATGCCAGATGCAAGGAAAACTGGGAGGTAGCTGACCCAGATCAAAATTAGTGGAATCGCGGATTCTGCAAAGGGCTTTAAAAAATGTAAAGAAAATCAAACACAATGCATAGGAGAGAAAAAGTACACAGAACCTTCAAGTTTAACAGAGATTACCCACACTCATTTGTGAGACTCTTCAGCAAGTCATTCCCTGAATCTTTGGCCCCTTGAGCCTGAAGAAGCCTGTGAGGTAAATAGAAGAATTAAATCCATCTGTGGTTTTGTTTTCAAATTGGGGAAGCATAACATTTTGTCAGTTGTTGTTGTGTTCCTCCGTCGTTTCTCACAAGGTCAGCACTTCCAATCATTATTTTGCTCACATGCTGCTTTGGAGCGTTACTGTGATGTGCTGCTCACAGCTGCATGAGATACCAAGCTATATTGGCTGTTGTCCACACAGTGAATCACTGATCTGAAATTTGGTTCTGTGACAAATCATCCAGGGACTGTTCAACCAGCTAGGGCTGACATCTCCACCATCTCTGAATTGTACCCCACTGCTTTCTTTTTGGTGGAGTTAGGAATGAAAGGATAGAGGATTGCTCATCATTGTCAGTGTTCCCTTTAGTGGTAGTTAAGTCATGGAGTTCATGTAGCAACTATTCTGATGCCAGTGAAGCTGCAGAGGCCTCAACAAAACAACAATATGCATTTTGTTATACTTTCATACATGTAACTGTTAGATGGTGTTTCATGAAACTAAAACAGAAAAAAATTGCTGGATCACAAAGAACAATTTTAGGAATAGAAGAAACACACCAGCAATATATTTCTGCACTAGCCCATTACCTATATCTACACTTTAATATTTAAAACAAATATGATGCCTGAGACTCCACAGTCATCTGGCGTAGAGAATTCTAAAGGATCACCACCTTCTGAGTGAATGATTTTTTTCCTGAACCATCTTAAATGGGTTACTCCTTATTCTGGGACCTTGATTCTTGTTTCTACCCACTTTAGTGAGGGGAAATAACCTTCCTCTGTCTACACTGTCACTTGCAAAGGGAATTTTTCATGTTTCATGTCTCAATGAAATCTCTTCCCATTGTCCTAAACTGTAAAGAATATAGGCCCAGTCTGCTCTCTCTGTCCTCATGGACCTAACCATTAATGCTAGACACAATACTGCAGATGTGGGTAATCTCACCAGAAGCTTACATAATCACCTTCTGACATCTTTACTCCTAGGCTCAAATATTATTTACTGTCACAAATGCCAGCTCCACTTGTATATTGGCTTTCAGGGACTTGTGCACAATGACACCTAGGTTCCTTTGCACAACACTTTCCAATACCTTGCTGCTTAAATAAAAGTACTTTGTTTTGTGTGCTAAGTGGATATTGTCACATTTTTCTCATTGTACTCCAACTGCTATGTGCTCAACTCACTTAGCTCTTCTATGTCTCCCTGAAGCCCCTACCTATTTGTAATACCACCAGTTCTGTATCATCTGAAAATTTTGAAATTTGATTTTTGATTTCCTTAGCCTGTCGACACAGGTTCTGAAAAGTTAGGATGCAATCCTGTATCCTACTGGTCACAGACTGTCAACCAGAAAATGGCTTGGTAGTCTCTCTCCTTAATTACTCACTGTTATCCAATTCCCAGTTCATGTCATTTCATTGTGTGGTGATTTGAGTTACTGTCACTCCTTTCAGCAAGAACCAGTTTGGCCATTCTCCTTTGACCCCTCTCATCAACAAGCAAAAGAGAATCTGCCGGTGCTGGAATTCTAAGCAACACACACAAAATACTGGCGGAATTCAGAAGGCCAAGCATATTTTTTCTCCAGTCCTGATGAAGGGTCTTGGCCCGAAACATCAACTATACTCTCTTCTATCGAAGCTGCCTGGCCTGCTGAGTTCCTCCAGCATTTTGTGTGTGTTTCTCGTTAACAAGGCTTTTTTACTCACAGAACTGTCACTGACTAGATGTTTTTTGTTTCTCACACCATCCTCTGTAAACTCTGGAGACTGTTGTCTGTGAAAATCCCAGGACATCAATAGATTCTGAGATACTCAAGCCACCTATTAGGCACCAACAATCATTCCACAGTCAAAGTTACTTAGAACACATTTCTTCCCCATCATGATGTTTGGTCTGAAGAACAACTGAATCTTTTGACCATGTTTGTATGCTTTTATGTATTGAGTTGCTGCCATATTATTGGCTGATTAGATATTTGCATTAACGAGCAAGTGTACAGTTCCTAATAACTTGACCACTGAGTGTGGATGACACATTGAAACTTCAGGGAAGAATCCCATCACGTGCAACTTGGACAGCTAAAGTTACAGCTGCTGGTGGTTAGATAGAAGAAGAGAGGAATACACAAAAGCCCAGGATTATGTACAGATTTCTGGGGAATTGTCAGGAATTGTGAGGTACAAGGACACTAACAGACAAGTGCATGCAGGAATTTAAACAGAAGGCTTGGCGATCTAAATTTGAGAGTTGGGAAGCCAAGAGCCACTGTGGGCCACGAAGGATGACTTGGTGCTAAACAGGAAAGAATATATATATTGAAAGGTTACTGATATGGGAGGTCAGTCAGGAGAGCTTAGAAATAATTGAGTTTGGAGGCAATAATGGTGTGCATTTAAGCGACAAATGAGCTGATCATGCAACTGTAGATATTAGGAAAGTAAAAGGAATTGATCTTTGTAATTTACCAGGAATTTTTTTTGTCTCTATTTTTGGAGACATCTTGAGTTATTTTGTCATGTTTGAAGTTGCAAATAAGGACAAATTGCAATGGAAGTTATATATTACCAGGTGATAAAATAGTGCAAGAGAATCTGTAGATGCTGGAAATCCAGAGCAACACACACAAAAATGCTAGAGGAACTCAGCAAGTCAGGCAGCATCTATGGAGAAGAATAAACAGTCAACATTTCAGCCCAAGACCCTTCAAGGTGACTGAAAAGGAAGTGGGAAGAAGCCAGAATATGAAGCTGGGGGGATGGGAAGGAGTACAAGCTGACAGGTAATGGGTGAAGCCAGGTGGATGAGAGGAGGAGGATGAAGAAAGAATCTTGAATTGTATTTGCAACATTATCATTTATTTTTCAGTACTGCTAATCTTTCCATTCCTGAGCAAAGCAAGATGCTTGAACTCAATTTTATTTGCAAAATATGGTTCTCCTGCAATCATTTAAAATCTGTGTATTTGTGTAACATTTGTCTTTTTGAATCAGTAACTTGATTAGAAAGTTATGAATGTTAATGTTTTCACAATGGTAGATGGAATACAATCTGAAAACAGTTTTTGATTGCTTGCAAGAATGGAAGTTTACGGCATGGTAGTGTAGTGCTTAGCACAACGCTTTACAGTACCTGCAACCTGGGTTGAATTCCTGCTGCTGTCTGTAAGGAATTTGTACATTTTCCCCGTGACAGCGTGGGTTTCTTCCGGGCGCTTCGGTTTCCTCCCACAGAACAAAGACATACTGATTGGTAGGTTAATTGGTGATTCTAAATTTGCCTGCGATGAGGCTAGGATTAAATTGGGGAATTGTTGAGTGACTCGGCTCAAAGGGCCAGGAAGGCCCATTCCACGCGTCATCTCAATTAGTCAAAATCTGAATTTTAGCAAAGTATTTTCAAAAATTAAAATTTACTGAGATTTCCTTTCAATGAATAGATCAGAAAATAAAACTTTTCTCATTGCTTCCTGATTATTTTGCAGGCCCTGATCCGACTTCCAGCTCATATCTCACAATGTGATGAAGTCCTCCAGTTTTTTGAAACAAGACCTGAAGACTTAAACCCACCAAAAGAGTGAGTATATTGTGGTAAATTGGGACTTAATTATTGAGACATCAGCACGATGCTGGGAAAACAGTACGAAGTTTGATATTTTGGAAAATCAGTTTAATAATTTGTCTTGATGAATTAATAGAGATTTCTAAATATCAGAATCTGGTTTATTATCACTGCCATATATTGTGAAATTTGTTAACTTTACGACAGGTGATATTAAACCTGGTCATAATGATATAATGGATAAATCTGAAAAATAATACTCATTATCACAAATAGTACATTTTGTTCTAAATAGTGAACTGTTAAGTATTTCAGATTAGTGTGGTTATCTTGCAAAATTGCAAGTAAGGGCAAAACAAGTAGAAAGTTGTAACACTCTTCGATTTAGATGGAGAAAATCAGGCTCTTTTCCTGCTCCTGATTATCATTTGGTTCCTTGTTGAAAAGTAATCTTTATGAATATTGGGTGAAGACCTAACAGACTTGTTCTAATAGTATGTGATGCTCCATGAATAAACATGAAAAAAATGCACATTTAACTGATGCACTTTACATGCTGAAAAAATCCAGCAGCAATCAACTTTTTTTCATGAAAGGAGAACAGAAATTAACAATATGGCTAAAAGTTATTTGTGGTTTTCCTTTCCTTTTCCGTTATCTGAACAATTTCATGCTTCCCATTTTGGAGTAATACAGTTCTGTCTGTTAATGTTTTCCGGCTTTGGAGCAAGTTGTTAATCAAAAATACCAGATGCTAGGGCATCCGCATTTTACATGTGACATAATAGCGCTCTAGTGTCATTGCTTAAATAAGGACCATCTCATTGGAGAAACATTTATTCTAGCTATGAATTTCTACTTTCTGTAATTTACATGACAAAGCAAAGTAACATAAAGAATGTGAAGAATACAGTAAATGCTGAGACGAAAGACATACTTATGGTTCTCAGTGAAGAATGTAAAATTATTTACAGACTATCTGCTGAAGTAGTTGACCTCTGGCAGGCAGCAAGTTTCTGCTGGATATAGCTCGATGAGGTTAGATTAAAAATAGTGTCAGTATGCTCTACTAATAGTGCAATGTTGAGGGCATTTGTATCCTTTATCAAATCACACTGATGTTCTTTTTTTATGGAGCATGCATCTGAAATGGCTGGGTACTTCTGGTTTAAACAATTCAATAAAAACAAAGGTTCAAATGGTATTGGACTGGATTTTACAGTTATGTCAAACTGATAGCAACATCTGGTGTCTCTGTGTGTAGTCAAACAGAAATGTGAACTTCACTTTCAGTACCTACTCCAGGACAAAATTAGCAAATTAATATAAACATCGTACTTTCATTCTCCTTCACAGCGAAAACATAATTAGAAATGTTAAACTTTGTTGAATGAGGCGTAACTCTATTTTTAATGCAGCACTAAATAATTTTTAATGGCAAACAACCCTTTAGGCCCTGAGAATTTTATTCCCTCCATTCTATTAATTAAAGTTCCATTCATTTCAAACAATAAAACTAATTTTTATTTAGTTTCTAAAGTTCATACAGTTCATCTTCATCCCTACTCCTGTAATTATCCCTAGTCATTGATCAGTTACAGTGAAAGAATTAAAAGGTGACTTTTAATTGTGGGTGTTTATATTCAGTAAGATATATTTCTTGTGGTTATTCTTATCTTCATTACTCCTGTATACCACAGATATTTTACCATTGATGTGGAATGTAAAACCATCGTGGAAGTTGACATTGAGTGTCCATTGTGAAAAATGTTCACTCTTGTCAGATGTGAGAGATTTTCTTTCACCACTGACTGGAAAATACAGAGAGCAACTTCAAAGCAGCTAAAGCGAATTTACCATAATTATGATAGTTCTAATAATGTAGGTAGTTCTTCTGATTAATAGGAGCAGTAATTGCAAATCACTATCATGACAGCTCAAGGATATTCGGTGCAGAGTTTCATATGAAGTGACTTAAGAGCTGACCACTATCTCCAGCCCATATTTTGCTGAAAAAAGAGCAGAGTTTGATTATTTAACTTGCTAATGTATGGCATTAGCAACATGGAATAATGCTGGTAGATTCTTGCTGCCTCTCCTGTAGCTTCAGAAAGGATTGTTTGTTTTCAGCAGCCTGGGACCTTTACAGATGTGTATGTTTGTTGTTAAGTTCACTTTTGAAGGTTAAAGGGCTGCCTGTCTACAATGCAGAAATCTTGATAAGTTTCAACAGTCTGCAATGCTAAACATCTTGAAACCTTGGTCTCCCAATTGTGGTCAGTACAATTTATTTGTCTACCCGCACTGCAGTTTCTATGTCACTACAACACTCTATTCTGCATTCTATTTTCTTTTCAAGGTCAAGTTTATTGTCATTTAACTAGACAGGTATATTCAGTTAAATGAAACAATGTTCCTCAGGGGCCAAGGTGCAAACACAGTACATAGAGCTCATAAAATATTATTAACAGAATGATATAAAAGATATAAACCAAAGGATTCTGTAGATGACATAAAGTGCATATATATGATATTTGGTTAAATATACATCAGCATCACTGCTAAATCATAAATAATGTGTACTGCAAGGTAGCAAGGTGTTCACAGCCTTGGGGAAGAAGCTATTACCCAGCCTAGCTGTCCTTGTCCTTATACTGTGGTACCTTCTGCTGACTGTAGGGAGTAAGAAATTGTGGGACAGATGGGAGGGATCTTTGACAATGTTAAAGGCTCTGTTAATGCAGCATTTCCACTGTATGCCCTGGATGTGGGGTGGGGAGGGTACAATGATTCTCTCAATGTTCCTCACAATCCGTTGTGGGGTTTTGAGATTAGATGCCTTGCAATTCTCATGCTGGTCAGGACACCTTCAATGGTGCTCCGGTGGAGTGTGGTTAGAATGGGGTGGGGAGCCTCGTACACCTCATTCTCCTTAGGAAGTGGAGGTACCTCTTTGGTGCTGTCTATTTCTCTCTATGAAGGTGCCATTG
Organism: Hypanus sabinus; assembly: GCF_030144855.1. Classification (NCBI taxonomy): domain Eukaryota; kingdom Metazoa; phylum Chordata; class Chondrichthyes; order Myliobatiformes; family Dasyatidae; genus Hypanus; species Hypanus sabinus. The sequence goes on from NC_082720.1 coordinate 34,647,005, forward strand.
TTGTGCAGCAGGGAGTGGTCAGCCTAAAGTCCACAATCATCTCTTTAGTCTTGTCCACTCTGAGACTCAAATTGTTGTGTTTGCACCAATCCACAAGCTGCTCTACCTCCACTCTGTCTGCCAACTCATTATCGCTGCAGACGAGGCCACCCACTGTGTGTCTTCAATGAACTTAATAATGTGTTTAGAGCTGGGTCTAGCAGTACAGTCGCGCCTCAGCAGTGTGAACAGCGGCAGGCTGAGCGTGTATCCCTGGGGAGGGCGCTGATGCCCATTGTGATGGAGCTAGAGATGTTGTTGCCAGAACAGCCTGTCTGAGGTCCCTTTGTCAGGAGGTCCAAGATACAGTTATAGAGGGAGGTGTTGACACTCAACAAGGACAGTTTACCCACCAGCTTCTGAGGAGTGAGTGTAGGAGTGACTAGTTCAAGGTAATTTTCTATGCAATAATCTGTCTTTAATACGTGCATAAACAAAAACCATGTATCTAAGTACATGTGACAACCATAAACCAATACCAACAGGAAAATGAATAACTTACACTGGGTAGTTCTATACCAATAGATTGTAAATTGCTACAGTTTTACCAAATTCAGATTGAAGAAAGAATATTTTGTTCCTGATTTCACTCTATTTTCCTATTTCATTGTAATTGACCCATATTTTTTCTTAATCCCTAAATCCCTTTGCTTAAAACTGTGAAGTATTGATTGATTCATTCATCATATTGCTTTAGTTCAGAAGCTTCCATCTTGTTCTTATAACATGCAGTGAAAAGAATAATATTGGACTGAATCATGAATCAATTTGGTGACTCCAGCTGGCAAATCTGAACCGTGTCCCAAAAGTCTGCACTTAGTGTGAAAGTCAGACATTTGAGTCTCGATGACCAATTCAGAGGGCCAAAAGTTTCAGTTCGTTTGACCGCAAAATTCTCCAGAATACAGCAGTAGAGTTCAATGCTGCTGGGGTGCTCAGCATCACACAAAGAAATTGTCTGTGCCAGATCTGTGTTTTAGGAGGCAAAGAATTTGTTGCAACATCAACTTTACTCTGTCTTGGTTTAATATTTATAAATACAGTGGATTTCAAATTAAGTGGTAAACATCAGGACCAGTACACATTGGCCCAGTTAAGCAGCTGTCCAAATGAGCTCAAGTTTCATTGAAATAGTTAGGTATAAAAAGGGCAAACTACTGTTTAACTGAGTATCAAATTATAAATTTGAATAAAATACAGAACAAAATAGAACACTACCAATATTACTACAGTACTATAAAATTGTGTACTAGTTCCTAACCATTATCGACTGAAGAATTCACCCAGAATAAGCTGCCTTTTTCTTTTGATTAACTATAAATGAACAAAATCAGTGCAGACACCTCGGGTAATTTATATCAAATCTTTTTGTGGGACCTTGGCAAGGGTGTGAAATTTTTTAAAGTAGAGGTAAAAAATAAAATGATCAATGATCACTGCCTTTTGAGTCAGTGTCTATTGGCCCAAATGGATAACATAACGCAAATATGCATGCCATTTAAAAACTGTTTGTACTAAGCATGGTATATTGTCTAACGGCCACACAAGTGCACATGCCTGACGCAAGTTAAAAACTGTTCAGCAACAGTGTGTTGTCCAAATTAAGCTGCATCGTATGCCAAATAAATGAAGGGGGTCCAGGTCACTTCTTCAATTAAATTTTGTTCTTTAAGAGTTGTCCCAATTAAGTGGTTGCTCCAATTAACAATGGCCTCTGTATTAATTATTAATTAGTTAACCTTACATTAAATGTAACTACATGTTCATTTTTAAGGATGTCCCTTAATGTCAGAATCATCTGAACTATTAAACTTAGTGAGCAGTATTTGCAGCGGCTGAGTTCCCAACTCCAGCTTTTCCAGTTATCATGGATTTTTTGGGGGGACTGGAACCTTTGCAATCAGCTGCTGCAAGTTTTTTTTTTTGCCATCTGGGTGATGGAGTGCCTTCAAGCAAAGAAAATCCTCATTCAGTCCCGTTAAGTTCAGGGGTGCAAAAGCCTCAGGTGAGTTTTCTGAGCAGGGGGAAGCTTGGTCAACATAGCCCAACCCTTTGAAAAGTGTAACCAACAGAGCAGAAATCAAGATGTCACATTACTGCAAGCTCTGGGCCAATCTGTTTGATTGTCACTATTCTGGAAACTATGGAAACTTGTGGATTTGCCAGACTCATCAGCAGTTTCGTTGAAAGATGCATTTGAAATCCTTTTCTGGAATATTAATTTAAAACACACCAGCATTTTTCCATTTCTGCATGAAGATCACCTTACAGAAAGCTATTGAGCTTTAAGCCCTTACATTTCTTTCTTAACCACATTTGGGATATACCTATCTTGTTTGAATTATCCTGGGATTACAGTGAGATCTGCAAATCCAGACATGAAGTCATCTGAACTCTGTTTTTAAGTTGAGAACAACTACTATATCACTCCTGCCTTCAAGCTGTAACTTTCATTCTTGGCTAAGTTGAAATGTTTCTGCTCTTCTCTACCTCCAAAAGTACATGATAGAAGGATATTTGTTTAAAGTCTTTCTGTCAAAGTAATAGTTAGGCTGAAAATATTCCCACCAGTCCTCACAGAGAGTGATCGGCAAGATTCTGCTCTGGTGATACTGAATGTCTCTGCTGGGCTGGTTCGGCTGGGATCGTTGAATCTGGTGCCGTGATGTGTTCTGGGTGATATTTGATTTTATCCCCATTTTCCTGTGGAATAGCAATTTCAACAATTACCCCTCTTGGATGTTTCAGATGCAAGCATATTGTTGTAGTCTAGGATCACAATTAGACCCACAAATAATGAGAAAGGCAGGAGTTCTATGTCTGCCAATCTGATTATAACATCAACTCTATATTCCATTCAGTTACAGGAACCCTTCACTCTTGCTTATCAAAAATATGACAATCTCTGTTTTAAAGGTATTTAAGAAAATTACTTTGTGGAAAGTAGTCTAAAGGAAAATGCTCACCTCATTTGTGTTCACGAGTGATTCTTTCTTTTTCAATAGTGATCCTTAGATCTTGAATTTCCCACAAGAGGTACGCCTTTTCTGTATCTACTCTATCAAGACCCCTCACGATCCTGTATATGTCTGTCAAATATCCTCTCACTCTTCTAAGCCAACCAGCTGATATAAATCTAGCTTGTCCAACCTTTCTGCTAAAGGCAAACCACAATAATTTCTATCAGTTTGGTAATCTTACCTAAATAATGAGACTAATATCGAAGATGTGGTCTCACCAGTCCCATACATTAATGAAGCATAACCTCCTTGTGACAAATCCTTTTGTAATAAATGTTAACACCATGCTAACTTTCCTAATTACTACTTATATCAGCATATTTCTCTTCTGTGAATTGTGATCATTGTCTCTGTCCCTTTTGACAGCTGAATCAGAATCAGGTTTATTATCATCAGCATGTGACATCAAATTTGTCAAATTTGTTAACTTAGCAGCAGCAGTTAAATGCAGTACATACGATAGAAGAAAAGAAAAACAAAATACAAATAAAATAAGTAAATCAATTACAGTATACATATATTGAATAGATTAAAATTGTGCAGAAACACAGAAATAAAATAAATTTAAAAAGTGAGGTCGTATCCAAGGGTTCAGTGTCCATTTACGAATCAGATGGCAGAGGGGAAGAAGCTGTTCCTGAATCGCTGTGTGTGTGCCTTCAGGTTTCTGTACCTCCTACCTGATGGTACCAGTGAGAAAAGGGCATGCCCTGGGTGCTGGAGGTCCCTAATACTGGACGCTGCCTTTCTGAGACACCGCTCCTTGAAGATGTCCTGGGTACTTTGTAGGCTAGTACCCAAGATGGAGCTGACTAGATTTACAATCCTCTGTAGCTTCTTTCGGTCCTGTACAGTAGACCCCACCCCCCGCATCTGACAGTGATGCAGCCTGTCAGAATGATCTCCACGGTACATCTATAGAAGTTTTTGTGTATATTTGTTAACACACCAAATGGATTGGTATGTGTTCCTTCATCTTACCCTTCCAGAAGTCCACAATTAGCTCTTTCATTTTACTGACATTGAGTGCCAGGTTTTCGTTGCAAAACCACTCCACTAGTTGGCAGATCTCACTCCTGTAAGTCCTCTCATCATGTTGAGATTCTACCAACAATGATTGTCTTGTCAGCAAATTTGTAGATGGTATTTGAGCTATGCCTAGCCACACAGTCACGTGTATGCAGAGTGTAGAGCAGTGGGCTAAGCACACACCCCTGAGGTGCACCATTTGGTTGTCAGCATGGAGGAGATGTTATCACCAATCTGCACAGATTGTGGTCTTCCAGTTAGGAAGTCGAGGATGCAGTTGCAGAGGGAGGTACAGAGGCCCAGGTTCTGCTATTTCTCAATCAGGATTGTGGGAATGATGGTGTTAAATGCCGAGCTACAGTTGATGAATGGAATCCTGACATTGTGTTGTCCAGGTGGTCTAAAGCCGTGTGAAGAGCCATTCAGATTGTGTCTGCTGTTGACCTATTGTGGCGATAGGCAAATAGCAATGGGTCCAGGTCCTTGCTGAGGCAGGAGTGTAGGCTACTCATGACCAACCTCAAAGCATTTCATCACTGTCGATGTGTATGCTACTGGGTGATCATCATTAAGGCAGCTCACATTATTCTTCTTAGGCACTGGTGTAATTGTTGACACTGTTGGCATTTGTGCCTTTTCATTTTTTTTAAGCTGGAAGCTATGAAAGTGTAGCTTTATAAAATTAGCTGATATTGAACCTAGGATAGATCCCTGTGACTAGGACTAAACAAGCATGAAAGTAGTTCAGTTTTGAGTGTTTAGGGATAGAAGCCTATGTAAGTTTAACTCCAGCATGGCAGCAACAAAAATTAAATGCAGTTCATCTATTTTCATTTGAACACCTTAATATCCATTTTGACAGTTGGCAACAGAAGGCTTATTAGATATTATGGAGTATGTATGTTGAAATGGTCTCTCATGTTGGTGTCACATTCTCCACCCAATTTTTCACCTTATTTTCATACTTACATGGTCCATCTCTGACACTACCCCTTCTGGATCTTTCTGTCTCCATCTCCTGAGATATTTTAGCCACTGATATTTTTTACAAGCCCACAGATTTCCACAGCTACCTTCCCCAATTTCCCAATTCATCTACATATCAGAGCTCTGTAACCTCTTGTCTTGCCGGTATTATGTTTCTTCATATTTAACAATTTCTGATACAGATGGGGATTTTATTAACAGACCTGGAAAGTTGCCGTTTTTATTCTAGATTTAACTAAGTGAACTGCAGAACATAGAACAGTGCAGCATAGTGCATGCCTTTTGCCCCATGATATTGTGCCTGCCGTTTAACCTACTCCAATGTGATTCTAATGTTGTCCTCCTGCAAAACCCTCCATTTTTCATTCATTCATGTGCCTAAGAGTCACTTAAATGTCTCTACCATATCTGCCTCTGCTATCACACCTTGCACCACACACTTTCCTCTAACATTTCCCCTACCCTTTCCTCCAATCACCTTAAAATTAATCACTCTGTTGATGGCTGTTATCATGCTATACACCTCTCTCAGGTCACTTCTCATCTTTCTGCTCTCCATAATGTAAAAACCCAGCTCTCTTAATTTTTCCTCATAAGCCATGCCCTCCAAACCATACAACATCCTTTCCTTTTCTCCTAATTCTCTACTTTAGCTCCTTCCTGTCTACGTTATATCTCTCAAGAACCCTATCTGATCCTTTCTTTCTACGTCTTAATTGTACTTTCCTCTTCCTCTTGACTAGATGTTCTCCATCCCTTGTCAGCAATAGTTTCTTCAACCTACCATTCTTTCCCTGCCTCAATGGGACAAACCTACAAGAACCCATGCAAGTACTCCCTAAACAACCCTCTCATTTCTGTTGTGCATTTTGCTGAATAAATCTGTTCACAATTTATGCACCCAAGTTCCTGCCTAATAGCATCATAATTTGCCGTCCTCCAATTAAATACTTTTCCATACCATCTTCTCCTACCTTTTCCAAGGCTATGGTGAAGATTAGGGAGTCGTGGTCACTGTCTGCAAAACGCTCTATTGACCAGATTTATTGTCTAGTACTAGATCTAGTATGGCCTCTCTTCTAGTCAGTCTATCCATATATTTTGTCAGGATTCCTTCCTGGGCACACCTAACTAAAACTGCCACATCTGAACCTTTTGCACTAAGAAGGTGCCAATCAATATTATGGAAGTTGACGTTACCCATGACAACAATGCTGCTATTTTTGTAGCTTTCGAATATCTGCCTCCTGATCTGTTCCTCAGTGTCTCTGCTGCTATTGATTGTCTATGGAATTCTCCCACAGTGGAGTGATTGCTCTATTCCTGCTTATAGCTTCCACCCATGCTGACCCTGTAGATGATCACTCCACCATGTCTGCCTTTTCTGATGCTGTGCTACTATTCCTGATTAGCAAAGTCACACCCCACTTCTTTTGTTTCTCCCTGGCCTTTTTGAAACATCTAAACCACAGAACATCCATTCCTGTCCTTGCAACAGCCCACTATCTAATTATGACGAAAGCACAGCCTCATCATTACTTCCTTAGGAGTTTGTGACAATTCAGCATCATATCCAAAACTTTGACAAGCTTCTGTAGAGATATAATGAAGAGCATATTGATTGGCTGCATCACAGCTTAGTATCGAAACACCAGTGCCCTTGAATGGAAAATCCTACAAAAGGTACAGCCCAGTCTATCACAGGTAAAGCCCTCCACACCTTTGAGCATATCTACACCAAGCATTGATGCAGGAAAGCAGCATCCATTATCAGGGACCTCCACCACCCAGGACATGCTCCCTTCTTGCTGCTTCCATCAGGAAGAAGGTACAGAAGCCTCAGGACTCACACCATCAAGTTCAGGAAGAGTAATTATCCCTGAATCATCAGAATCTTGAACCAAAGGGGATAATGTCACTCCACTTCATGTGCCCCATCATTAAAATGTTCTCACAACCTACAAACTCACTTTCAAGGACTTTTCATCTCATGTTCTCAATATTTATTGCTTATTTACTTATTTATTATTATTTATTTAGTTCTGTATTTGCACATTTTTTTTGTCTTTTGCAAATCGGAGAATGCCCAAGTTGGTGCAGTCTTCAAGTGATCATGTTATGGTCATTATTCTATTATGGATTTATTGAGTATGCCTGCAAGAAAATCAATATGTGGGTTGCATATGGTGACATATATGTACTTTGATAATACATTTACTTTGAAATTTCTTACCCTCACTGGCATGTGGCACAGACAACAATCCAGAAACTACTATTCTTGAGGTCCTACGTTTTAGCTTCCTGCCTAGTTCCCTACATTTACTCTTCAGGACCGCGTCCCTTTTCGTACCAATACCCTCGGCACCAATGTATACCAGGACTTCTGGCTGCTGACCTTCCCGTTTAACCCCCCCCCGTAATAATGCTGTGGACCTCATTCAAGACATCCCTAATCCTGGCAGCTAGGAGGCAACGTATCATCTGGGAATCTCTTCCACATCCACAGAGTCTCCCGTCTGTTTGCCTAATACTGAATCCTGTAGCACTGTTGTTCTCATCTTCTACACTTTCTCCCTTGAGCCACAGAGCCAGAAATCTGGTCACTGCAGCTTTCACCTTGTAGGTCACCTGCCTCCTCCCCCCAACAGCATCCAAAGTGGTATTTAATTTTTGTTGCTATTAAGAAAAATGGCGTGTGCAATCACTCCTTTAGGTAGGGGAGTGCAGATGAATTTAAATACAGTTAAATATGAATGTAATGTACCTTAATTACTTGATCAAATTCAATTTTTCATAAACTAAATTGATTTACAACATAATCTTTAATTAAATAAATAAAATTAGTTTTGGAGACAAGCAATAATCTAGAGATTTCAAACACCCAAAAGTAAGGACATGTGAATGTCAGAGAAAGAGATTTGAGAAGTTTCCATGCAGAGAGTGGAGCTAATTGGTAAGAAATTGGTGTTTATCGAGAAAAGGTAAATGTTGGTTTATGGAATTACAGCAGACTGCCCTATTCCAATTAGCTGAGCAGCCTGTGTTACGTTTGTAATCTAGGACAACCCTTGGTTCCTGGCCAAAATGTGTAAGAGCACCTGTCAGCTGGTGGAGTCGGTGGAGCCTGGAAAGGATGGTGATGAAGGCAGTTTCAGCTGTTGGTTACGCAGTGGAGCCCAATAAGAACTTGATGGGCCAAATGACCTCTCCGATAATGTTGCTGTCTATTGAATGATTCTGCTTGCTGTGGCTATATTTTTCTAAATATTATTTGATATTATACACCTAGGCTTAGAGACGGGGGCAAAATAATAATAAAACTATTAAACACACCATTTCTTAGTATTGCGGCCATACTTTATACTATTTGTTGGTTTCACATACCTCAGCCACCACCTCATGACAGAGAACGTTCACGTCACACAGGCTCCAACCCCCTAACCTTCAGCATTCAATCCAAACTTCGGCACATGTTTCGTCCTAGTCCCTTCCTCCATACTAGGTTAGAGACACGAGAGACTGCAGATGCTAGAATTAACTGATATACTTGATCTGAAAGATATAGATGGACTTTGCCACCACAGATGTTTTAAGTTCGGGTTTATTATTCTCTGTGTACATGTACACCGTCAAATGAAACAACGTTCCTCCACACCAAGCTGCACAACACAGTACATATGACTTACACACAACACATAAAGTAATATTACCACAAATAAATTGACAGTTAATAAGATACATATATGACACAAGTTTAAAAAGTATACAGTATAACCCACTGGCACATGTTAAGACCTGGGTTGTGGCAGGGAGTTTAGGAGTTTCACGGCCTGGGGGAAGAAGCTGTTCCCCATCCTAACTGTCCTTGTCCTCATGTTATGGTACTTCCTGTCTGGTGGCAGGAGGTCAAAGGATTGCTGGATGGATGGGAGGGGTAATTGAAAGCACTATGTGCCCTATGTATCCAGTGCTGCTGATAAATATCTTGGATGGGTGGAAGAGAGACCCCAATGATGCTCGCACCTGTCCTGTCAATCCCTTGTAGTGTCTTGCAGTCAGATGCCTTGCAATTCCCATATGATGTTGATGCAGGACTCCTGTGCTCCTGTAACAATTGGTTAAAATGGTGGTGGGGGGGGAGGGGGAAGCCTTGACATCACCCCTTGTGTGCACTTCCAGAAATTTGGTGCTCCTTTTCTCTTCAAGGATGATTGGCAGAGCTGGAAAAATAAATGTTGAAGATGTCCTGATGAAGGGTCTCAGCCCGAGACGTCGACTGTTCTCTTTTTCATAGATGCTGCCTGGCCTGATGAATTCCTCCGTCATTTTGTGTGTGCTTTTTGAAGATAGAGGCTGGTAAGGAGGAGGATGAAAGCATGGGAAATCCAATTCTTGTTTTGAATGAAAGGTGGTGAGTGAGAGCAGAAGAGTGGAAACCGGAGATGTGGCTGAGATTCTGAAACAGAAGAAAATGCAGAAAATTCCTTTTGACTCTGTCATGTATTGCCCAGAATTCCCATCATTAACCAAAGAATTACCTCATTTAACCCTGCTATTCCCTTAGAGACAGTGAACTGATGCTTTACTTCAATTGGTTTTGGACTTTTAAGGATTGTTCTGAGAGGCATTCCAGAAGGATTGATAGTAGCAGTGGTTGTATCCTAATTACTTTTTGTCTTTTAAGGACATTTTGAGCCTTGTGGTTATTTTTTTATGGCTTAGTCAGTAAAATATGACTGAATAAATGCTTCATGTTAAGCAGCGGCTTTTTAATTGAGGCCCTCTGTTGGTCAGAATCAACCATGGACGTTGTGTCCCAGCTGTCTATGTGATATGCAACCCAGGGCAGTATGATACATTGAGCAAGCTATTGCCCATGTAGCAGTCTCCCCCTCTCCACGCAGGTGATGAATCCAAAGAAACAGCAGAGGCTCAGACAGTTTGGCACCAGGAGCATTGCAGAAGTGGCCAGTCAGTATTGAACTCAAGAACTGCCTGAAGGACTCCAGTTCCAGCTGTTTCCTTGGAGCTCACACCAGAAGCTCTCCCCATGAGTGGGTATCGATGCAAGCCAGTGAAGCTTTGAGATCAAAGTTTCCCTTCTCCTAGATGAGCTGCCAACTGGTTTTAATTTGCCAGTAATCCGCTTTTGCTCCTTCTCCTGTTGGTAGAAACAGGCTTAGAAGGTAAGACACACGTGAATGCCAGGAGCTGGACTTGGTTGTCAGAGGCTATTTGAGATGTACACCTTTGAGACTATTGAATAGGTAGTGAGAGCTTGCCACCAAATATTGTAAGTGAAAGATTAAATAACTGGGAACACATACATTTGCGTGTGTGCAGATTTGTTTCGTTCAGCATCTTGTATATAGAAAACCATCATCATCAGTGTATATCCACTAGGTTTATACCTGCCTACAAGTCAAAATGTCATTGATGGGGAGCAGTATTGGGAAAGTAACTTGAGTAGTTTGAGCAAGAATTCCTCAGGGTTTTTGATGCCATTCTATGAGTCTTGAGGAAGGCTCAGGGAAGAAGCCAAGTATTGATCCTTTAGGAATTGTGCCATTTCAGCTTTCTGTCTGTGCTGGCTGTCGCTCTGCTTGGACATGGATTGTCCTGAACATGTGGTCCTACTCAGAGCAACAAAATCTTAGTTTGGAATCTAAACGTGAAACACCGTGACTACGATACTGTGCATTTTGTGCAAACATCTGAAGATGTATTTCTAGTGCCTCGGGGTTTCTTGAAACCATGAAGCATATTTTTTCACAGAAAGATTGATGGCTGGGTTTAGAAGGTTGAGGTATAATTGCGTAATTTAAATGTTGTGTTGAAAATATTCAAGTTTCACTTTCAACAGTTTGCAGGATTGCACAGAGGTTATAATTAAGTTTCAACTTTGTACTTAAATTTCAGCTTTCCTTAATTGTGCATATCTTGTGACAATGAGCTAATGTCCTGTGTGGCAACTGTCTGGCGAGCTGAGACTGAAGCCCATGGGATGTGTAAATTGGTGTTCATCTCTCTTAGTTCACATCCCAGAGAATTGCATTTCCAGCACTGAGTAGTCTTCTGGGTACTCCGCAGGAAATTTAGGTCTCTGCCCCTGTTCTACATTCACAAAACCATCAGCAGCTTCCAACTTGTCCAGTGACTGGGAAGAATCCAAGACCCTCAAACCTGTGAAAATGTAAACAATGTAATTATACATCATATTACTATTTGTACAGAACAGAAGAGTCTTAATGAAATGTAGTTGTAAAATCCAGGATCATAGTCATTCTTAGAGTAATCACTTTGACATTCGTTTTTGGTGACAGTGAATTATAGGTGAGGTGACTCGATTACTTCATCGAGGTAATAAAAGAAAGCATGTGCTTTTTATGAAACATCTGGAAATGCTGAAACCTGTACCATGAAAGAAAGCATTTAACCCATTGAACCTAATTCTTTAAACATACATTTTATCCTGTTATGTATTTTCCACAGTTTGAACTGGTGAATCTTCCATAAAGCAAAAATAATATGTAAAACCTTTACCTCATGCTGGCCGTCTCAGCAAAGATCCCAGGAAAATCAATCTAACTATTATTTTATTCTGGTTAAATGCTCAATTGATGTGTTACCATTATCCTTTTGAATGGAACAGAACTACACAATGTATTCATCTTCATTTATGTCTCTGTTTTGCCTTTTGTCCTTAAGCTCATTCTTTAGGGAAATAATCAATGGTAGAGCTACATAAAAGATTGGACTTGGAAGCTGAATAAAAGGGATGTGAATTATTGGGGAAAAAATCAGTTCAGACTGGAAATATTAAAAATGGAAATGGAACTGCTGCTGCTACCACAGACTGTTATATTTTGTAAATCAGCACTCTGGTGTGTGTTTGCTGGAAACTGATACTGCAGTAACATGCTCTGGTCAGACAGAATCCATGCTGTTAGCTCATCTTCAAATCTATTCTTGATAATCAGTTTTACATTAATTTATACAGCATTGGTGTAAGCCTGATGAATCTGAAAATCCCTCAGGAAGTTCTGTTGGAACAAACACCCCAAACAGTAATCTGTCCACAATCTTCATTCATTTGATCTGAAAATGTTTATGTTTTAGTTATGGTTTGATAAAACTCTGTTTAAATCTGACACAACCAAATGGGTGGATAAGTAGGAGTTGAATTCATGACTGACCTCTTTGAATGTTATTTTCATTGTAGCAACACTGTTTTGCTTTTGTGGCTTGGTAAGATAATGCTTGATGAATCTGTTTTAACCAGGCTAGGAAACCAAAATGAGAGCTAACAGAAATACAAAACATTCATTTCAGAGATTAAAAATGGTTGAATTTTAAAAGGATTTTAAATCATAGGAAATGGACTCACTGCCATTTGAAAAATGAAACAATTACTTTATTATGTTCCCCTTGTCCTCAGCGTCTTTAAAACATCCAATTAGCATATATCCTTCACTAAGTGAATACGAGCTTTCTGAGGATTTGTCAGAGAAGAGCCTCCTGTAGGACACTTGTCAGTTCTCGTAAAAGAGTCTAACAGCCAGAGATACCAGATAGTTATACGTCAAGGGAAATCACCCCTCAACACAACTCACCCATGCTGGCCAAAATGTCTTCCAGAACCTGTTCAATTTTTCGGAATTTGGCTCATATCCTGTCAGTCTCTCCTATCAACTGAGCTAGCCAAATGTTTTTTTGAAACATTGCAATTGTCTCCACCTCTGCTTTCTCTGGCAGCTCATTCCATGGTAGCTGTACCAAATCTCCCCCCGAGGATGTTGGCACACCTCCAGCTCAGATGCAACTCATTGCTCTTATATAGGTCCATTTGTGCCCTGGAAGAGAAGCAATGGTCCAAGAATCTGAATCCCTCCATCCTAGTCCAGCTCCTCAGCCATGCTGTCCTCCTGTTCCTACCCTCACTAGTATGTGGCACCTGGAGTAATTCCAAGATCACAAACCTTGAGACCTTGCTTTTTGTCCTTCGTCCTTCTCCTTAACTCTCTATATTCAGTCTGCAGAACCTCATCCCTTTCTCAACATACCATTTTGGAACCAGTGACCTCCAGCTACCTCATGTTAATATATCTTTCTTCCTTTGAGTTTTGAGAAAGAAAATCCCCCCCCCCCACCATGATTTTGTTCTGTCTCTCCTGAATGAGAAACTTCCTCCATGATCCATCCATTTAGCCATTGTGCTGGATCGCATCGAACCAGGCTACAGCCTTGTTTGCTGGCCTGTTCATAGGTGTAGGGTACCAATGTAGTGCTGCCGTTGCCATCACATCCCTTCCACGAGTGCCAGCTAGACAGCAGCAGATCGCAATTATTGCCCTGTCCAAGCATCTCCAATGGCATTCTGACTTGTGCTGCCAAGGGCCTTTTCCACTGATCACAGACAGTTTCAGCCAAACTGTTGAGCAAGTGTAATTTATCTCATGATTCTATTAGTTGAACCAGAAAAGTTCTGAACTTGCCTTTGAATAAAGTTAGGTGACTCCTTTCCAATGAATGGAACTGTGCAAGATGCACAGATGTAAAGCTAAGAGGCCGAGTACAAAGCATACCTGGTCCGTTGGCTTGGCAATTTACAGAACACCCCCAAGCTCAATGGGAAGTCTAGTGGGAGAATAATCCACATCTCATTGGCACTTGTCTATGTTACCAACCTAGCCATCAGCTTATTCTGGCTAATCATCTGTTTGGAAAGTTTTTAACTGTAGATGTACTTGAATATTTATAGTACATACCTTCCAACAGGAGATACTGTCCAGTAGTTTGTGAAGGATAGTTTTTCTAAGTTGCCCACTACCTGACCTGAGACAGTGAAGTCAACTGTCTTCAGAAACACTTTGAAATGGATTAATTCTGCTTAGACAAAGGATCAGATCTTGAGATTGCTCATGTATTTTGGCCAGTATTAAAATGCTTAGGGTACTGATCCACTGAATTTTTGAGAAAGTCTGAATTAATTTTACTATGTCAGTCAGTTCCAGGGAGCTTTGGCATGTCAGTTGGCAAAAGTAAATATAATTATCACTTTGCAAAGTTCCCTGCAGGAATTAATTCATTGAATTAAATTATAAACTAGGCACTAACATTCTATGCAATGCCACTTCTAAATTGAATTGTTGGCACAATGTAGTATCTCATTTAATCATCGGTTGTCTTTATACAGCTTCCTTGAAATAGAAATTTCACCCCAAAATAATTGACAATTTATTTGTGGTATATTTGCTTCTGCTTATACTGCTTTAGAATTTGTTAATGGATTTGTGTCTCTTTACTGGGGTATACCCTGGTGCACACAATGAACCAGAATTTATCTCCTGCGTTCATAATGACTGTGACATGATGACTGTGCCAGGCTATGAGGTTACAGATTGTGGTGGCGTACTTTTCCGCTGCTGCTCACGGTCCGCAGTGCTCTATGGATACCTGGCTTTGAGCTGCTTGGTTTGTCCTGTGCCCTTTCCATCTGTCGTGATTATAGCACTGCACAACACCACAGACTGTTATTATCTCTGCAAGAAATGTGCAATAGTCATTTCTACCAGTGTGTCATGGACAGACACATCCACAAGTACACTTGCTGTGGACCCTGTCAATTCCAGTTTTCCTGGAGCTACATTTTGGATCCCAAAGTCCCCTTACACTCTCTGTATCTGCTACTTCTAGAGCTTCTTTCAAATGAAGCAATTTGGTTCATCTGTAAAGGAAGGACAGTACGTGTTAATCAGGAGGAGGTTTCCTTGCATATGTTTGACAAATACTATACCATAGAACACTACAGCGCAGTACAGGCCCTTCAGCCTTCCATGTTGTGCCGACCCATATAATCCTTTAAAAAAACTACTAAACCCACACTACCCCATAACCCTCCATTTTTCTTTCATCCATGTGCCTGTCCAAGAGTCTTTTAAATACCCCCAATATTTTAGCCTCCACCACCATCCCTGGCAAGTCATTCCAGGCACTCACAACCCTCTGTGTATAAAAATTTACCCCTGATGTCTCCCCTAAACTTCCCTCCCTTAATTTTGTACATATGCCCTCTGGTGTTTGCTATTGGTGCCCTGGGAAACAGGTACTGACTACCTACCCTATCTATGCCTCTCATAATCTTGTAGACCTCTATCAAGTCCCCTCTCATTCTTCTACGCTCCAAAGAGAAAAGTCCCAGCTCTGCTAACCTTGCTTCATATGACTTGTTCTCCAAACCAGGCAACATCCTGGTAAATCTCCTCTGCACCCTCTCCATAGCTTCCACATCCTTCCTATAATGAGGTGACCAGAATTGAACACAGTACTCACCAGTTTGGTCTCACCAGAGATTTGTAGAGTTGCAACGTGACCTCTCTACTCTTGAACTCAATCCCCCTGTTAGTGAAGCCTAGCATCCCATAGGCCTTCTTAACTACCCTATCAACCTGCGCAGCATCCTTGAGGGATGTATGGATTTGAACCCCAAGGTCCCTTTGTTCATCCACACTCTTAAGTAACTGACCATTAATTCTGTACTCAGTCTTCTGGTTTGTCCTTCCAAAATGCATCATCTCACACTTGTCCGGATTGAACTCCATCTGCCATTTTTCTGCCCAACTCTGCAGCCTGTCTGTATCCTCTTGTAACCTTCGACAACCTACAACTCCATCCACAACTCTTCCAATCTTTGTGTCATCCGCAAACTTACTCACCCATCCCTCCGCCTCTACATCTATGTCATTTATAAAAATCACAAATAGCAGGGGTCCCAGAACAGATCACTGAGGCACTCCACTAGTTCCTGACCTCCAAGCAGAATACTTTCCTTCCACAACCACCCTCTGCTTTCTTCCTTTAAGCCAATTTTTAATCCACACAGCCAAGGTTCAGCTTATCCCATGCCTCATGACTTTCTGGATGAATATCTCCTGAGGGACCTTGTCAAATGCCTTGCTAAAGTCCATGTAGACCACATCCACTGCCTTACCCTCATCAGTTTCTTTTGTTACCTCTTCAAAAAACTCTATCAGGCTTGTGAGGCACAATCTTCTGTTACAAAGCCATGTTGACTATCCATGAGTAGACTGTACTTCTCCAAATGCTTGTAGATCCTATCCTTAAGAATCCTTTCCAGTAGTTTGCAGACCACTGACATAAGACTCACCGATCTATAGTTCCCAGGTTCTCCCTGTTACCTTTTTTAAACAAGGGAACTACATTTGCCATTCTCCAGTCCTCCGGCACTTCCCTGCAGCCAAAGAGGATTCAAAGATCATAACTAATGCCCCTGCGATCTCTTCTCTCAATTCCCACAATCACCTGGGGTGTATCATATCTGGCCCTGGGGATTTATCAATCTTAATGTTTTTAAGAATATCCAGCACTACGTCTTCTTTAATCTCCTCATTGTTCAGCACACAGGCCTGCTCTACTTTGACCTCATCCTGATCAAGATGCTTTTCACTTGTGAATACTGAAGCAAAGTATTCATTTAGGACCTCCCCAACCTACTCCCCTCTTTATCCTTTAGCAGCCCCACCTTAGTTCTCGTCATCCTCCTGTTCTTCAAAATGGTGAGTACCTGGGTTCATTGCCCACTCAGAAATCTGATGGAGGGGAAGAAGCTGTTCCTGAAATGTTACATCTGTGTACCTGCCCTTGATAGTAGCAATGAGAAGAGGGCATGTCCTGGGTGATGGGGTCCTTAATAATGGATTGTGTTGCAACACCACTCAACTACTTAATCTGTCTCACTCTTGTACCCCTCCTTGTCATCATCTGAAATTCTGCCAACAGTAGTCATGTCATTGGCAAACTTACAGATGGTGTTTGAGCTGTGCCTAGCTGCAGAGTAATGGGTGTAGAGGGAGTAGAGCAGTGGCTGTGCATGTTTCCTTGAGGAGTGCCAGTGTTGTTTGTCAGTGAAGTTCTTCCAATGTAGAGTTCTTGTTCCCAGATGGTTAGATGAAAACTTTAGTCCCTCAGGGTGGGGAGTAACTTGATGTCAAAGTTTCATGACTAGGCCAATACCAGGTTTATTCCTTTCCTGAGTAATGTCTTGTCTTGTCTTGTCCATACTGTACCGACTGCTGCCACAGGGCTATAAACATGCAAGAGCAGTGTGTGGTTAAGTGCCTTGCTCAAGGACACACACGCTGCCTCAGCTGAGGCTCGAACTAACGACCTTAAGATTGCTAGCCCAAAGCCTTAACCGCTTGGCCGCTTGCCACATAATGGCAATGGAACAGATGAATGGTGTGCAAGGCCACTTCAGACGACACTGGAAGGAAGATCAATCACAAAAAGATGGCCAGGATGACAGATTCCCTCTCAGAACCACATGGTGAACCAGATTGTTTTTTTTAAATAAAACAATCTGGTAGGTTTCAGGGTCATCATCACTATGGTTTGTACTTTTGTCACCAGTTGGTTGAGTGTGCTTGACCTTACCAGCATCACTTGTGTGTGCAAGTCAATGATAGTAATTTAGAGGTAGAGCTCAGCCTGTTGTGGCTACAGTATAGCTGAAGCCTTCAATTTCATATTTTAGGTATTGGTTCAAGGGCATTGTATTGTTTCCTTGAAGCCATGCTTCAAAAAAATCAGGCCCTATCTTCTTTGTTAATGTACAGTCATAATTTTCAAAAGACCTTGTTTACCCTTCAATGCAATTAGATTGGACTTCAGTGTAATTGGAATATTTCTGAAGAATTGCCAAAGTTAAAAGACAATCTTAAGGATTGAAAAGCTACCTGGTAAATCTGTCATTTTCAGAATTGTATCTCATCAGCTAGATTATAGATTTGCATTATAAACTGAACTGTCAGAAAGTCAAGCTGCATTAGAGAGACCAAAAATGTAGGGACATATTCAGTATCAGAAAAGCCCATCGTGTTAGATGGAAACTATATTTGTGATCAATTGTGCATAGTCAATATTTTAACATGATTGTCCATAGCTGTCTGCGGAACAAGGCATCATTCAGCTGTTTGTCCTGACATGCATATCTTGTATATTTATTATCTACAAAGATGGCTCTTTTCCAGGACATGTCAGTTTCCAGTTCCTTTAGCACACCCGTTACAGGATTTGTATTGATCTTGCATAATGTTGTCTTCCAATGGATGGTGCTTTAATGCTTGATCTGGACTTGGAAACGTGAAGGCACCTAGCCTGATTTTTCATTTGCTAAATCCAGAATTTAATTTCTATTTTGGCTTTTGGCAAATACAGCCTCATTACACATCATGGAGTATGTTGGAGTGGTTTCCCATGTTGGTGTTACTTCTTGCACCTATACAGAACTCCAAAATTTCATTACTTTCACTGCCAACTTTCCACCTTATTCTCATATTTACACAGCCCATCTCTGACACCACCCTTTCTTTATCTTGCTGTTTCTATCTCAAGTGATAGCCCAGCCACAAATACCTTTTACTAGCCCTGAGACTCAAACAGCTACCTTTGCCATACATTCCCTCACTCTGTTTCTTGTAAGGATGCCATACCTTGCAAAGAGATCATTTTGGTTCCCCTTTTAAAACTAGTATGAGTGATATCCTTGACTCATTTGAAGTTTACATCCCGTATAGAGAAAGTTACCAGAGGAACAATTCTACATTTAAGAAATCTTGCAAAGATTTGTCTGATTCTGTCATGTAATGATGCTGAAAAACTAATTCACAGCTTTATATCAAATGGATTAGATTACTGGCCTTCAAAAGCAATCTATTGACAAAGTTCAACTCATTCAGAACGCTGCTGCTAGACTTTTAACTAAAACCAATATGAGGGAGCCTATCACCACTCCCCAGCTAAAGAGATTCCTCCTCATCTCTGTTCTAAAAGGACATCCTTGTATTCTGAGGCTCTGCCCTCTGGTGCTAGACTCCCCCACTATAGGAAACATCCTCTCTAAGTCCACTCTATATAGGTCTTTCTATTTTCGATAGTCTATTAAGTAGCAACACTGGCCTGTAGCTGGAAGAATGTGTCATGGTGTGCGCTGGCAACACCTGAACCCAGGTGTGGAGGAGTGACAGGCTCCTGTGTAGATACAGAAACAAATGTTTAAACATCGGTGGCGCGACTGAGCGACTTTGCAAGACAAACCATTCTCAGAACAAGGACCCCGCAGTAAGCACTAATTGGGAGTCCATTTTAAATAATCACAGTATGTGGAAAACCCGTGCCAGTCAAAGTAAACTTGACAAGGTTAAACAGAAAGCACAGGGGCTTAATGGTTCTGGTTAAAACAACAATGGACAAGGGCAGGTGCTGTAGAAACCTCTCTACGGCTTTCCGCACAGGCCCACAGGGCTGATGAAGGAGAGGGTACTTGTATTATTGTCTGTCCCTTTAAAAGCCAACTGTAGACCAAGCACGAGAGCTTGCAATGCAGGAAATGTGTACACACTGAAACTCAAACTTTTGGTTACAGTACAGTGTTACAGAGAGAAATCTAACACTATGATGAAAACCTCAATTGAAATTGTGCGTATTTGTGTGACTTCCATGGATAACATCAGGTTTTTCATCCATTAAGCAAAAAAAGAAGGTATTTGAATGAGTGCAACAATTACCATCTTTTTGAAAACAAGGTGCTTTGAGGGCAACTAGGCACTAAAACTTAATGTCAGAAGAGAAGGGAAACAAATAAAGTACCAACTGTTAAATGTCCCATTATATTCACACTAGCACTGGGAAACAAGTTGCAATGATTGGAGAAGTGATTCTAATCATAATTAATATTCTGTATGCTTACTCAAGAGAGTAAATAGAGTAGCTTATTCATTCTTACGAACTTACTGAGGAGTAAGCATTTGCCTGCTTTAGCAATGGAGAGGCTGAGTTAAATAGATGCTCATAAATCATTCTGTGTTAAATCCTGATCAGGAGGAGCCACAATCTGAACAACCCTGCGATAAGCAATTTCATGAGTAGATATGTGTCAATGTTCATTAAAAATAGGATACATTTCCAGAATCTGATATTTTGTTTTGAGAACACCCTTCATACAAACACCAGTTGGATGCCGGCAGTCAATAGCTCAGCAACCAATGATTATAAAGAATTCACATGCTTTGGGTCAAGATGCTTCACAGGACTAGCTCAGAGACCTTTCTTCCCATTCCCCTTCTCCTCTCTATGCTGGCCATAGCTCCAGGCCAGTCTTAGCCCTGATGCAGGGTTTCGACCAGAAACATTAACAGTTCTGTTCTTCCCGTGCATGGATGCTGCTCGACCCACTGAATTCCTCCAGCACATTGTTTGTTGCTGCAGATTCCAGCATCTGCAGGCTCTTGTGTGTCCCTATTTGAGTATTTAACCTAATCCTTAAAGAAAGAAGAGTGAAATCTTTTTAGGTGATGGCATCCTTGTGCACAGCAGCTTGTCTTTCTAACTGTTAAGAACTTGAATCACTGGCCTCTGCAGGTGAATGTGGTGAAGGTAATGAATATCTAGAGTGGTCGCCTGGGTACCAATCCAGTGACTCCTTTCTCTTGAATCTCCTGAATTTTACACCTGTAGTAACAAAGCAGTGTGTCTGCATGTAACGGTGTGTCTTTTAAGCATAGGTTGGTATGTGGTAGGAAAATTCCATCTGGTGTCTACCCATGAAATTTGTGGCATTATAATTTCCAGACCCCTTCCTTCAGCACTCTGGGGATCATAGCTGAGCAGAAGCTCACTGAGATTGGCCACATAAAAGCTGTGGCTGTCAGATATTTGCCATCTTGCAGTGACTGATTCTTTCTGGCTTGGAGGTAGACTTCCTAATGTCTGATGGGACGCTGTTCCTGAATACAACTCAACAAACTTCGCCATTCAGGACAAAGCGGTTGGCTTGATTAGTACCTTTCCAGAATGCTTAAATATTTATTCTCTTCACCACCATCACAGCATAGTTGCAGTATATACTATCTACCAAATGCCCTGCATTTACTTACTTAGTTTACTTTGACAAAAAAAACCCCATAAAAACACAGGATAAGATGTTACTATCCCTTGTGCCACTGGGTCATGAGTACTTGCTCGAGACTGCCTTGATGTTGGGAGTGGCACAGGGTTGACGTGCAGGGATTTTCAAGTGGGCACTCTCCTTCCTTGAGGCTTCATCGACTAGCCCACGACATCTCTGGAGGGTTCAACAGTGACTTCTGGTGTCTCAGAGCCTCATCCTGTTGTGTCCTCCCACTCTCTTGATGCTATCTTGGAGGCCAAGAGAAGTATTTTCGCTTGATCCAAAGCCATTGACTGCTTCTTTCCACTGCCTCTGATGAGGCTCCGATGGTTTGCCATAGTCCGACCTTGAACCCATAGCTCTTTCAGCAATTTGATGTTGGATGTGAGTATAAATCCCCTAGAACCCACTTCCACAGGAAAAACTTTGATACTCTAGCCTCATTGCTGAGCTTCAGTTGCTAAAACTGCATAGTGCAGCCTCTTGCGTTCATGCTTCAGCCACTCAGTCCCCCACAGGACTGCAAGTTCCATGATGTAGATGTTCTGTAATGAATTGGACCAGAGAACCAAGTCTGGCCTGAGGTCAGTGGTAGCAATTTCTGATGGAAAGGTGAGATGTTCATTGTCATCCACCAGCATTTTCCAGTCTCAGACCATGTTCATCTGTCCTTTTTCTGGCTTAGAAGGGGGATAGCAACTTCCCAATCTCACTGCCTCTTGTCCCAGGAATGACAAGTAGAACAGCTGCACAGGAACCCCACCACTTGCAGGTTCCCCTCCATATAACCATATAACAATCACAGCACGGAAACAGGCCATCTTTGCCCTCCTAGTCCATGCCGAACTCTTAATCTCACCTAGTCCCACCTACCCGCACTCAGCCCATAACCCTCCACTCCTTTCCTGTCCATATACCTATCCAATTTTACCTTAAATGACACAACTGAACTGGCCTCTACTACTTCTACAGGAAGCTCATTCCACACAGCTATCACTCTCTGAGTAAAGAAATACCCCCTCGTGTTTCCCTTAAACTTCTGTCCCCTAACTCTCAAATCATGTCCTCTCGTTTGAATCTCCCCTACTCTCAATGGAAACAGCCTATTCACATCAACTCTACAAGTGGCGCACTATCATCCCAGAATCCTCAAGGCAATAACTTTGCTGAAGGACCTTCACCAGAGGATTGTAGCAATTCAAGAAAGCAGCTCAGCATCACCTATAAGGGGCATGTGGTGATGGTCAATAAATGCTACCCTTACAACAATGCCCAGATCCCATAAAAACGTGGTGTACGGATTTCCTGCTGCTCTTTTGGACTTGTTCCTTAATGAGTTGTTCCAGTCTTCAAATGTCTGTCTTGAGTTTTGACCTCCAAATAATGTGACCTGAAATTGTAATGGTATTTCCTGTGTCAGAACAGCACTTTCTGTGTCTGTGCTACTGACTTTGTGCTGAACAAGGCCTGTGATACTATTTGTCCAGTGCTTTCAAACTTCACTAACTGACCTTGCCTCGCCTGGCTACTTCTTTTAAATTCTTTTGGTATTTAAATAAATGTTTTTCACCTCGTTATTTAAAAGAATCTTCCCAGTAGTGCTTTAAATACTCAAATGCCTGATATTAAAGATAAGTATTTTGCTTCCACTTCAATTGATTACCCATGGTCTTCATTTTAAATGATGCCAAAAGAATTCAAAGGAACCCAGAGTCGAAAGGTAAGCCAGCGACACTACCAGGGGCATAACTCGATGCCAGCTGCTGTCTCACAGCTTCAGAACTCAGGGTCCCTGAACTCCAGTGCTGCCTATGTGGAGATGGCACCATTGTTCCCATGAAGCCCTTGGTTTCCACCCAGTGTCCTGCTTTTTTCTGACCACCCACAGACTCGCTGGCTATTGTAAAACCATGCAATGCAGGTGAAGGTGGCAAAATAAGCTAAGGGGAGTTTTTGGACATGTAAGGGAATAAAGGAAATAAGGCGAGAGAAGATGGGAGATTGCAAGGTAGCATGGGCCCGATGTGTCAATAGGTTTTCTTGTGCTGTAACAAGTAAGCAATCAAAATACAACAACAAAATGCAACTCCATGTACAAAGTCAGGCTGTAACTAATAGAATGCAAAGATCGAGTTCATTCTATGTACATTAGAGAGGACCACACAAAATCATTTATATTATCCAACAGGTTAATGCTGAGAGGTCTACATAGAATATCTTATAGATAGTTACCAAAGAACAATGTTTTTACTCTAGGCAACACACACAAAATGCTGCTGAAGAGTTTCGGCCTGAAACGTTGACTGTGCTTTGTTCCAGAGATGCTACCTGGCCTGCTGAGTTCCTCCTTCACTCTGTGTGTATTACTTGGATTTCTAGCATCTGTAGATTTTCTCTTGTTTATGCTTTTACACTCTCTATTTTGCTCTTTGTATGTAAGATCCCAGTCTTGTGCTTTATCTAACTTAAAATGAAATATACTTTTGACGTTCATTTTGAAATTTGACATTTCCAAATCATAAGAAATCAATGTCTCCCCTTGACCAGTGTCATAATAGACTTTTCAGAATCAATCCTTTCAAGGTTATATTTAATTGGGTTGATCTTGGTTGGTATTCTGTTTGCACTATCCATTTTATGGCGGTATCTGCTTCTTCACTGTTCAAAGACAGAATTGATTGAGGATTGTGGAATCTGGAATAACAAACAGAAAGTCCATCGCTTCTCAGCTTCTATCCCAACCACTCACCTCCTGGTACTGATTATATACAAGCAATCATTCCTCTTTCCTCTCAGTCCATCTTGACCCCAAACATCAACCTGCAACTTTTGCTTCTACAGATGCTGCCTGACCGGCAGAGTTTGCCCAGTGTTAGCTATAGACAGTCTTCACTGTACTAGCAACCACTTCATAAAGTAGTTTGCAGAAATGAGACATTTTGAATTCTTCCTCTTGTAATCTTTTGATCTGATCAATATCTGAAAATGGAAATCTAAAGAATACATACAAGATAAATGTACACAACAGGTGTTTAACTTGTGTTTAACATTTTTGTTTAACATGGTTAAACAAAAATATATTCCCTATTTTGTACAGAGAAACTGTAAGTTCTAATAAAGTATTTACAGGTCAAACTATTTTCAGATTCTGAAGTATTTCTTCTATATTTTCAACATTTTTGATTTTCTTTGGCTGCATTTTAAGTAGCCAGTAAATTATATTAAACATTGTCCAATCAATATCTTTTGTATGACTAGAGGGATCAGAGTGCCATTTAGAAATGCACTAACCAATAACATGATCCCTATGGTTGTTTTTTTCCTCTTAATATTGATTCAAAACCTAATTTATACCGGACATGATTGACTTTCCTGAATCAACACAGATAGTCAGAACATGGATAGAAGTTTAAAATAAAAGAAATAGCAAACTCCAAATAAATTAAATCTTCAGCTTTGGGATTTCAGTTGATATAAATTTTGAACTGACATTGTTCAATGTCTAGTAATTTAAAAATTCATTAGAAAAGTTATGAGTACATAGAACACCACTTTATTTGAATTTCGCCCAATCGCTGGACAGGAGCATAAGAGGAAGAGGCAACTTCACACATGTCTGAGATTGAAGATTAAAAAGCAGTACTTTTCAGCAGTTTTCAGGGTTTGAATAGCACCCAGTCAGTGAATGGGCGTGCAAGAAGAGGCAACTTCACAGGTGTCTGAGATTGAAGATAAAAAAGCAGAGCTTCGTGGTGTCTTCAGGATTTAAACTGTGTCCAATCAGTGAATGGGATTCATCAGCAAGTGTGAACTAAAATAAGGCAGGGCCAAGTGGAGTGGCCATTGCGGGAGTGGCCCAGTGTTAGGGCGGGGAGGCTTCAGTTCATTATGCTTAGGCAAGTACAGTCTCGGGCAAGGTAAGTATCTGGTAAGTTCCTTCTTGTTTTTTCTTCTTCATTCCTCATCTGTTAGGGCAGAGTTAGTGCAGTGAAAATGGTGCCGGGGCTGTGTTGTGGTTTTTTGTGTGCAGTGTGGGAATACTGGAGAGCAGCAGTTTCCCGGATAACCACATCTGCATCAGGTTCACTGAGCTGGAGCTCCTCAGAGAATGTGTTAAGCAACTGGAGATGCAGCTCATTGACCTTTGGTTCATACTGGAGACTGAGGAAGTTATAGTCAGGAGCTACAAGTGGGTAATCACCCCTAGGTTGCAGGAGGCAGGTAACTGGATGATAGTCAGAAGAAAGGGAATTTGTCAGCCAGTACAGAGTACCCCTGTAACTGTTCCCCTCAATAATAAGTATACCATTTTGGATACTGTTGAAGTCGATGACCTTCCAAGGGTTAGCTACAGTGACTAGATCTCTGACACTGAATCTGGTGTTGTGGCTCAGAAGAGAATAGAGGTGAACAGGACTGGAGTAATCGTAAAGATGGAAAAGATGAAATTTAAGGGTAAGTTAGACAATAATATAAAAGAGGATACCAGAAGTTTCTTCTGATATATAAAGTGTAAAAGAAAAGCAAGAATAAAGATTGAACCACTGGAAAATGATGCTGACGAGATAGCAATGGGGGACAAGGAAATAGTGGATGAACTGAATAAGTATTTTGCAACAGTCTTCAATATGGAGACAGTAAGCAGCAGTCTGCTGGAAGTTCAACGGTGTCCAGGGCAGAAGTGAGTGAAGTTGCCATTACTAGGGAGAAAGTGCTCAGGGAAACTGAAAGGTCTGAAGGTAGATAATCACCTGGACCACCAAATAGACTACACCCCAGTGTTCTGAAAGAGGTGGCAGAAGAGATTGTGGAGCCATTAGTAATGATCTTTCGAGAATCATTAGATTCTGGCATGATTCTGGGAAATTGCAAATGTTACTTCACTCTTCAAGAAGGGAGAAGGAAATTACAGGCGATTTAGTCTGACCTCAATGTTTGGGAGGATATTGAAGTCAATTGTTAAGGATGTGGTTTTGGTTTGGGTGCACTTGGAGACGCATGATGAAATAGGCCAAAGTCAGCATGGTTTTTATCCAACAAATCTGTTGGAAATCCTTGAAGAAATAACAAGCAGGATAGACAAAGGAGAATCGGTAGATGTTGTGTCCTTGAATTCTCTGAAGGACTTTGACAAGGTGGCACAAGGAGACTTCTTAACAAGTTAAAAGTCCATGGTATTAGAGGAAAGATGCTAGCATGGATAGATCATTGTCTGATTAGCAGGGAGCAAAGTGTGGGAATAAAGGGAGCCTTTTCTGGTTGGC
Source organism: Hypanus sabinus (assembly GCF_030144855.1). Taxonomy (NCBI): domain Eukaryota; kingdom Metazoa; phylum Chordata; class Chondrichthyes; order Myliobatiformes; family Dasyatidae; genus Hypanus; species Hypanus sabinus. Next base: position 34,673,311 of record NC_082720.1, read on the forward strand.
TGCTGGTGATGAGTGGCATTCCACAGGGGTCTGTGTCAAGACCACTTCTTTTTACGTTATATATGAATGATTTGAATGTGGAATGAATGGCTTTGTGACCAAGTTTGCTGACAGTACGAAGATAGGTGGAGATGCATATAGTTTTGAAGAAGCAGAGAGGCTGTAGAAGGACTTAGGCAGATTAGGAGAATGGCCAAAAAAGTGACAGATGGAATACAGTGTCAGAAAGTGTGTAGTCATGCACTTCGGTAGAAGAAAATTCAAATATCCAAGGTGCAAAGGGACTTGGAAGTCCTTGTGCAGGATTCCCTAAAGGCCAACTTGCAGGCTGAGTCAGCCAAATGCGATGTTAGCATCCATTTTGTGAGGACTAGAATATGAAAGCAAGATGTAATGCATTGGTAAGGCCTTTCTTGGAGTATTGTGAACAGTTTTGGGCCACTTATCTATGAAAGGGTTCAAAGGAGGCTCACGAAAATAATTCCAGGATTGAAAGGCTTATTATCTGGTGAGTGTTTGATGGCTCTGTGCATGTACTCAGTGGAATTCAGAAGAATGAGGGGGGACCTTATTGAAACCTATAGACTGTTGAAAGGCCTCAGAGTGGATGTGGCGATGATGTTTCCTATGGTGAGGGAGTATAAAATGAGGACACAGCCTTAGAATAGAGCGGCGTCCTTTTAGAATGGTGATGAGAAATATCTCTAGCCAGAGAGTGGCGAATCTGTGGAATTAATTACCATATCTGGTTGTGGAAGCCAAGCCATTGGGTATATTTAAGGCAGAGGTTAATAGTTCTTTGATTAGTTAGGGCATGAAGGGTTATGGGGGAAAAGCAGGAGGTTGGGGCTGAGAGGAAAATTGGATGAGCCATGGTGAAATGTCTGAGCAGTCTCGATGAGCCAAAGGCCTAATTCTACCCCTATATCTTATGGTCATGTGGTTTCCATTGGTCTGCTCTGTGTTAAGTAGAAATGGATTGAATTTGTCTTTGTTTCTTGTCTGGTCCTGCAGGATTGCACTGCACTCAACTATAAAGCAAAGGTAATGCTTTGGAGAAATTGAGTTTGAATTTGTATAATAGATGAGTCATGCATTTGAGTCCATGAAATCCATGAATCTTGAACAACACATTTGAGGGCCATGGATCAGAGTTGATCGTGGATATTGCGTCTTAGCTGTCTAGCTATGCAAGTCTGATCAGTACGATGTGGAGAGCAAGCTGTTGCCCATGTACCGAGCTCCCCCTCTCCAAGCAACTGATGAACCCAAAGGAATGGCAGAGACCAATACAGTTTGGTACCAGCACCATCACAGGAGTTGCCAGTCAACATTGAACTCAACATTAGGGACTGCCTTAGGGACTCCAGCTCCAGATTTTTCCCTTGGGGTTTACACCCGAAGCCTTCCCCATAAGTGGGTATAACCACAAGGCAGCTGAAGTCTGAGATAAGTTTTCCTTCTCCTAGATGAGCTGCTGACCATGGCTGACGAGCACCATCTGCCCAAGCAACACATTTACAGTAATAAAAAATATATGGCAGCCAAAGAAACTTGATTATGATTTCTAATCCTGGGATGCAGGTTCTTGGTTCGAAGAAACTTATAACTATACAGTTTCGTTGATTTCTTCAGAATTGTTGCATATCCTCTTTCACCCTAAACTTGTAGACAGCCACTGTGTTAGGGGATTTTCTGTGTCTTCTATTAAGACAAACAAAATATGTTTCATTTTTCAGCCATTTTCTTATTCCCCAATATTAGTTCTTCAGTCTCAGTCTGTAACAGACTCATAATAACTTTCCTAATCCTTTACTGTATATACATTTATGAAGGCTTTGCATTCTTTTGTCATTTCTCTTGAGAGATTACTCCTGTTTCCCCCCTTTTCTATTTCTCTCATGCCCCTCTTCTGTTGAAAGCTGTAATGTTTCAATCATCATGGTCCCAGGTTTACTTTTGGCTATAGTGTATTGGCCTTTTCATTTGATCAAATACTATTTTTGACTTCTAGGTAACTGTGGCTGGATAAAACTTTCTGTTGGTTTATTTTAAGGGGATGTGTAGGAACAGGCAAATGTCACAACTTCTCATTTCTACCCTACAATTTAATATAATCATGGCTGATCTGATTGCAAACTGAGCTCTGCATTCCCATCTAACCGTAGTAGACCTTTCACTCCCTTGCTTATTAAGTATCAATCTTTGTATGCCTTAAAGATCCCATCCAGACTATAGTCAAAGTCCAGTTTCCAAACCCATCACCCTTTGAGAAAGACAATTCCAAAAGCTCATGAGATTTTGAGAAGTAAAAGTTGCCTCCTTTCTGCCTTCAGTAAGTTGCCTGTTGTTTTTTAAATACTGACTGCCGAGTTTAAGATTATCCCATAACAACAAATGCGTTCTCCTTATACAGAGATACCCTGCCAAGACCTCACAAGATCTTGGATTAATTATATACAGGATATTCATTCTTTAATCATTAATCATTACATGTTTTCTGTCATATCTTCTAACTTAATTTCTCTCTATTGCACAAAGAAGTCATGCCGCATCTTCTTGGTTTGTTTTGTTTAAACCGAGAAATCTACTAATTTACTAATGTACCAACAGAAAGTGAACTAAATCACTTTTAATCTTGATATAATATTCTACAACATCATGATTAGTGTTCCCTAAAGGCCCCGTAGCTAGCAAATTAACTCTTTCTCAATGGATGATACTAGGATCTAATAGAACACAATTCCATCTGCTTTCTTAACATATTGAGATGTATCTCTAATTATTCTCTTGAATTTATCCTCCAAACTATTGCAACTACTTTGTTTTGTCCAGTAACACATAGAACATGGATCAATGTTGCAAAGAAACAGGCCCTTTGGCCCATGAAGTTGTGCTGAACTATTTAAACTAACAACTAAACACCAAACTAAATTAGTTCCTTCTGCCTAAGCAGTGCCCACATCCCTCCGTTCTCTGCAGATTAATGGGCCTATCTGAGGGCCTCATAAATGACCCTGTTGTGTTTGCCTCCATTACCATCTTCGCGGCACTCTCCAGTCTTGTCGTATCCATCCCCTTTGAGCTTACCCTTCCCACCTTAAGTGCATCTTAGACATTTTGACTTTAGGAAAACACATTGGCTATCTACTCTATCTATGCCTTTCAAAATTTTATAAACTTCTATTGAGTGTCCCCTCAGCTTCTGCCACTCCAGAAAAAAATGCCCATGTTAATCAGTCTTTTTTTGTGTGTGTATGCCCTCTAAGTCAGGTAGCATTCTGGTAAACTTCTGCCTTCCTTCCAAAGCCTCCATATTTCCTATCATGGATTGACCAAAGGTGAATGTAATACTCCAGATGCAGCCTAACCAGATTTTATTAAGCTGCAAAGAAATGAATCTTCCCCAGGATTGTTGTTTTAGATCCTGCGATATTTACCTCCAATTTCCTGATTTGCAAAACATCTATATTAAAAATAGTACTTGGAGATCTACAGACACTTCCAATATACATCCCTTCCTGTGTATTATGTGTCTTAGTTCCACCCAAGATTATTGATTTTCCCAACTAAGATCTTTTCAACTACTGTGTTTATCCAGTCCTGTATTTTGAAGGCTGCCCATTCACATTTTGCCCATCTGTTCTAAGAGTTTAACGTCTTTGGAATATTGAATTCTCAAGCCTGGTTACTTTACAACCACACCCAAACTATGTGCCATTGTTTTACCCATAATCCATGTCTTCAGATAAAGGTACTTCATTTTGAGTCTTTATACCATTTGTTCCTGCTCTGACTCAAGTTGGAGGTAAGTGTGTACACTCTGTCCCATCCTGGCCAGCTTTGTCAATCAGTGATGCTGTGCTGTCATCATGTTGTTGGTCATCAACCTCCTGAGGAATGACTAACTAGACCCATCCCACAACTACATAAATTAAAACCATGTCTACAGGTCAGTTATGCAATTCACTAAAATGCTGGTCCCCATATAGTCTAATTGAAGCCCAGTCCAACAGGGTAACTCCTTCTTTCCACAGTACTGATGCTCATGCTCCATGAATTGAACGACTTTCTCTCACGCCAATCTTTGAGCCATGCCTTTAACTTTTGTATCTTATGGAACTTATATAATTTGCATTTGGGTAAAGCACTAATCGAAAGATTGATGCATCTGTGGCTCCTTGCTTTAAGTAGGACCATAGTTAGACAAACTCCTTAAGCAGATCACCTTAGTTTCTTTGTCGTTGATTCCCACTCACTTCCTTCCTCTGCCACTCCCAAGTTCCTCACTAACATTGAAGAGAAGCTGCAAACCCTGAAAACAGAGTGTTAGAGACCTTTGATAGTGAATTCCGAGTAAAGTACAGTATTTACAATCCTACCTATATTGCCTTCTTTCATTACTGCATTCCTTTTCACTCCCCCAACTTGTATGGACCCTTGTCCCATGGTGCAGTAGTTAATTTGCTCACCTACACACAGTCATTGTTACCCAGACTGCCGGAGTATCCATCGCTGTTGAATAGTTGCAAAGGATGAGGCTCTGCCAAAATGAACTGTCTCACTTGCAATTAAATTTCACGTTCCTCTTCATTTTTGAATTCTGCACTACTTAACAGAATCATTGCAGATGATTTCTTCAGATGTGGTCATTGTAGATTTATGATCTCCATTGGCTGGTGCATTCCGTCATCTTCCCTGCACTGTCTACCTTAATGAAGTCGGAGTATTAATTCCTTGATTCTTTAAATAGAAAGCTACACCAGTGCCCTTTTCTCACCAATGTTCCTATCTAGCAGGGTAGGAACTTAGTCGATCTCACACTTGGGCAGAACATACTGTAGACAGACATTGTGAGAAGTTAAAATGAGTCATTGTACTGTGGATATCTCTTTACCTTAATACCTTCATTCAGCCTCTGCCACGATTGAGAATTTTTGTATGCTGTATTCAAACCTTATTCTCCCTTTGTGATAACTTCAGATCAATAATTATCAAAATTATTCTTCTGAATCTATCTATGTGTCAATTGCTGTGCATTAATTAGAGTTTAATTACAGACTGGCAGCCAGCCAGTTTCTTCAGACTTTCTGAAAAGCAGTCCTGGCAAGGGAGCGTAATTATTTCAATTATATTTTTATGGAAATTTGGTTAGCACTTCAAAAAGATTGAAAATTGCACTGAGTATAATGTTAGCATTTGAACCATTCAATATAGCGTACTTTAAATTTTAGTAATATAATTTGATTAAAAATACTGGAAATTAAGATGCTACATTTTAACAAAATAATTCATTCATTTATTAAATATTATTTCTTTTTATTTCAGAGAACCAATTACAAAGAAGAAATCAGGTAAGAAGCATTTAATTGAATTGATTATGTTATCAAAATGTTTTATTTGTTTATGAGGGATGTTAGAATATTTTTTTTTGTTTACTCTTGATAATAGTAGTTTACTGAATTATTGTGAATTGGAAAAGTTGGTCTTAACCAGTTTGACTAGTTTTACCTGCCCTTGAAGATCTTTCTTTGGAATATATTGACAGTATCCTTTGTGTAGCATCAGTATGGGATGCTGAGAAATTCTGACGACCAGTCTAAAGAACCGCTCATGGGAATCGAATCTGCTACAAGTGGTAACAGAGTTCCTTATCATCGTGTAAGAATTTCCAATTGAAAAAATCCTGTTAGTAGCTGTACCATTTATCCATGAGAGTCACACAAGAGTCTAGGGAATCGAAATGAGCAGAGCGTTCTTTTGAAAAATGACAGGGACTGTAGACCATAATGGAGCAAAGCAGTAAATTACCTATTAGCCAGAGAAGAGCCTGAAGCCTAAATGACTTTTAAAAGTAAATCAAAGCTTCTGCTATTAATCAGGAAGCACTCTTTCAAAAGGTTATGTGATCCTGCTCCAGACATTCTAAGCAGACTGTATCTGGATTTCCCGAATAGAAGCAAAGGTCGAGTGACATTATTTACATTGAAAACTGAGCACGAGACAACAGAAAGAATCAAGAATGGAACAAATGTTCTGAAGAGATTAGAAAAGATCTTTCCTGATATGTTGCACAAAAATACATCAGCTGTTTACAAGCAAATGGTATTTACGATGGACAACGATTACTAGTTTTGAGAAACATCTTGGTCATCTGTGGATGAGTCATTTCTGCAAATTGATGGCTCATATGATAGTATATAAGTACGAAATCTCTGGAATGACCTAACAAATTACCACACTATTTACATTAGTCTTAATCCATTCTATATACCACAAATAGGATTCTGTGCAAATGATCTAATTAGTCAAAAGCTAGTGTGATTCATGGGAAACAGCTAGAAAATGTAAGAACTTTGTATTCCCCTTATGTCTCATCTGGGGTTTCAGTGATTCATTGTTAACCAGCAACTGGAATACTGTTTGCAGGTTTGGTCACAGGGAGTGATGGCATGAAAGAGAAAGCAAAGATGATACAAGAGGAGGTTCCTGAGGCTGGAGAATAGAATACATGCCAGTTATTAGGCTGGGGCTATATTCTTGACATCAAAGGAGGCTAAAAGGTTTAATGATATATAAAGATGGGGAGTACAAACGATGTGAACAGGAAGGGTCTGCTTTCTTAGCAGAGAGATGAATAACTAGGAGTGATGAATTTGTGGTAATTAGCAGACAGATTAATGGGGAACTAGGATTTTTTTTACACTGAAAGAATTGATGGTCTAGACTTGCAGCTTGATGGAGGGAGAAGGCCTTAAAAGTGTCAGGATGCTCACTTGGAGTGCCAGTGTCAATGCAATTATTGTCCAGGAACTGGGAGTAGTCTGAATATCACGTTATTTCCACCGTAGATGTAGTAAGCATAATGGCCTTCCCCAGTTGTATAGATTTTCTGATTCAATGATTTCATTTCTAGTTTCTTCATGGAGTATCCACATGTATTTAATGGTGCTGCTGCCAAGCTAATGGTGCAAAATCGGACTGATGAGAATGGAGAGTGACACTTCTTTCTTGCGCTTTGGACGCTGCTGTAGATTTGCACTCAAGTTAAACACGATTATACGTTCAGGCTTTTATTGGACATGGCAACAAAGGTTATGGGGAGAAGGCTGGGAACTGGGGTTGAGGGGGAGAGAAAAGAAGGACCAGCCATGATTGAATGGCGGAGCGGACTCGATGGGCCAGATGGCCTAGTTTTGTTCCCATGTCCTATGGTCTTATGGTTTTAAGTTACCATTGCAGTTTAAATGCACTCTCTGAGCCCACTTCTCAAAATGGTTATGGGCTCCAAGATTCTTGGAAAAGTGCTAATTTTTTGAAAGAACAAATGATACCAAACTCCTGGGAAAATTTTCAGTGCAAATATCAACCATGTCAGACAACAGAATCTTTGAAACTAAGAACTAAGATGCAAGGGAGAAAGATGCTCAAATAGGAATGACTATTAACTCAACCGATAATTAATACTTCTCCATTATCATTCATGCTGAATGCTGGACTATTTCACAGTGCATACATAATAGATGATGGGAGGCTTAAGATGGACCAATCAAATATGAAAGTAGATCATAGGAAAATCTTGTTATTTTTTCAAATGACCATTGGAATAATCTAATAAAATATGGTAGTTTAGAACCTGATTGAATATTATTTCATTGGGATGGAACTTGGGTGAAATTCCAAAGATTTTTTTGAATATATATCATGGTAAGAAAGCAACATGGTGATTGTTGGGGACTGGAATATGAAACTGGAGGGTCAACACAGGTATGATAAGTCCACTCTATGATCAGATCACAAGGGTGTGAAGATAAATATTGAGTGATAAACTTCTTTGTGAAAAAGTAACTTTTGCTACAACACACGCACACACACATATATATAAGAAAAATAGTTCGGTGTGGTACTTTGGGTGGATTCTGATCTACTTTGGGAAAATACGTAGTATTTATGTTTTGGGTGTTAAAGTGATTAACTACATAGTTCATGGTGACAGAACAGATAAAGCGCAGGAAAACATTTGAGATTTTGAGACAAACAACAGCAAATAAAGCCAAAGCTTTGCTGTCATCAGTCATTGAAACATTGGTAAATGTTGATATCAAAGCACATGCAAGTAAAATTGTAATTGATGGAAGTGCAAATCATTATTCAAGTTATATATTCCCATATTTGGTTCTCAAGACTGGTCATTTGAAACTCTCTCCTGATGTGCTTGGAGCACAATTATGTTGTCACCAGGCGTTAATATTTCCAATGAACAATGCTGTTTTTTTACTTTTGTCAGATCATAAAAATTAACATGGTCTAAGCTGCTGATGTGCTTCTGACAAAGTGGCCTTCTTATAATTCATTCATGCAGTATAGACTTTCAAAATTCATTACAACACAAAGCAAGCAATGAGTTTTGTATGCTTCTGCTGAATGATTGAATTATACTCATATATAGGGTAAATTATCCAGCATTGCATGTAATTCACTTTCTCAACATCTCAATTCAAAACCTTCTTAAAATAATTTCATTTTCCTCACATGTACTTTCATTCATTTTCCTTCATTAGGGCTTGCAATAATCCAGAGAACGGCATCGTTTCTAAAAAGAGGTATTAGAGAAACTCGCTTGGCCATAACTTAACTGATCCTTAACATTGCTGGATGGTCCTTAACCATTATGATTTTGGACCATGCAGCTGGCTGATTAGCAGTGGTTGGGGCCAGCTTAATGCTAAATGCGGTGTGATTCATGCATGCTCAGTACCTGTGTAATATTGATTAAAATGGGATTAATTTGGGACTGATTTTTGTTCTTTTCACTTAATTCAACTTTTTCTTTGATGATACCACTCAAGAAAGTTTCACTTAAAATATGTTTTTGTCCCCCTATATATAGGTGCACTGTCATTCAAGTAATTGTTCAAATAATCACCGGCTAACCCTTTCATTGGCACAAAGCAATTTGGATATTAAATTTCTTAAATATTTCCCTAAATATGGTTTTGTGGCATATATCAAATTTGGAAATGCTTGCTAGTCTTAATGAACAATTGATCAAAAAAACCTAAATATTATATTAATAAAATGTGACTTTATAGCACCTCATCTTAACTGAAGGAAGCAAGTGGCCTATAAGAGGGTTATTCAACAGCAATTTATTTAAAGCTACACTTAATCCAAGCAGGTTCTGAGAACTGTCTATCTCACTATGTAACCTCTCAGTAATCAATATTATTTTACAGCAATTCTTATTACTTTTCTTGAAAATGTAAACTAATGACTTATTCCACCACTATGTCCTTTGTCATTTTCTTGGTGTTGATGGCTTATTCCACTTCGGAACAGATATGTCCTTTTGTCATTTCCTTGGTGCTGTTGATTGGCATCATTTGTGCTTTGTTTTCTTTTTAAATGCATACATTTTTAAAATGACTTGAAAGTAGATGGAAATACAGAATAATGACAATTATTTATATGTGTGGTATAAAAACAAAAAATACTGAAAGAAGTTGGCAAGTCAAGCAGTATTTCTGGAAAGAGAAAGAAAAATAATGCCCTTCTATTGACCAGAAACGTTAACTTCTCTTTCCATGGGCTCTGCCGGAATTGTTGAGTGTTTCAGTATCTTCTGTTGTTATGTCAGATTTCCAGCACCTGCACTCGTTCGATTTTCAGGCATTTTAATATGTGTGGCGTTTGATGGAAGCTCTGGAAAATGTTTACAAAATCAGCACTGCAGCAGTAAAGGGATTAATGGTGTTCATCAGGTTTTTTTAAAATAAGATTTTATTAAAATACCATCTAATTTATTTTTCATTTATGAAGTGTTTTAAGATGAGTTTACTAATTAGAAGAAGTACGCTGGGGAAATATGAATACAGCTATGACTATTGCTTTGTAAATTTCCAAGTGAAATTATAAGTATTATAAAATGATTGCATTGTACACTGTTTGGGATCTTGAGAAAATTCATAGCCTATGTAGAAATTCGTCTTTGGTCAGTAACATTAAACTGGACCTTGGATATCATGTGTTGTTGCTATCACTGCTATAACACTGTGAATGAGGGATGGATTTCTTAGTGAAGTATAAGATTGTTTATACTTCAGGATTATGATGCATGATGTGCACTTCTTAAAAATTTAGAATTAAAGCTTATGTGTTGAAATATTCTTGTTAAAATAATATTCAGTAAGAAGAAGCCATTGCTTGATGCTTTTTATCACAGCAAGTTTTACTTAAAAAGTGTAAATTGACAGTTTTTCCATTTTCTATTCTCTTGGAATACCTGGTTTCTGCTACAGTATAATACTACATGCATTGAAGGATTTTTATCTATTAGTAAAGTAGCTTATTGTTATCTGTAAGTAAAGTCAGGATCATTACCACTTGCACTAAGGGGTTGAAGTGTTGCTGAGGCACTCTCCAGCCTTATTTCTTATTCCAAAAGGAATTATTAACCAAACAGCGAATCTTCCTGATCCAAATGTGCTTTGTACTGGCTTATCTCATGGATTTTCCTCATGACCTGCTGAAGTGCTAATAACTTAAATACTATTTATAACAACATTCAAAAATTGACACTGGATCTGTGGTCATTTGGCAGGACCCTTAAGGTACTATATGTGAAATGAGCATATCATCAGCCCAGAATGAAGTGATCATTCCACACTCGATGCTAAAGAAACTAGTTTTTGTGCGCACTGAGGCTGAACTCTTGTCTGTTGATGGTCTCTTTACCTCAGCGTACAAGAGAACATGCCTTTCTAAGATGCAGTCCTTCAGCAACTTGTTCCGGTGTCACAAAACCATTCTCTGACAATCAAGATCTACAATGAGAACCTTACCAACTTGGATCACTTTATGTATATCAGGAACCATGCCTCAGCAAGGTTAGACAATAATGATGTAATTCACCACTGTCATCAATGTGCACTTCAACTGCCTGAGGAAAAGGACTGTTCAAAGACCAAGACATAGTAAGAAAGTAGTACAACACAGAAACAGGTTATTTGGTATGCCTCATCCATGTTGTGGTGCCCAGCAAGCTCATCCCATTTGCTGACACATGGCCCATATCACTCTCAGCTCTTCCTATTCATGGATTTGTCCAAATATTCTAAACTTTGTTATTGTCACTTCTCAACCATTTCTTTGTAGAACTCATTCCATTTAAGAATTCATTTAAGACCACAAGCCTGGCACCAAGATCATAGACCATTGAAATACAGTAATCCGTATCTGGTATGCCTTGGAGTGGTAGGGTCTCCATTTATTTTCTGATCATTATGGTTCTTGTAGTCAAACATGGCGAGCAGTCTTAATTCAGTTTATGTTTAGAGTGCGAATGAACTTACAAATTTTAAGGAAACTAAATAAAGAGCTAAGAAACAATGCTCAGAGGGCAATTAATGCTAAGGGGCGTATAGACAAAAGGTGCTTCTGAAATATCTATCAATTTTATAGATAAGAGAAATTCCCTAGATAGAGATTATTGTAGACAATAACTGGAGAAGTATTACGAACATCACCTCCAAAAAATTGTCCAAGTACACTGGCAGGTTAGGTGAATCAACATTCTCGGTATTGAGGTACTGATCCAGCTTAGCTAACTCCATTCTATATCCACACCTGATGCCAAATTCCTGAAAAAATACTCTGTGCTGTTCTCTGTCATGGCAAGCAATTTCCAGCAGGATAGAAGACATTTCAAGGGAGAATTAGAAGCCTCTTCAAAAAACTGTAAAGTCTTGTCTAACTCATGGGCAGGTCTGACCCATTAGTGCATAAATTATCTGAAAGGCCTGTGGACACTCTGAACCTTTTCAATAGGAACACAAAGGCGGCAAACTGTAGAAGGAGCATTTAACAAATCCCACCTGCTCACCTATGGCAGCATCTATATGTCCTGTATAGAACTCATTTGTCACCTCAAATTTTGTAGTCCTAAGATAGAAGCATATCACCCTTGACTTGGAGGGTCAGTCCAAGAAAAAACCATTTTGAAAATGGTGTTGACTTTTGGAAACCATCATTTACTGTGATCCATGCTCCATAGAATAATTGAGACCAAAATCAATTTTTTTGGCTCACCATCCTTTTCTTAAATCTTATCTGTGTAAAATACTTGGGAACATTTAATTTACCTTGAGTACAAAGTATAAACACACATTTTTACCAGAATGGCAAATGAAAAGTGGCAAAGTGCTAAATCTATTGGATCTAATAATTTTTGTATTAAATAAAACAGTCTGAGATTTGGTAATGTAGAAGTAAAAGTATAATTAAAGTCCCAGTAATCGTCATTGCCTAGTTTGCATAACTTCTCAATATTTGCCTCATAGCTCTGAAGTTGTTTGCATGCACTGGCTTTTTACAGAAAAATGAGTAATATCTTTTGAAATTTAAGGAACAGAGGACTACAGTAAATGCTGCAATACATATTTCATAATGACTGTTTTTGGCTACAAAGTGAATTTTAGTCAAGTTCAAACACGAGATTTCTCTTCATGTACTGCCCTTTCAAGAAGAATGTCATAAATTGCAAAGCTATTTACATATGACCTTGTTATATCTTTAATGTAACGAGAAGGTATTTCAGTGGCACTGTTCGTACAGTTATTTTGTGCCTTGGGGTTGGGTGAGCATTTATATGTTGACAGAGTGTTGGGCTGGTTCAGTTTTTTTCTGCAAAGGAAAGGATAGTGATGTGATGGTTCAGTGTTGAGTGCATTGTCAAAGAAAATAGATTAATTGTCATGTTCGTATAATAAACTCATACAAACTGGTTTCTAGCAGTCCCAAGTCTTCTCTGCATTATGAGCTCTTTCCCCAAAAGCTGCTGAGTATTTCCAGGAATCCTTGCTTATCACTTCCGAACCATCTAATTTAGTATCAAGTCAGATACACGCTGTTCAGAAATGAGTCCTTTGTCTTTACTTTCAGGCTCTGATACGACTCATAGGAGATGTCCTGACCACTCATTCACTCTCCTGTCTCAATCCCCAGGGTACTGTGCTCCAGCCATTTATTTTAATTATTTTTGCATTATTTTTCTCTGCTCTCAGCTAATAGCCCACATCGATCTTCCGCTGCACATTCCAAGACATCCAGTCTTGGATTCAAAGACTTCATCTGACTGCCAGATATGGTGAATTGGGCACTAACTTTCTAAGCTATTCTTTTAATTTCAGCGACATAATTTTTATTCCAGCTAACTGGTGAGATTCACATCCATTTTAACTTGGTGTGATCTCAACATGTGAATAACTTAAAACTGAGAAAATTTTTATCTGCAAGTATAGAAAAACCAGATTTCATCCAATCTGCTTTGTGATTTTTCTGACTGCTGGGTAAGGCGAGTACATTGAAGTTAAATGCATAACCCATTTGCCTGTGGCGACAAGACTGGGAGAAATGCATCTCCTTGCTATGTGGAGAAGAGTGTGGGGAAATTTAATCAGGGTATTCAAAGACAGACATTGTTTCTTGGCAAAGTGATAGGTGAGCAAAGGACAGAGATTTACACTACATCATGTATTCAATGTGCTGGCATAAGGTACCTGTGTATCAGTTGATCCCTTAGTAGCCTAGTACAAGTGCAAAGATGACTTGAGTGGATATAACTTCCCTGCATTGCCGTTAGATATTTTCCCACATGTTTTAATTTTAAAATTATACTAGGGTTGGATGGATGATCATGCTTCAGGTTTCTTGATTGAGAGCAGATGTACGTTATTTTTCCACAGAATACACGCTGCCTGTTCTGTGACTCTTACCTGGGTAAATGCTGGGTAGCAATTTTTATCAGTGCCCACTTCAGTTTTCCCTTAAGATGATAAATTGTGCAGCCTGTTTAAAGTAAACATGTATTAAATTTTGCCAAGCATATGGGAGTAAGACTTATTGTACAAAAGTGCATTTAAATCAGGTTTACTAGTGTCCCCCCCAAGCTTGCAAGGAATCTCTGTTCCTAAGCAATGTGGAACGAATACAAAATCTATTGGGGTTTATTATTGGTAAATTGGTGTGCTATTCTCTTTGGTGTCCCTCTAAACAGAAATGAATTTTAGGTACTGAGCACAGTGGAACTTCAAGTGATTGTTTGCCAGTCCACATGGTCTTGCAGTGCTCAGATGAATGATATCACCTGCTGACTTCATCAGGTTAAAGATCTTACAGTGTGATGAGGGAAATCCACAGTGAGAATGTATCAAGTCCCAATTCCATACAGATTAATTTTGGTTTTCTAAATTTTAAGTCTGTCAATTTTTACTGAGTTTTTTTTCCCCTGTGATAATGACATATCTTTATTTTTGCTTCATTTTGATATTAAGGTGACACTATTATATGAAATGGTATAAGCAACAACCATTGACTATATATTATCAAAAGAGGTTTTCCTTTTTTCTGTCACACATCTTTTCTGAATATGTTCTGAACTAGTGAATAAAGGACCATACAACTTGCTTCTGTTTCAGCATTCTGTAGTGGCAGTAGGAAATGTTATTTGAACAGAGGTAGTTTAAAATTAAGGTACTTCTAATTACTCTCCATTGGCAGTATTACAATCACAAAACATTTTGTTAATTGGAAAACTGGCATGCATTATTATTACATTTCAAAAGAATATGCCCAATTTCTTTGTTCCCCGGATCAGAGAATAGTCACTACCACAAATAGAGCAGTTTTGAAGAAAAGGAGGAGATAACCAAACTCAAGGTTGAATTTTGTGTCTTGAGCATTTTCAGTAAACATTTGATTCTATATCTGATCTTTCTTCTTCACAGATTAAAGTTCAAAGTAAATTTATTACCAAAATATATACATATACATCATCATATACTACCCTGAGATTCATTTTCTTGCAGACCTTCACAGCAAATGAAAAGAAACACAATAAAATCGATGAAGAACCACATATAACAAAGTGTAGGAAAACTACCAACGTGCACAAGACAATAAATAGTGCAAATACAAAAAGGGGGGGGGGAGAAATAATATTCATAAATAAATAATTAATACATATTAAGAATGTAAGTTAAAGTGTCCTTGAAAATGTGTCCATAGTTTGTGGAATTAGTTCAGTGTTGGGGTGAATGAAGTTGTTCACTGATGGTTGAGGAGTAATAATTGTCCCTGAACCTGGTAGTGTGGGATTTAAGAATCCTGTGCCTCCTTCTTGATTACAGCAGCAAGAAGAGAACATAGACTGGATGGTGGGGGTCGTTGATGATGAATGCTGCTGTCCTATAGCAGCACCACGTTTTGGAGGGCTTTACCTGTGATGGAGTGGACTGTTTCCACTATATTTTGTAGGGTTTTCTGTTCAAGGATATTGGTATTTCCACACTTGTAACTAATTGATTCATTTTTCACGTTGTCTTTTTCTTGCATTTGTTCTGTTGGTCTTGATAGTATTACACTAAATATCTCCACTTATTTGCATTATTAAACTTACAGTGAGAAATTTGAAATTCTGTGGCATTAGTTTCAATTCTTACAGCTCAGCAAATTGAATCTTAAGTGGAGTGCTGGATGAGCTAAGCCCTTAAAGAATAAGAACTGGCTTTTCTCTGTTGTTTATCATAATAAACTAATAATGATTTGATTTTCTGTGTTATTCATAAATAGTGCTTGTAATCAGAGATTAGTTTTTTTAGTTTGGAAGTTACTGTGTTTGCACAGGGAGACCTATTTCATGATACCAGGGGAATACATAATGTCAAGAGAAACAAAAAGCTTTCATTTGCATGATGGATCTTCCAGCAGTTTTAAGTGTCAGAATAACTCCAGGCTGTATCTAATGAAAAGTCTCAGCCCGAAACGTTGACTGTGCTTCTCCCTATAGATGCTGCTTAGCCTGCTGTGTTCTATCAGCATTTTGTGTGTGAGGCTGTATCTAGACCTATTTTGTCACCTCGAGTAATAAACTTTTGTTCAATTACTACAATTTCCTATATGTAGTGTTAACCATAAGGCCATATAACGTGCATGTTAAATATGATTACAGTGCCTATAAAAAGTATTCACCCCCCCCCCCCCCCCCAATGTTTTACAACGTTGAATCACAGTGGTTTTAATTTGGCTTTTTTGACACTGATCAACAGAAAAAGACCCTTTCATGTCAAAGTGAAAACAGATCTCTACAAAGTGATCTAAATCAATTGCAAATATAAAACACAAAATGATTGGTTGCAGAAGTATTCGCCCCTATCAAGTCAGTATGTAGTAGATGCACCTGTGGCAGCAATTACAGCCTTGAGTCTGTGTGAGTTGGTCTCTTATCAGCTTTGCACATCTGGACACTGAAATTGTTCCACATTCTTCTTTACAAAATTGCTCATGCTTTGTCAACTTGCATGGGGATCATGAGTGAACAGCCCTTTTCAATTCCAGCAACAAATTCTCAATTGCATTGAGGTCTGGTCTCTGACTTTGCCACTCCATGACATGAACTTTGTTGTTTTAAGCCTTTCCTGTGTAGCTTTGGGTTTATGCTTGGGGTCATTGTCGTGCTGAAAAACTAATCTTCTCCCAAGTTGCGGTTTTCTTGCAGACTGCATCAGGTTTTCCTCCAGGATTTCCTTGTATTTGCTGCATTCATTTTACCCTCTGCCTTCACACACCTTCCTGGGCCTGCTGCAGTGAAGCATTCCCACAGCATGATGCAGCCACCACCGTGCTTCACGGTAGGGATGGTGTATGGTGTTTGGTGTTTGGCTTACACCAAACATAGCGTTTAGTCTGATGGCCAAAAAGCTCATTTAGGTTTCATCAGACCATAGAACCTTCTTTCAGCTGACTTCAGAGTCTCCACACACCTTCTGGCAAACTAACTGAGATTTCATGTGAGTTTTTTTTTTAACAACAATGGCTTTCTCTTTGGCCCTCTCCCATAAAGCTGTGACCGGTGAAGTACCCGGGAACCAGTTGTTCTATGTGCAGATTCTCCCATCTCAGCCACTGAAGCTTGTAACTCCTCCGGAGTTTTCATAGGTCTCTTGGTGGCTTCCCTCACTATTTCCCTTCTTGCATGGTCACTCAGTTTTTGAAGACAGCCTGCTCTAGGCAGATTTACTGCTCTGCCATGTTATTTCCATTTCTTGATGATTGACATAACTGTACTCCATGGGATATTCAGTGACTTGAAGTCTTCTTTTATCCATCTCCTGACTTGTGCCAGGATACTGACTCACCAGCAGTTGGACCCTTCTGATACAGGAGTATTTATACTACAATCAATTGAAACACCTTGACTGCACACAGGTCCCCAAAACAAATCTCCATTTAATTAATTATGTGACTTTTAAAACCAGTTGGCTGCACTGGTGATGATTTGGTGTGTTATAGTAAAGGGAGGGGGTGAATACTTAATGCAATCAATCATTTTGAGTTTTATATTTGTAATTAATTTAGATCACTTTGTAGAGACGTTCTCACTTTGACACAAAAGAGTCTTTTTTGTTGATCAGTGTTGTAAAACAATAAAACATGAAAATTTCTGGGGGGAGGGCAGTGTTAACGCTTTTTATAGGTATTGTATATTCTGGCCCTTCTCCGTGGATTGTCATCTTGTCGCGGTGGAGAAGCTTGTGTGGTTCTGAGATCCCGAGGGTGATGCCTCTGGAGCTATGCTCCTGGTAGGGTCACCCATGGCAGTAAGATCGAGGGTGAGGTCCCTGACAAGGAACAATCCAACCAAGACCTCAACGGTGGAACAGGTGGAGGTAGTTACTTCAAACTCAATGTCTGTGAAGGCGGATGAAGGCTGCAACAAATCCATCAGCTCCAATCGTCGTGGTTTCCATGCCATTGGAATCAGTGGGTTGATTTGTGAAATAGTGTGTACTTCTTGGAGTGCAACATTGAGAACATGTTAAACAAATACACGCACAGGCGTCTTTGCTCTGTGGGCCACTTCTTCAGAACAAAGACCATCATCCTCGACCTCAAGGGATAGCCACGGTGCCGATGATTCTGCCAATGATTTTAGAGAACGATTTCTTAAAAACTGGACTAGTTTTAACTTTAATTGTTACAATTATAAATAGAAAATAGTTGCAGCACTCAGTACTGTTTTTTCTCACGTTCTCAGGAAGCGATGAGTATCTGAATTTTGGGGATGACCTTATGCAGCAGAGGTCTTGCAGGATCAATTGTCCCAAATGTCAGAGCGTATGAATGCTGAACGGTGTGGTAGGGCAGTCATGGACATAGGGCTGGATTTTGCCAATGGTTCTGAATGAAGCCGCTGGCTTTTAAATGGTAGTATGTTTCTCAGTGTTAGATTTGTTAACACTGTGCAGTTTTTGCATGTGATCAATTTTAATTGTGCTTCCTTGTTGCATCTCAGTGAAATGCCAAGTTGACATTGCATTGTCCATCTAGCCTTAATGTTATGACACTTCATTACAATTGATATTATAAATATATTGATATAATTGATACTTTTACTTACATCACTTCAGGAGCCAAATTAAATTGAATAATTTGGGATTAAAATCATATTTAACCAGACTTGGTAAGGATATTAGATTTCCTTTCCTAAAGGGCATAAGTGAAGCAGATGGATTTTTTTGAGGAAGTCGTAGTTGTATATTAACTATTTGTGAATAGTTAATTGCTCTGTGTGACAAAATGTACTGAACTGCCAAATTAGCCTGTATAGTCATGTATAAGTTAATGGACAAGAAAGTATTTTATCCAACTCCAACATGGTCAAAACATTGAACCATTTGGCATGCAGCCAATGTTTCTTTACCAGCAAGTACAACCTCCAACTGTGGTACCCATTATTTTTAAGATGTGTGATTGCAGGGCATAGGGTCAAACACTGGAATTTGGGACAGGGAAGTTCTTTTTTGTGTGGCACACATCAAATGGAGCAAATTACGTTATAGAGATTAATCTAAATAGTGGAGGTACTAGTTAAATCTTATGGCTCAAATTCTACAAGATTGTGATAAAAATGAATCAGTGGAAGAAAAGTAGGTGAAATAATTTAGATAGGATAACTGGTTTAGGAAGTAACCCAGTAAAGCACTATTAAAACAGGCCTGATCATAATAGATTATTGAAGGAAGTGGAATTATCTTATCTAAGGATTTAAATATATTTACTTATTTATTTGTTTGTTTATTTTTTAACATCAATGTTTTGCAACGTGTCTTTCCAAAGAAAGTAAGAGCATCCCACAAGATTACCAAAGACTCGCTAGTCTAATTAAAGTCTAATTAAAAATTCTTATTTAAAAATGGATCAAACATAACCAACATAGATTTATATAAAAGATGGTTATATATTTGACTAATTAACATTCAAGGAAATAAATAATTAGACAAAATGCAGTGAGTAAGATTACCATAGCTTTTCAAACGGTATTTGAAAAATAAGGGGCTTATTAACCTTGTATTAAGACAAATACAGATTTAAAATTGACTGAAGGGCAGAAATACAAAGGATAGCTACCATCTTATTTTGGAATTAAAACATGAATACCATCGACTAAAATGAGCGTGGGGACACAAAGGTTTTCAGATTATTGACAGATTTGGTTCACAAAGCAAATTTTAACATGTGGAATGTGCTGTCTGCTCAAATGACATCTAACCAATCCCCTTTGAAAAGTTATTTGCTTAGAATATGCAACACAGAAACAGGCAACTCTGTCCAATGGCTAACACTGGCATTTATGTCCTACTTAAAGCCATTTGTAGCTGTGGGAGAAGCACCGAATAATGGATTTAAATGAATAATTCTTGCAGAGAGCCAGCATAAGGCTGAATATTTTCCCAGGACATTATTATTTTATCAATTATCAGTACAAAAATAAGAAACATAATAAGACACTTTCAAGCAATTTCATGAGGACATAAGCAAATTGATAATTGAGCAATCTTAATGTGGGGAAAATGTGAGGTTACCTGTTGGGAGATGGATATATACTTTTTCTGGCTGGTATTTGTAGCTTGGCAGCAAAACCTGGATTGCATTTACGATTTTGATAGGATTGAAGGACACTGATCCGGAGGCAGCTAAAAAGGAAAATTAATTTGGTTTGGTTTAAAATTTTATTTTTTGGTAGTAATTTAGGGTTTCTTTAAAGTACAAAATATTTTAAATTAAAATATGTACCTCACATAGCTTTTAAATGTGTCTGAAATTTAGAAATACTTATACGTTGTCTTAAAGAAGGGTCTCAGTCCAAAATGTCGACTGTTTATTCATCTCTATAGATGCTGCCTGACCTGCTGAGTTCCTCCAGCATTTTGTGTGTGTTGCTTTGGATTTCCAGCATCTGCGGACTTTTGCATGCTTATGCACAGTGCGCCACATTATTAGGTACCTCCTGTATCTAATAAAGTGGCCACTGAGTGTATGGCAATGGTCTTCTGCTACCGTAGCCATTCACTTCAAGGTTCGATGGTCTCAAAGATGAATATTAAGGACATGAATAAGATGCAACCAGTTTACTGAGATAAAACATGGATGAGAAACCAGAAGAGCTGGACTCTTCACTAGAGAACAGGAAACTAATATTGAACAAAGGGGTTCATACTGAAATTTGCTTTGGAAAGTAATTAGAAACTTGTATCACAGGGTAACAAATTGAGACATTATTAGTGCCATTACACAGGAAGAAAGAGAGGTGGGAGTATTTGTTAAGCAGCTTCAAGTACCTTATCAAAAAAATGATTGAAGTAAATAATTTTAAAGAAGGATTGGATAATAAGCAAAGGTAAGGCAGAAGTATTGAAGTAAGTGGATAGCCCTTTTAAGGTATTCATTGAAAAATAGAAAATTCAGTTATTTTTATCAACAAAGAGCAAGCAAGGCTAATTCCTGAGATTATAACAGGCTGTTTTGTTTTAAGGCATTAGTATGTGTTGGAAGTCACTGTATAAATGGCTAGAAAGTGCTTTTTCAATGTATAATTTGCCATATTGACACTATAAATCAGAATGATCTCTGAGAATAATATAGTGGTCCTTTTGTTGTCAAAACCAATTTGCTACTAGTCTATGGGTGGAAAAGCTTTGAATTTATTTGCATATGCAAATAAGGATTGCCTTGAATCCACCCAGTGCCGAGTGCTGAGATCAGAAGAACCAAGGTTACTGGCAATGCAGACAACCCTAAATTCCAACCCTCTTTCTTTTGCTGCCATCAGTTCAAAGCTCTCCAGGTTCATTCAATATAAGCTTCATTATCTGTCCCTTTCCAATCAAGAATAATTGTCACCGGCCAGATTGACGAAGACAACTTTTCAGATTGTGAGTCATGACTGATATCTCAAAAACAGGATATACAAAAGCTGAGAATGATATAGTGGTAAAGTCCTTTTGCTGTCAAAGTCAATTTGTAACTCATTGTAATTATAGTAAAAGAAATGTATTTTTTAAATCTGCTGGGATTCTGTACATAGTACCTTTGGATTATAGTAATTTTCTTCAAGATAACAAGGTTACAATTCTGTGGTATAGTTGTTTATTTTGAGGATTGATATCTACAGCAAGTCAACAACTCAACTGAAGACTGATCAATTTAACCGTGTCTGCTTCAGAGTCAACTGTAGGACTATCCTTGTGTGCTAAGAAAGAGATCAGGATTGTGGTTGCTTGGAGTACAGTGAAACTCCATCAATTTGTTGTTGAGTGTCCCATCATTCCCTTTATTATTAGTGTCACTCTCTTACATTGGATCTTTTTGTTTGCAGGTGGAGATGGAACATCTGCAGACCAGTTTTTTCTGGATCAGTATGTGGCAGTGACCAATTATGACAAACAGGAAAGCACTGAGATTAGTCTGTATCAAGGCCAAGTCGTGGAAGTAATAGAGAAAAATGAATCTGGTAAGTTAATTCTGGAAATATGAACAATTTTGCTGTCTAATACAAAAAAATTAGGAGTTGTTCAACATTTCCACTCAAATCTCTTTCATCACTCTAGTAAGCGGCCAATTTCAGAAAATGCGGTTTGCTTTAATTCTATAACAATTAATGTAATCTCCACTGTATGCTTTCTGTTTACTTTAGCTATTATTTGGTAAGTATACATTCACAGATTCCTGTGATTTGCATATTCAATTACAGAAATCCACTTCCAAACATATAGAACACAGTACGGTCCTTCTAACCATGATGCTGTAACAACCTTTTAACTTACTCAAGATCGATCTACTCCTTCACCCTTAATAACCCTCCGTTTTTCTAGCATCCATGTGCCTATCTAAGTGCTTCTTAAATGGCCCCGATTTACCATCATTCCTGGGTGTGTTCCACTGTGTAAAGAATTACCTCTGGCATCACTCCTCTACTTTCCTTCAATCAACTTAAACTTTATGCTGGCTTGTGTTAGCCGTTTTTGCCCTGGAAAAAATCCTCTGGCTATCTACTCTTTCTTTGCCTCATTATCTTGCACACCTCTATCAAGTCACCTCTCATCTTCCTTTGCTCCAAAGAGAAAAGCCTTATCTCACTCAGCTTATCTTCAAAGTACAAAGTTCAATGTACACTTAATATCAAAGTATGTATACATCACCGTATACTACCCTGAGATGCATTTTCTTGCGTGCATTCTGAGTAGACCCAAGAAATACAATAGAATCAATGAAAAACTACACACAAGGATCGACAAACAGCCAGTGTACAAAAGGAATCAAACTGTGCAAATACAAAAATAATAATAATAACAATAAGTTAGTAAATAAATAATACAGAAAACAGGAGTTGTAGGGTCCTGGAAAGTGAGTTTGTGGGTTGTGGAATCAATTTACTGTTGAGGTGATTCAGGAAAGTGATGGTTGAAGGGTAATAACTATTCCCGAATCTGGTAGTTTTGGAGATGAGGCTCATATACCTTCTTCCGGATGGCAGCAGCAAGAAGAGAGCATGGCTTGGAAGGTGGGTGTCCTTGATGATGGATGCTGCTTTCTTGTGGCAACACTCCTTGTGAATGTTCTCAGTGGTGGGAAGGGCTTTTCCTGTGCTGGACTGGGCTTTTTGCACCACTTTTTGCAGCTTTTTTTATTCTTCAGCACTGGTATTTTCATATCAGACCATTATGCAATCAGTCAGGATACTCTTCACTGTGCAGTTAGACAAGTTTGTCAGAGTTTTAAATGACATGCTGCATCTGTGCAAACTCCTAAGAAAGTGGAGGTGCTGCAGTGCCCCTTTGAAATGGCACTTGCGTGCTGGCCCCAGGACAGATTCCCTGATATGATAACAACAAGGAGTTTAAAACTACTGGCCCGCTCCACTTCCAATCCCCTACTGAGGACTGACTCCTGGATCCCTGCTTTCTCCTCTCTGTAATCAATAATCAGCTTTTTGGTTTTGCTGGTGTTGAGTGAGAGGTTGCTGTTGTGGCACCATTGAACTCAATTCTCAATCTCCCTTCTATATTCTGATTTGACAACACCTTTGATTCAGCCAACAACAGAGGGGTTGTCAGCAAACTTAAATATGGCATTGGAGCTGCACTTAGCCTCATAGCAGATGAAGGCAAGGCAGTAGATGTTGTCTATATGGACTTTAGCAAGGCCATAGACAAGATCCCACAATGGGAGGTTGGTCGAGAAGGTTCATTTGCTTGGTTTTTAAGGTGAGGTAGTAAATTGGATTAGACATTGGCTTTGTGGGAGAAGTCAAAGAGTGATGTGGTCTGGACCGGCTGGAAAAAGGAGCTGAAAAATGGCAGATTGAATTTACTGCAGGCAAGTGTGGATTTTGGCACTTTGGAGTACACACCAGGATAGGGCTTGCATGCTGAGCAGTAGGTCGTTGAGTGCAGTAGAACAGAAAGATCCGGGAATACAGATCCATAGTTCCTTGAAAGTAGTGTCGCAGGTTGATAGGTTGATAGGGTCATAAAAATGCTTTTGACACATTGACCTTCATAAACGGTATTGAGTACAGGAGTTAGGATGTTATGTTGTAGTTGTTTAAGATGTTGGTGAGGCTAAATTTGGGTCACGGTGTCAGCTTGGGTCACCTACCTACAGGAAAGAGATCAATAAGTTGAAAGAGTGCAGAGAAAATTCAAACAGATGTTGCCAGGACTTAAGGACCTGAGTTATAGAGAAAGGTTGAATGTGTTAGGAATTTATTCCCTGGAATGTAGAAGAAAGAGGGGATATTTTGACAGAGATATACGAAGTGATGAGGGGTATACTGTAGTCAGGGTAAATGCAAGCAGGATTTTTCCACTGAGGTTGGCTAAGACGAGAACTAGAGGTCATGGGTTAAGCAATCTCTTCTCTCGCTTCTCACAGTTACCTAAAGTATATCCCATTTGGCCCCAGGGCTTATCTATCCTCATGTTTTTCAAGATTTCTAGCACATCCTCCTTTGTAACAGCAACATGTTCAAACATATCAGCGTACTTTATGCTGTCCCCCCCCAATCATCAAAGTCCCACATTCCCATTGTTTTCCTGATGTGTGTAGAGGATACTATTTTTTTCAATGACAGTGTCAGTACACTAACATGTGATAGTATGATAAAATATGCATTGGTCTATTAACAGATTTGCTAACTTTCAAAATGTTGCTCTTTGCATTCTGGTGGGAGGGGAGTGGAACTGAAAAGTCCCATGACACTGTATCAATTCTGCCAATATACTTTCTTCGATCAATATTCTTAAAAGGAGACTGCTTAAGTATTATCACATTACTATTTATTGCTGTGTACTATACAAGTGACTGCTGCAATCTGCGTGTCATACTGGAAAAGCACATCATTTGCTGTAAATAGTTGTGAAATGTACAGAAGTCTGATATAACTAGCTTTAAAAAATATTATCCTGTTTTCTACCTCGGGATTTAATGTACATTTCTTTACACTAAAATATGTTGGGTCTTCATAACGAGAATTGTACAACACAGAAACAGAATGCGGACCATTATAGTAACCTGTACTCACCCTATTAGCCTCCATTGGGTCTGTAGCCTTTGAAGAACAAATTGTAACTGAAAGAACCATTTTCTAGATAATGAAGCATTTATTCATAATACCATAAGAACAAAACAACAATTTGTCCCTTTTCTCTAGCACTTAAGTTAGCATTGAATAAAATACTGCCTTTTTTGCCAGTCCTTTGCCCATTGTTTCTCAAGATAATTTTAATTATTATCTGCTTCAAAAATCTTGTAATAGTTCTGTATATGTATCCATGACTTCAAAAGTAAGATAAATTCAAATCAGTTTTTCTGCTTGTATAAATAGTAAGTTAACACTGCAATTTTGGAGAAAATCCATTGCAAGAATCTGTAGAAAGCCATTTTTTTTTACAATTCCACTGCCTGACATATAGATGATTTTTACAGTGCTAATATTCCTTTCGGTGGCTTTGAGGCAATTTAACAATTTTTGTTGCCTGACAAAATTGTAAATAAAAAGTTACAACTTTTTTTTTCTTCTTTGAGATGCTTGTTACTGCAGTTGCTCCTTTCCACCTTTCCCAGGATCTTTGAGATAACCAAGTCAGCATTTGGATGATTTTGCAGATATTTTTTTTTGTTTTCACACAAAGATAAAATATCCCATCAGCAGAGAGGATATTAAATTTTCTCAATTTTTCTTTGACCGTATATGTCCATTTCATTGAAGAGCATAATTCAGATAGTGTAAATAATGTACTGCGTGTGAAACATTTTTGCTTCTAATTTCTCTTAAGATGGCTTGCCAAAATAATGTTTCTCATGTTTCTCAGCTCCTGAAAGTTAACAAATTGTCAAACATTAGAGCAAAGTTTCAATGAAACGATTGTTTCCTACAAAACTGCAATTGTGACTCCAACACAAACCAATTGGTTTCAGAACATCATCTTCTATTGACTTAAGTTCACTCATAATTTTGCTGCTAGCTTTCTTTCACAAGCTGACTTAAATCCTTTCAAGGACATTTTTCACAGAACATAAGACACTGCTTCCTTCTTCTTGTAAGTTTTCTTACCTGTTTGTCTCCATGATCAACTCTGCTGTCCGGACACTTCAATCAAACTTTTAAAATACATGCTAACATTTGAATCTTTGCCTTTAAAAGCTACTCTGAAATACCTTGTGTTGGTCTTCAGATGAAACTTCTTTTATACATTTCCTTGTTGTAGTTGAAATACCTAAATGACTGCATTAGACAATTTGCTGTTATGATTTTTCTGTCATGGTGAAGCAAGCAAAATTTAATGGGTTGAGGATACAATTTTTTAAAGTCTTTTTCTTTTTTTACAGGTTATATTAAATGCAAAAACTTGATTGCTTTAGCTTATTTTCCACCATTCTGTTGCCTATTGTCACTATTAGAACTGGAGTTAAGGTTGCTGCTGTCTGCTTTTGCACTAAATTATCATCACTGAACATCAACATGCTGTCCCATATTTTCCTTTTGCAGTGGGATTGTGGACAGGTAATGGCCCAAGCTACAGAAGTGAGCCACCAGTTCCTCATGTCTCTCGTCTCCCTTATTTTCTGTGGCAATTAAAATATATTTAGTATTTGGCTAAGTGTGATAATGTCTCAAAAAGATATATTTAAAAATAAATTATGTGGACACTATATAAAGCTATTCCTTATGCTGTAAAACAAGTAAATAGAGAAATGATGAGGAAATTATAAATAAGGTCAAATATAGACAACCTCCTCCTGCCCTCCTAGTAAGTTTAATTCACGCATTTCAGTTACAAAATTAAAAGAATAAAGACATCTATCTAATGCCATAACTTATGCGGTCTGCTCTATAGTCCTTGACATGTGAGAGGCCTTGAGATGATGGTCCTTTTAAAGATGCATGGGGAAGTGTCATACTATTGAAGCTGAAATGCTGTGCAAACAAGGAAAGAGCATAGGTCACTCCACAGTGAAAAGCATTGACATACACAAGGAATAGATTCAAGCCAATCTGGATTATAAGGAAATGAGTCTAGACTATTGGCAACACTCCATCAGCAGTTGTTCATGTTACAGTTAACTTCTGTTCTGAAAATTTTTTACTAGGATGAGCTGATGAATTGTGGATTGAACTAAATGTAGTTTGATAACCCAGATTTTAGTCCATGTGCCAAATGTGAATGTTTGTATCATTAAATAATAACATTAGATTATAATCATGTTTGCTTGTGTCTGCTTAAGTTCACCTAGCTCCCCTTTAACCCTGTTAAGTAGATGCATTTTATCTCGAAAGTTATACACGTGGTTTTGTCTTCAAATGCTGAAAGATGATGAGAGAGATACGTATAAAACATATTGCCAACTTTCGTGCTATCCTATCAAGAAAAGAAATGAAGAAAGGAGGAGAGAGAGACCCTAGATCAGGAATGTCAGTATTCATCTCCAAAAAGTAGCACATGAGGAGTGTTCGATATCTCTAGACCTGTACTCACTGAAGTGTGGAGCATGCGGGGCAGTGGTCAGGGAGAATTTCACGAACCTACTAAATATTGAAAGAACTAGAATGGAGAGGATGTAATGTATGGATCTATTTCTTTTAGAACAATGACAACCCACCTCCTTCTCAGCACTATGTATTGATCTGTCGTCTGCATGTGCACTGTTTTCTCTTTCCCTTGCTCTCTCATTTCAATGTGAATACACTAGTTCAAGCCATCTCCTGCATGTGTGATCTTATTTAGAATATATATGTAGTTGTGTGCAGACACAACAAGATGGCGATGAGTACAAATCTGAATGTCAGAAAATATCACAAACTGCACCGACAGTTACGGCACGATCAAGGGACGAAACAGTGCAAGTAAAATAACACAGAGAAGGCTGTCACGGACACCAAGGCGTGAGTGCAGTACATAGTAGCAGTCAAAGAGGGGCTGAATTTAAAGTGAGAATAAAATATGGTAATGGCTTCAGTTGAGAAAGCTGATGAATTTGATAGTGCTAATGAAGGCTGTGAGTCGTATCTCAAGACGGAGGAACTATATTGTAGCGTGAGCAAAAGAAAGCCCCTACACTAATTATCTTAATGGACCCAAGTATATACAGTCTCTTATGCCACTTCATAACCCCTGAAAAGCCAGCAAGCAAGACGTTCGATGAAATTGTTGCAGTTTTACAAAATCACTTGAGCTCTTAACTGTTAGTAATAGCTGAGAGATTTAAATCCTACAAAAGGAACCTGTCAGAAGTTGCAAACACAAGGAAATCAGCAGATGCTGGAAATTCAAACAACAACACACACAAAATGCTGGTGGAACACAGCAGGCCTGGCAGCATCTATAGGGAGAAGCGATGTCGACGTTTCGGGCCGAGACCCTTCATCAGGACTCGAAGGGTCTCAGCCCGAAACGTCGACATCGCTTCTCCCTGTCAGAAGTTGAAAGCCTTTCTGAATACACTGCAGAACTGCGCAAACTTTCCCAGTGCCGTGAGTTTAGAGATGGACTTTCTGATGCATTAAGGGACAGGCTGGTATGTGGCATGCATTGTCAAAGCACTCAAAGAAGGATACTGGCAGAAAGAGGCCTAACCTTCGAATGGGCATTGACCATTGCAATATCGTTAGAGTCTTCAGCAAAGGATACAGCAGAACTACAGAAAAGGAGATTAGAATGTGGAATGCACTAAATGTCCCTGAATGGTGCAAAAAGCCAAAATGTTATTGATGTGGCAAATCCTCCCATGATGCAAATGACTGTCGGTTCAAAGAAAAAGCCTGCAGGAAGCGTCACAGACAAGGTCACATGGATAGAGAGTGCAAGGCAGACAAAAAACACAATCAATTGAAAAGTCTCAAACACAAAACTAAGCAAACGCATAAAGTTACCAAATGTAAAACAGAATCAGAATCAGAGTCTGACAAAGGAGAACTGTCATGCCTAGAACTGCAAAGTATAACTGAAGCATATCACAACATCATCTAGGTCATAGTAGATGTGTCTGGTGTAAAACTAAATATGGAGTTGGATACAGGCTCACCTTTGTCCATAATTCCAGAGGCTGCCCACAACAAACTGTTTTCTTAGATACCAATGAAATCAACCACATCAGCAAAGGCTATCTTCTCTGAAGACTATCTTCGCCAAAAAAAGGTTTACCAGAACAGAATGTGAGTAATAACAAACCACGATACATGTCGGAAGATTTCTGACTGTTCATGAAGAAAAATGGCATCAGACGTTTCACAAGTCAGCTCCCCACCACCCAGCAATGAATGGGTTAGCTGAAAGGTTTATCTAAACCTTCAAGAAATCTATTAAAGTGATGGACAAGGGCAAGATTTCTCTACAGCACAAGATAGACAGCTTCCTTTTTGTGTATTGCAACTCTGTTTATGTGATGACATAATGTGATGAATCAAACACCTGCAGTGTTCATGAACAGGAATCTGAGATATTGCATAGACCTCCTGAAACCAGATCGATGGAAAGAATTGAAGAATAAACAGTTCAGCCAGTTGCCAAGTGAAGCAGCAAGGAGCTTCGAGATTAATCGGAGAGTGTGTGAATACTGAGAAGAAAAGTGGACACCTGGTAGGATAGCTGAAGAACTGGACCACTGATGTACACAGTGGATGTTGGAGATCAGTCATGTGGACCAGACACTGGATGCTCAACTAAAGAACACACCTGAGTCAACTGTATCCCACAAGACGGACACCACTAATGGCAGACCTCTAGCTCTAATAAGGCCATTCAACCATTAATAATTAAAATAATAGATCTATCTAAAATGATCTCGCGGGCCAGATATAATTGTACGCCGGGCCGGATATGGCCCGCGGGCCTTGAGTTTGACACCTATGACTTAGAGTATTGGACATCCTGACAGTTGTAGGACAGTTCTCTGCGGTGTTTGGCACATGTTCACAATATACCACCTTCTGTAAAAAGAAAAGGTCCCAGCTGTTTTAACTCCATGTTCTCATTTAATTCCTGTTGGTTGACTTAGTAACTGTGAGCAAAAGATTGGGGAGAAGCAAGGGATGTTTGCCAATCATGAGTGCCACCTATGAATCGGAGTGGTTTGCTTCAGTGGAGGTCTGTGCATTCAGAGGGAACGGATGCTCAGTGGTGTGACCTCAAGTCATAGGAGCAGGATTAGTCCATTCGGTCTATCAAATCTGCTCCCCCATTCAGACACAGCAGATTTATTTTCCCTCTCAGCCCCATTTTCCTGCCTTCACCCCAAAAGCTTTGTTGCCCCTTACTAATTAAGTACCTGTCAATCTCTGCTTTAAATGTGCCCAATGACTTGGCCTCCACAGCCATCAGGGCAATGAATTTGATAGATTCACCACCCTCTGTTCTCAAAGGCCATCCTTGGAATCTGAGGCTGTGACCTTTGGCCCTACACTCTCAAAAGTGTTTTTCCTGCTTTGCATGTGTAATGGCAATTGCCAATATTTCATTGTTCACTATCTTTGCTGTATGTAGGAATTTCCTGCATTGGAGCAGAACTGCTCACCACACCCCCCCTCTTCACCAGTTCTCAGGGATAATCCAACTTCTAACCATGTTAATTTAGTTGGTAAATAATTTACACCAATATTCCATAATATTTCAGATTTACACTTCACCAGAAGCCAAAACAGATACATTTCAGCTTTTATTTTCATTAAAAAAAAATTTTTGTTAATTATTTTTGAAGATTAACAAAAAAAGATACATTAAGTCAATATGTCATTATGTACAATAAGGAATTAAATTAGCAAATAACTGATTAACAAAGCTAAGCAATATATCCATAATAAGAAGAAAAAATAACGTTAATATTTTTTTGAAAGAAAAAGGAAAAAAAATACCCCTACTAACTGAAAAAACCCCAGCAAAAACAAAACCATTGAAGAGCATAACCCCGGAGCTATACATCATACAAGCTTCCATAAAAAAAACATCAATCTGCCAATTCAAATCCACTTAAAGAAAAATCAGAAGGAAACCATATTAATTAACTCAAATCAGATGATAGTAGCAGGCAAATGAACCCCACCTTTTTTCAAAATCAAATCAAGAATCAAAAGTTCAACTTTGATTTTCTCCAAACTAAGGCATGGCATCACCTGAGAAAACCATTGTATCAAAGTCGGAGCAGAAGCATCTTTCCATTTCAACAAAATAGCCCTTCTGGCCAATAATGTAACTAATGCAATAAATTTCAGCTTTTAAAGTCAGCAATTGTGCCTTAAAAATAGTGCTTTCCACAAGGAGAATGCAAACCATCTACAAAATGCCTTAGTCAAACCTCACATTGAGTGTGGGGGACGAATGATTGCAACAGTAAGATCTGAGAAATGCCCATCTGTCTCTGGAGACAAGGCATCTGTGGGGATCGTGGAAAGAAATGGGAGAATGAAATAACTGTGGAATATTAATGCACTGAAGAAGTCATTTGCTGGAGAGCTTTTACCGCTGCAAGAAGTGGCAGCAAATGCATTGAACAAAATTAAACAGATTGATATGTTTGTGCTCGCAGGGTGGTGGTTTGTCAGCACGTCCGATGAGCAGGGTTGGGTCCCCGCCACGTGTCTGGAACCCCAGGATGAAGCTCAGGATGACCTTTCAATTGTTAGTGCCAAGCCGGGGGAAGGTAAGCAGCCAAAACAAACAATGAGTTTCATTCAGATGGAGCTTGTTCTGCTCTAACCTTACCATGCTTATTTATCTCTTTTATAATTAACAAGATATTAGTTATTTGTATAGTGGTATTATCTACATTTATTGATTAGAAATATTATACAATTATAAATACACAAATTTATTTTGTGCTGGGAAATAAGCAAAATATACTCTTATCTAAATTAAAACGGCCAAAGAATTCAGACACCTTCCATCAACCCTCTTGTCTCTCAAAGCATTTTAAATGCACTAAGCAGAGATAAAAATTGAAGGGCTTTTACCAATAAGCACATAATTTTTGTTGAATATTTGGAAACTTATCTTTAGCAGGTGGGACAAACTTTGCTTTGCTCAGTTTGAACTTTATGGAAAGACATCAGCCTTGGCTCAGTAATAGCCTCATGCTTCTCTTCAGGAGGTTTCAAACGTGGATTCAAACATGTTTACAAGACTTGAGCCCTTTAATTAACATTTAGTGATGTGCCAAGTTAGTGTTGTTAGTTGGAAGTTTGATCTGCTTCATGCAGAGAGGAACTATCTTCCCCGTCTGATGAAAGTAAAAAAGCTTATGGCAGTCTTTATCAATGATGAAGTATGTTCTTCCCTCTGTCCCATTTCTGACATTTATCTCTTAACCAGCATTTATTTAAAAAGAATAACAGTA
Source organism: Hypanus sabinus (assembly GCF_030144855.1). Taxonomy (NCBI): domain Eukaryota; kingdom Metazoa; phylum Chordata; class Chondrichthyes; order Myliobatiformes; family Dasyatidae; genus Hypanus; species Hypanus sabinus. The sequence continues at coordinate 34,705,534 of NC_082720.1, forward strand.
TATCCAGTTATTGATGTCATTGTTGATTGTGCAAATGTGCTTTGAGATTGGTTGTTTTGTTTCTTGTTTCAAATCAGTGCCAAGACTGGAAGCACCACTTGACTGTAGGGTTTTGTGATTCTGAGCATTATAGAAGACACTAAATAATGTTTTTTTCTTTTTACCATTATTTCTTCCTTGCTCTATGTAAGTCACTTCCAATTCATCGCACAAAAGGGGTTAGAATCACACAAACAAAATCACAGACTACACAATAAAAATAAACATGTAAAGTAAATACTTTTAAGAACTACTTTGTAGCATTCTGTAGGTGTTCATGAGTAGGAAATTAATATTTGTGAATGGTGAAGAAGAAAATGGACGGGTTAGATGAAATGTTGGGAATCAAGGAAATAAAGCAGCTGATACTGGAAATCTAAATTTAAAAACTAAAATGGTGAAAATACTCAGGAGGTCAGATCAAATTTGTTGGAAGGGAAACAGAAATACAAAAGATTCTGCAGTTGCTGGAAATCCAGAGCAACACACAAAACGCTGGAGGAACTCAGTAAGTCAAGCAGCAACTTTGGAGGTGAATAAACAGTCGACGTTTTAGGCTGAGACTCTTCATCAAGACTGATGAAAAGGCGGAGGAAAGAAGCGAGGGTTAGAATGTGCAAAAAGGGCAAGGAGTAAAAGCTGGCAAGTGATAGATGAAACCAGGTGAGGGGAAAGGAGGAATGAAGTGAGTACTTGGGAGGTGATAGGTGGAAAAGGTAAAGGGCTGAAGAAAAGGAAATCTGATAGGAGAGGACCATGGAAGAAATGGCTCCATAGGGAGGTGAGGAGAAGTGAATAAATAAGAGAAGAGTCAGAATGGAGAATGGAAAAAGGTAAAAAGAAGGGGAAATTATCAGAAGTTGGAAAAATTGAAGTTCGTGACGTCAATTTGTGGGCCATCCTTCCCCAACATGAGAGTGGCCTCATTGTGGTAGTAGAGGAGGCCATGATGGACATGTCAAAAGGGAAATTAGAAGTAGAATTAAAATGGGTGACCACCAGGAAATACTATCTGTTGTGGTGGATGGAGCAAGGGTGCTGATGAAGCACTCCCCCATTCTCTGTTGGGTCTCAGTAAAGTAGAGGAGGCTGCCTCAGGAGCACCAGATACAGGGGACGGCCCCAGCAGACTTACAAGTGAAGTGTTGTCATACCTGGAAGGAGGGTTTGGGCCCTGAATAGTGGTGAGTGAGGAGATGTGGGGTAGCTGTAGCACTTGACCCACTTGCTGGGCCAAGTCCCAGGAGGTAACCCTACAGAAAATGGAGACTACAGGGCAAGGAGAATGAAAGATGTGTTTACTAGTAGGATCCCATTGAAGGTGGCAGAAGTTATGGAGAGAGAGTTAATCTTTCAGGTTGAAGACCCCTCATCAGAAGGGCCTTCAATTTGAAATGTTAACTCTTTCTGTTTCCACAGATACAAACTGAGCTGAAGAATATTAATGCCATCTTCTGTTTTTATTTTATGCAAATGTTCTAAGTGAAAATGTATTAAGTTGCCTCAGCCTAACACTAAGAACTGTCTCTCTGGGCATCAACGAATCAATGTATCTGGATTTTATTTATTCATTCATAAAGCTTTCAGGGCACTGACTTGTGAGAAGAGAGATTTAAGTGTTATGACTATTAGACAGAGAATAATAGGACAATGTGCACAGAAGTAATTTATTTATTCATTTCAAAGTAACTTTTATTAGTTACATTGTAAATTATTATTTCTCTACCTGTATATAGATAATCCCAGTACGTTGTGCGGTGCTGCAATTGTACTCTTTCCTGACAATGGCAGTGCTTTCTATCAGTAGCAAAAGATTATTCAACAACATAAAAGTCAAAGTCTATAATGAGACTAAGCATAAATAATCTCCCAGTTTTTAATGCTTGATTAATATTATCCTTCTCAGTTATATTAGTTTCTCTGAAGACCTGAGAGGTTTTTTAAAAACTAAAAATACTTTTTCAAGGGAATAAAGACTAATCCTGTAATCTTAATGTTAGACAGTAATTGTTTTGTTTATCTTGGCCTCTATATGTTCAGATGTTTTTCTCTATTAATTTACTTTATTTATTCAAATTAGAAAAACAGCATGGTAACAGGCCCTTCCAGCCCAATGAGCCCAAATGTACCCAAGTGATCAATTAACCTAATAACCCGTACATCTTCAGAATGTGGGGGAATCCGATGCATCCAGAAGAAACTGCTACAATCACGGGGAGAACATAGAAACTCTTTACAGACAGCTGTGCTACTGAACCCAAGTGGATAGCTTAATATATTTTAAAATTATGATTAAGTAATATCATTGACAGATATCAAAGTATCAACACGATTTTTATTTACTATGGTCATCAACAATAGTTTTATAGTATGTTTATGTTGATCAATGGTAAATGGCTTAATTGCCCATTCTATGGTTTTTAAGAATGCAACAAGTTTTATTGTAGTGCAGTTAGAATCATTAATGAGCTCTTTATACTCTGTCGTCAATTCCCATTTTCCAACATGCTGCCAGTCATTAAGCCATTCTGGTCTCTGCCAAGACATTTCGGCCGTCGGCGGACTTTAGGAGACCTATACATCAGTTTCTGGGGTCAAGGTGGATGGACACGTGCTTGCTGTTATGGAATCTGTATCTGCTTGCTGTATTTCATGTGTCTTGTCCATATGTTCTGCATGAAGTTGCTTAGCAAAGTTTGCTTTGCTACATTTATTTTTAATTTGTCCAATCCCAGAAAATGTTCCCATAATTTTGAACCCATTACCAACTGACAGACCAACTGCTCTTGCTCAAAGCTGTTGAAATCTGTTGTGAATTGTGTTTTTTGTGCGGGACCATTCTTATAGTAGAAGGCTAACAATTCCATGATATTTTACCTGTTTAACTATTATTCTCGATGAAAGCCATTTTACTTCAGGCTCATTTGTACAGGTCATATGCTCCCAAAGAACTGTAGATTTTGAATGAAAAATATTCTTCACCTATTTTAGATTCCAGATTAATCTTCTAGAATGTCAGCTCTTCTGTCTTTCCATTCTAATATCGGGTATTGCTTAAATGAGATGATTGGCCCCAGACATCATCATTGCATTTGAATTCATCTTCCACATACCTGTTAAAAATTTGCACATCATAAATCTGAATTTGATCATTTGTTTACATAGCTACTATTCCTATCTTAAATGCTTTTTCCCTTCAGTACCTCATTCATTTGTGGGTTCACACTTGGGTTTGTCTTTTGTGATCCAGCCTATTGGGTCATGCCTAACAGAAGCAAAACTTGCCCATTGGCCCATCCACAATCAAGCCCCCACTCACACTATTTTTTTGATATTCTTCTGACATTCCCATCCTTCTGACATTCTTCATTTTCTACCATTTGCTTACGTACATACCAGAGACAGTTTACAGTGGTCAGTAGCTACCAAACAGCACACCTTTGATATGTGTTAGGAAACTGTAGCACCCTCAAGAAGTGCACAAAGTTTCATGGGGAGTGTACAGACCCTGTTCAGACAGCAGTGGAGGTCAGAATTGAGCCGGTTGCTGGAGCTGTCAGGCACAGTAAACTGCACCATGACAATCAATCTTCAGTTTCATTCATTGGGATCTGTTTCCTATTTTAACTATATTTCATTAAAAACCTTCTATTTATCCACGTGAATATTTTTTGCTAGGAAATTAGATCACATGGTATTGATCTCCGCATAATTTCATCTTTTTTTTAAAGGAAAAAACCTAATAAAATAGTGTCCATTTTGGCTCTGTGCTGAATACATATTTCATAAGCATTGATATGATCTATTTTGACATTCTTTATTTTGAAAAGGATGTTTGTGGCTCCAACACTTTTTCTTCATTTGAAATAATAAAATTGGTTAATTCTCCCTCTCCCCTTCCCGCTCCCTCCCTCTCTATCCCTCCCTCTCTCTCTCTCTCTCTCTCTTCCTCTCTCCCCCTCTCTTCCTCTGTCCCCTTTCCCTCCCTCTCCCCCTCTCCCTCCCTCTCCATCCCCCTCTCTCTAACCTCTCTCTTTCTCTCTCCCTCCCTTATTTTTTTTGTAATTCTTCTTTTGTGCTTTCGATACCTTTCATTACAGCACCGTAGGTATGATTGCCATATGGAGTGATTTTTTGTCTATTTTCCAACTTGTTAGTCATACTTTGCCAATTACAGTCATTCCAAATTTGATCAGCATTTATTGCACATAAGAAGGTAAATATTATCATTCAAAATGTATGGTCTCTAAATCCTTACTGGTATTTATAGGAATTTATTTCAGAAACTCCATTAAATAAGCTGAAGAACTGAAAAGTTCAAATGGAATTTCAGATTATGTTTTATTAGATAATGAAAGCAGTCTGTTTTTCATCACTGCCAAAAACCCAGGTCTTCTAAAAAGTAAAGTTACTTCCCATGTAGAATAGTTCAAAACTGCTTTCCTTAACAAATTTTGTAGTTTACGTCCTGACTGTGGAACAGTGGTGATTAATTTCTGTAATGAGAGACCCTATGACAGCTGGGCAGTAAAAACTTAATTCAAAAAATTGCATGATGGTCATATTTTCTGTGGTCACAATGCGTTCGTCATCTTGAGCATTTGTTTTTTCCTACACAACCAGTCTTTATTTCTACTCTGCTCTCATCTGCAGCATGAAGTCTTAATACATTTTTTTAAAAGAGCTGTTGTTAATCAATACAAGCACATTCCATTAATCTGGACACTGCAAAGTCCTGTGTTAAATTTCATTTATTCATAACCTAAGTATCATTCATATCTTTTTTAAAGAGCTTCAAGCATCTTTGTTAATCATACTTTAGTTTTACTAATTACTATGGCATACTGTTTTGAGTGCGATATAAACTTGTTTTTGTTTCAGAGGAGATTTTTGTGGTCATTTATCCATATTCAGCAAGAGATAATGATGAGATTGATTTGGAAAGAGGTGCCGTGGTGGAAGTTATACAGAAGAATCTGGAAGGCTGGTGGAAAATCAGGTAATTCAAATACCCCAAAGAGGGGAAAATGCATTGCACTTGTGTAGAAGCAGTACGGATATAGATTTATACACTTTTTATTTGAATGCATCTTACTAAAATTAATGTTCACATGAGCTGTTTATTCACTTATTCTGTAAATGACAAACTTTGCTTGACTTGGCCACAGGAATTCAGCCCTGACCCCCCCAGTCAATTTGAATTGCCTGTTGCACATATGCTTGTTAATGGTTTGACTGCATAAATTTACTGAAAGACCATCTTTTACATGACTACCACTCTGTTTTACTGGGGATCACAAGTGCATTACTTCTTTGTAGTCAAAGCACTTAGTGAAAAACATACTTGGCATTGATTTGGAGCAAAGGTTTCTATTGCAAACATACTATATGTCTTCCAATCACAAACAAGAGAAAGTCTGCAGATGCTGGAAATCCAAGCAACTCACACAAAATGCTGGAGGAACTCAGCAGGCCAGGCAGCATCTATGGGAAAGAGTGCAAACAATGGTTCAGGTCGACGCCCTTCAGCAGCTCCTGCTGAAGGCTCTTGGCCTGAAACGTTGACTGTTCTCTTTTCCATAAATGCTGCCGGGCCTGCTGAGTTCCTCCAGCATTTTCTGTGTGTATACTGTATGCCTTCCACGGTTATCTCGTTTGCTTGAGTTGTGTCAATGATTCCAGGGCGAGGTCTATCTCATTGTGTATATCTAAAATAACTGGGAAATGTAACAATAGTACTTTTGCCTCTTGAGCACATGTGCTACTTCACTCTTTTTCCAAAAATCAAATAGAATAGCACTTGTTGAGATATGGTCTGATAAGAATTGATACTGTATTTTTCAAAAGATGAACAATTGTAATGATTGATAAATTTACGTACATGCAAAATTTCTGCCCTTTTGGTCTTAGTGAAAGCCTTTGAGCCTTTTCCTTTAAAACAATATCCGGTTTCAAAATCTGCTGGCAGGCTTTGTTCCAATCTCTGGTTTATGTCTTACTGTTCACATTCAGAAAGTGAGCCCAGAGACTTTCCAGGTATGGTGGAGGGGAAGTCCTCTTTGATCTGTCTGAAAAATTGTGCCTGAAAATTATGGTAATTCCAGTTCATTAGCTAGATAGCAGTTACCACCTACTAGTATTAATTTTTTTCTTATCTATTTTAAAAATTAGTTTTAAAAGATATTAGCCCAGAAGTTGAATTTCACCCATGTTTGGTGCACCAAATGTATGCTAAGGTTAAAGCAAACACCAACTCAAATTTGGAATATTCTTCCTTTAAGAAATTACCACAGTTTACTTCCTTTAATTAAACCTAATGTATAATTTCCCAGTCACTGCTGTTTGGATGTTCGGAGGAAAGTGATGCAATGTTGTTCAAAGAGATCTCTCTCCACAGGAGGTTAAACATTGGAGAATGGTGTGATTGATAGGTTAAGTTCATGGGTCTTATTTATGAAGTAGGGTAAATCTGCTCCCTGGCCACAATCTCCAGTCCCAAACAGTCAATAGCAGCATCTGGACACAGGTTAATATATCTGTGAACTCCAGTTTTATGATATTGAAGTGTACAGGCTATGAACTTCCGTATGTAAAAACAATATCCTGCGGGTCATTTTAAATAAGACAAGGTTCAGCACTTTCAGCATGATATCCTCCTTCTTGAATTGTGAATTAACAACACAAAAGTTAAATTATGCTTTCCTTTAAATCAAATTTCTGCCATTAATGCTGCAAATATTAACATTGTTATGTGCTCAAGATCTTTACAATGAAATGATAGCAGTGTTAAGACAAACTGTATAATCAGATTGTAAGTCTACACATTCAATTATTACAGATGCGAAACTTTACCAAGAAAGTTGAGCAAAAAATTCAAAGTATGGCCTCAATTTCAGTTTATGTGCAATTTAAGCACAGACTTTCTTTCCCCCCCCCCAACCAGTTTCAAGGCTCCAACGATAAATAGCTCTAATGGTTAGCATGGGAAAATGTTTCTGAGCCTTCCAAAAGATGAAAACCACCCTCCACACAAAAAAAACATGTGTCCACCTCAAAGGGAAGAGGTGCTGACCAGATCCTTGGGGTTTGTCCTGTCTGGCTGACAGAGGGGAAATTTTTCTGCTGTTAGTACAAATATGAGGTGATGTCGGCTTTTAAACTTTACACAGAGTTTTTGCAAAGTGTGTCATAAATGTAAGCTTGCCTGCAGAAACTGCAAATTCAAAAATTCATCTTCCATTAGCACCAGCATATTGTGCCAAAATCAGTGCTGCACAGTTCTTGAAGTTGGAAGTAACAATCAAAGATAGCAAACTGTTGCTTCTGTTTATAATTTACGACCCTCTTCTGTTGTTCAGGCTCAGATTTGATCTAGGAGTTAGTTCCTTTATCTGAAGAATTATCAATACAGAGTTTAATCTCTTTCCAAACCTCTGGAGACAGGAGATTACTGAATAACAAAAGCAGTACAGTAGTTTTTTTTGTGGTGAAAGTACTTATAAGGATGCAGTTTTTAAAGTCCTAAATATTGTCTATGTGCAAATTTGCTGAGAATCCATTCAAGTGCTTTCTGCACTTCCTTTATCACAATAAAACGGGCACCTGGCAAGGCTGCTCATTGTTCAATTATTCTGATTTTAATGGCAGAAGAAACCACATGCTATGGAGATGAATAGCACAGCACATTCAGTGGGCAGTTAGATAATGAGGCGAAGCAGAAGACAATGAGAAGATACACTGGTAGGGCCGGATGCAGTCCACGAAGAGAAAGCTTGTTTGGAACTGCATGGAATAAATGGGGTTTTTTGGTCATATATTTGATCACCAGAACAAGTTGCCCTTTTTAAAAAAAGTGTAAATTACATGACATAAAGATAGAGCAAAATGAAGTAGGCATTCTTCCCTTCATATCTTTTAATCTCCTTTAAAACAACTTGCAGGTCAGATTTCTATGTAGTATATGGGTGAGACTAATTCAACTAACTATTCCATTTCAGATGGGCCAGTTTAATATTTGCCCTTCAACTCATTAATCAGAACCATAATGACCCTGAGGCATGACAGCAGAATTAGGCCACACAGCCCATCAAGTTGGCTTTGCCATACCATCATGTCCGATTTATTACCCCTCACAACCCCAGTCTCCTACCTTCTCCTGCAACATTTGATACCTTTACTAATCAGGAACCTATCAACCTCTGCTTTAAATATACCCAATGACTGTGCCTCCATAGCCAGGTGTGGAAAGGAATTCCACAGATTCACCACCCTCTGGCTAAAGTAATTCCTCCTCTTCACTGTTCTAAAGGGACAGCCCTCTATTCTGACTCCCTGGCTATTGCAAACGTTCTCTCCACGTCCACTCTATCTAGGCCTCTCAGTATTCAATAGGTTTCAAAGAGAATCCCCTCATTCTTCTAAACTCCAGTGAGTACAGGCCAAGGGCCATCAAGTGCTCCCCATACGGTACTGTGCAGAAGTCTTAGGCACATATACATAGCTAGGTTGCCTTAGACTTTTACACAGTACTTTACATTGGTTAAAATAGGAAGGTGGTAAAATAGAAACTGCTCACAATACTCCAAGTATGGTCACACCTATGCCTTCTAAAGACTCAGCTTTATATTCTAATCCTCTCAAAATGAATGCTAACATTGCATTTACCTTCCTTAGCACTGACTCAACCTATGAGTTAACATTTAGAGCACCCTACACAAGGACTTGCAAGTCCCTTTGCACCTCTGATTTTTGAAATTTCTGCCTGTGTAGAAAATAGTCTACACCTTTATTCCTTCTACCAAAGTACATGGCCATACACTTTCTTAGACTATATTCCGCCTGCTACTTCTTTACCCATTCTCCGAATCGGTCCAAGTCCTTCTGCAGACTCCCTGCTTCCTCAGCACTACCTGCCTGTCCACCTATCTTCGTATCTTTCGCAAACCTGGCCACAAAGTCATCAATTCTATCATCCAAATCCTTGACATACAACATGAAAAGAAGCAGTCCCAACACCAGCCAGTGCAGAACACCACTAGTCACCCACAGCTAACTAGAAAAGGTCCCCTTTATTCTCACTCTTTACATGTGCCAGTGAGCCAGTCTTCTTTTTTCAATTGAAACTATCCTGGCCAACAGCACCACAGTGTGGTATGCCAGCTGCACAGCCGCTGAGCAACAAGACCTGCATCACATGGTGAAGGCAGCCCAGCAAATTGTCAGGATGGAGCTCCCAGGACTGGACACCATCTATTCCAGCAGACTCAGGAGGAAAGCAATCAGCATAACCAGAGACACCACACACCCCCAGGCCACTCCCTGTTTGACAAGGTTCAGGACACTAAAAACCAGAACAAGTAGACTGAGGAACAGCTTCTACCCCAGAGCTGTGGCCTCCATCACACCACTCCCACAGAACAATGACTGAAACTGTGAGCACACACAAGGACTCAAATACTTGCACTAACGGCACTTTGTGCATTACTGTGACATTCTGGTGCTGCTGCAACTTATTTTCTGCTACTTATTTATTTGATCCTGTTTTTCTATTACTGTCTTGTTTTTATCTACCGCTTTGTTTGATTGCCTGAGAGGAAGCCAAACAGAGTTTCATTGTGCCTTTGTATAATGACAATAAAGATCATTCAATTCAATTCAGTTGTATCCATACCACAATTTTCCTGTAATATCATGGGCTTTTATCATACACTGCAGCCATATGTGCGGCACTTTGCAAAAGGCCTTCTGAAAATTCAAGTAAATAGCATTCACTGACTCTCCTTTGTCTACACTCACTATTAATTCCTCAAAGAATTCCAATACATGTGTCAATCAAGATTTCCCCTTAAAAAACCATGCTGACTTTGACATCATTTTTCACGTTTATTGAAGTAGCCTGAAACTTCATCCTTAACAATGGACTCCAACATCTTCCATCTGGATCAGGCCACTTATCTGCCTTCAGACACTATTTCCTTCTCCTTAGTAATAGCAACTATACTCACTTCTGCTCACTGATTCTCTTGAATTTCTGGCATACTGCTGGTCTCTTCTAAAGTGAAGACCAATGCAAAATATTTATTAAGTTCCAGGTGAGGCAACACTTCACCTGCAAATCTGCTGGCCTTGTTTTGTGGCTGGTGATCCCAATGCAACCTCCTCTACACTGGTGAGACCTGTCGAGCATCTCTGCAGCATCTGCACCAAGTGGGACTTCCCAGTGACCACTCTGACGTGTTGGTCCTTGGCCTCCTCTTGTGCCACGATGAGGCCACCCTCAGGATGGAGGAGCATCATCTTATATTCTGTCTGGGTAGCCTGCAATCTGACGGCATGAATATCAATTTCTCCTTCCGGTAAACAAATTTGCCCCCTTCCCCCCCCCCCCCCCCTCCAGCTAGCCTCCTTTCCCTCGCCGCATGTTTTTTTCTGGTATCTTCTCCCTTCCTTCTGAGTACTGAAGAAGGGTCTTGATCTGAAACGTCAACTCTTTTATTCATCTCCCTAGATGCTGCCTGACCTGCTGAGTTTGTCCAGCATTTTATGGTGTGTTACTCATTAAATTCATCTGCCATTTCTTTGTCCCCTATTACTTGCTACCTCTCCATTGTCATTTCCAGCAGTCCAATATTCACTTTCACCTCTTTTTTACTCCTTACATATCTGAGAAAATTTTTGGTATCTTCTTTCAATAACAAGCTTACCTTCATACTTACTCTTTTTTCCTTATTGCATTTTTAGCTGCCTTCTGCTGGTTTGTATAAGCTTTCCAATCCTCTAATCTCCCAGCTAATTTTTGCAATATTGTGGCAACCCTCTTCCTAGCGCACTCGGACCGGCTCACAAATAGCCAGCGCGCCGGCACAAAGGCCAGTCCCAAAAGGGCGCCAGGTCTGCTTCACCAACAGAGGGAAGAGCCTGCGGGGGATTGTGAGTACGTGCCCCTACAGCATCCACACCCGGGGAGGATGAGATCAGGGAGGCTTTAAAGCAAGGCTGTGAAGTTAGAACAAAATCTTTCTTTAACTGCAGTTTACCGACTCCGTGTCGTTATTTTAGCGCTGCATGTAGCACACCGCTACAATTGGTGACCCCGATGGTCCAAACGATTTTTGGACCGGAGATGAACGACGCCGCATCTGTTCATGCGGTTTCGTTGAAGCTGCCAAGCTTCTGGACGCTGCGACCTCGCCTATGGTTCCAGCAAGCAGAAGCCCAATTCCACTTTCGGCAGATAGCCTCAGAGGACACACGTTACTACTACATGGTGAGCTCCCTCGACCAAGACAAAGCGGCCCAGGTTGAGGAGTTCATACAGTCTCCCCCAGCAGATGGCAAATACACGGAATTCAAAGCCCTGCTCATAAGGACTTTCGGTCTCTCACGGCGCGAGTGGGCTGCCCGTTTGCTGCACCTGGATGGCTTGGGAGACAGACCTCCATCGGCTTTAATGAATAAGATGTTGTCTCTGGCCGACGGACACAAACCCTGCCTCATGTTTGAGCAGGCATTCCTGGAGCAGCTGCCCGAGGACATGCGCCTGCTGCTGTCTGACGCGGATTTCAGCGACCCCCGGAAGGTGGCAGCCCGGGCGGACTTGCTGTGGAATGCCAAGAAGGTGAGTGGGGCGTCCGTCGCACAGATCACCAGGCCACGATCCCAGCAGCAAACCAGACCAGGCCCAGCCACAGAGCCCGCTAACCCCAGAGGCAGGGGTGAGGAGACCAACGAACAATGGTGTTTCTACCACCAGTGGTGGGGCGCAGAAGCCCGCCGCTGTAGCCCGCCCTGCAAGTTCCCGGGAAACGCCAGGGCCAGCCGTCGCTGATGGCTACTGCGGCTGGCCATCGGGATAGCCTCCTGTATTTGTGGGACAAGAGGTCAGGACGCCGTTTTTTGGTCGAGACTGGTGCCAAGATCAGCGTCTTACCTCCGACAAGTTATGACACCCGCAACAGGGCACCGGGTCCCCCCCTGAGGGCCGTGAACAGCAGCACGGTAAGGACCTACAGCACCCGTACGGTGCAGCTACAGTTCAGCTCCAGCAGGTTCACGTGGGACTTCACACTGGCCACCGTAGCCCAACCGCTTCTGGGTGCGGATTTTTTGCGGGCTCACAGCCTGCTGGTCGACCTGCCAAGGAAGAGACTGGTCCACGCCGAGACCTTTCAGACGTTCTCCCTGGGAGAAGCCCAGTTGCCAGCCCCACATCTCGACTTCACCAGAGTCCTGGCGGATTTCCCATCAGTTCTGGCACCGCAGTTCACGGCAGCCATGCCCCGACACGGCGTACAGCACCACATCCCTACCCAGGGACCACCCCTCCACGCCTGTGCTTGGCGGCTTCCCCCGGACAGGCTCCGACTGGCACCAAGCGGCAACTACCGCAGGCTGAATGAGGCTACCACACTTGACCGCTACCCTGTGCCGCACATTCAGGACTTTGCAAACCTGCACGGCGCACAGATCTTCTCCAAGGTAGACCTCGTCCGGGGATACCATCAAATCCCAATGCATCCGGACGATGTCCCCAAAACGGCTCTCATCACCCTGTTTGGCCTTTTCGAGTTCCTCCGCATGCCGTTTGGCCTGAAGAATGCCGCACAGACGTTCCAGCAGTTAATGGACGCGGTGGGACGCGACCTGGACTTCGCATTCATCTATTTGGACGACATCCTCATAGCCAGCAGCAGTTGTCAGGAGCATTGTCCCACCTCCGTCAACTCTACGCCCGATGGAGTGAGTACAGTCTAACAATCAACCTGGCCAAATGCCAGTTCGGGCTCAACACCATCGACTTCCTGGGCCACAGGATTACTAAAGATGGGGCAACCCCTCTGCCCGCTAAGGTAGACACGGTTTGCCATTTCCCCCGACCCACCACGATCAAAGGCCTTCAGGAATTCGTAGGTCAATTTCTACCACCGCTTCCTCCCTTCAGCTGCCCGAATCATGCGCCCCCTGTTCGCCCTGATGTCGGGTCCAGGCAAGGACATTACCTGGGACGAGGAGTCCGCCGCCGCTTTCATTAAAACGAAAGAAGCCTTGGCAAATGCCGCGATGCTAGTGCACCCCAGAATGGACGTCCCTACCGCCCTCACAGTGGACGCATCTAACACGGCAGTCGGTGGGGTACTGGAGCAACTCATCGCAGGTCGCTGGCAACCCCTGGCGTTTTTCAGCAAACACCTGTGGCGACCCGAGCTCAAATACAGTGCTTTCGACCGGGAACTGTTGGCGCTATACCTGGCAATCCGGCATTTCAGGTACTTCTTGGAAGGTAGGCCCTTCACCGCGCTAACGGACCACAAACCGCTTACCTTTACGTTCATGAAGGTGTCCAATCCCTGGTCGTCCCGCCAGCAGCGCCATCTGTCCTACATCTCTGAATACACGACGGATGTCCGGCACGTCTCGGGTAAGGACAATGTCGTGGCAGGCGCGCTCTCTCGCCCTAACATTCATGCCCTTTCCCAAGGGGTAGACTTTGAGGCGCTGGCAGAGGCGCAGCAGGCAGACGAGGAGATCCCAAGTTACAGAACCGCAGTGTCCGGTTTGCAGCTCCAGGACCTCCCCGTAGGAGGTGAGAGGACCCTACTCTGTGACGTCGCCACCGGCCAGCCCCATCCCGTTGTCCCGGCACCTTGGCAGCGACGCGTTTTCGACTCCATTCATAACTTAGCGCACCCCTCCATCCAGACAACCCGTCCGGATGGTCTCCAGCAGGTTCGTTTGGCACGGACTCCGCAAGCAGGTCAGTGAATGGGTCAGAACGTGCATGCACTGCCAGACGGCCAAGGTGCAGCGGCACACCAAAGCTCTGCCGCAGCAGTTCCACCCCACCCGCTGGCGTTTCGACCACATACATGTGGATATCGTGGGCCCCCTGCCAGTGTCGCGCAGAGCGCGGCACCTCCTGACTATCGTGGACTGGTTCACAAGATGGCCAGAGGCGATCCCGCTCACCAACACCACCTCCGAATCTTGCGCCCGGGCACTGATCGCCACCTGGGTGTCCCGCTTTGGTGTACCGGCCCACATTACCTCCGACAGAGGCGCCCAGTTCACCTCCAGCCTGTGGTCAGCTATGGCCAGCCTTTTGGGGACTCAGCTGCACCACACCACTGCCTACCACCCACAGTCGAACGGACTAGTGGAGCGTTTCCACCGTCACCTAAAGTCAGCTCTCATGGACCGCCTGAGAGGAGCTAACTGGGCGGACGAGCTTCCCTGGGTCCTACTCGGCATCCCCACGGTGCCCAAAGACGATCTGCACGCCTCGTCAGCCGAGTTGGTGTACGGCGCACCCCTGTTCGTCCCTGGGGAGTTCATACCAGCCCCAAGGGGGCAAGAGGAAGAACCTGCAGCAGTCCTGGGCAGACTACGCGAGAGGCTCGGTGACCTGGCCCCCATACCCACTTCGCAGCATGGGCAGAAACCGACCTGCGTACCCAAAAACCTGCAGAACTGTAAGTTTGTGTTTGTATGAAGGGGCGGGCATTGGCCACCACTGCAACGGCCCTACGAGGGGCCGTTTACGGTGCTCAGGAACAATGGGTCCACGTTTGTGCTGGACGTTGGGGGGAGAGAGGAGGTTTTCACAGTGGACCGACTCAAACCGGCCCATGTGGACTTGGCGCAAGCGGTCGAGTTTCCAGCACCGCGGCGCAGAGGCCGACCTCCCAAACAGTGTCCGGCCCAGACTGTGGACATTGGGGGGTGTATCGCCGGTTCTGGGGGGGGCGGGGGTTATGTGGCGACCCGCTTCCTAGCGCACTCGAACCGGCTCACAAATAGCCAGCGCGCCGCCACAAAGGCCAGTCCCAAAAGGTCGCCAGGTCTGCTTCACCAACAAAGAGAAAAACCTGCAGGGGATTGTGAGTATGTGCCCCTACAGCATCCGCGGCCGGGGAGGGCGGGATCAGGGAGGCTTTAAAGCAAGGCTGTGAAGTTTGAATAAAATCTTTCTCTAACTGCAGTTTACCGACTCCGTGTCATTATTTTAGCGTTGCGTGTAGCACACCGCTACAATATTATCTTTTGCTTTTATTCTGTCTTTTAAACTTCCCTTGTCAGCCTTGGTTGGCTCTTCCTCCCTTAAGAATATTTCAACAAAATGCATCTATCAAGTGCCTTCCAAATTGCTCCCAGAAACTCCAGCCATTGCTGTTCTGCCATCATCCCTGCTAGTGTCCCCTTCCAATCAGCTTTGGCCAGCTCCTCTCTCATGCCTCTGTAATTCCCATTACTCCACTGTAATAGTGATACATTTAGTTATTTAGTTCATCCACTATTTCCTTGTCCCTCGTTATACTTCTCCAGCATTCTGTTAAGTACTGTCATCTCCCATTTACTGTTTATATAGCTGAAAAACCTTCTGGTATCCTCTTTGATATTATATTATATATATTTCATCTTTTCTCTCCTTGTGGCTTTTTAGTTTCCTTCTGTTGGTTTTTAAATCTTCCCAATCCTCTAACATCATACTAATTTTTCTTTATTATATGTCCTAACTTTGGCTTTTGTTTTGTTTTTTCACTTCCCTTGTCAGCAATGGTTGCATAAATCTGCCTTTAGAATAATTCTTTTGGATGTATGTATACTGCTCTTTCTGAATATCTTGCAGAAACTCCAGACATTGCTGTTCTGCTATCATCCCTGCTAGTGTCCCCTTCCAATCAATTTTCACCAGTTCCTCTCTTATAGCTTTTTAATTCCCTTTACTCCACGGTAATACTGACACATCTGAGTTTAGCTTCTTCCTCTGAAAATGCAGGGTCAGTTCTATCATTTGATCACTGCCTCCTAAGGGTTCCTTTATTTTAAGCTCCCTAATCAAATCGGATTTATTACACCAAACCCAATCTTGAATTCTCTTTTTCTTATTAGGAAAAGGCAACTCACAGGTATTCTACAAGTTCGCTGTCAGGGATCGAGCGCTAACCTGATTTTCCAAATTTACCTGCATATTGAAATCACCATGACTATCGTAACATTGCCCTTTTTTTCATCCCCTTTCTATCTCCTGTTTTAACTTGTTCGCTATGTACTGGCTGTTGTTCAGAGGCCTTTATGTTACTTCCTTCAGGATTTTCTGTTACCCCTTCAGTTTCTTAACTCTATCCACAAGCATTCTACATCTTTCTAAGGATTTTTCATTTTTTACCAACAGAGCCACCCCACACACTCTGCCTACCCACCTCTCCTTTCAGTACATAGTGTATCCTTGGATGTTAAGCCCCCAACTATGATCTTCTTTCAGCCACTACTCAGTGATGCCCACAATGTCATACTGCCAATCTTGAACTGTGCAACAAGATGATCTGACTTATTCTGTGCATTGTGTGCATTCAGATATAAGAGCTTCAGTCTTGTATTCATCACCCTTTTTGATTTTGCCCCCATGTTACACTTTAGCTCACCTGTAATTTTGCCCTATCATCTGCCTGTCCTACCTCACAGTCTCAGTACACACTTGTATTCCAACTGCTCTACCCTTCGCTCTTTCAGTCCAGTTCCAGCACCCCTGCCAAATCAGTTCAGCAGCTCCAGCACATCTGCCCACAAGGATGTTGGTGCCGTTTGAGTTCAGGCAAAATCCATCCTTTTTGTACATCGTACCTTCCCCAGAATAGGTACCAATGATCCAGACATCTGAAACCCTGCCCCCTGCACTGTCTGGGTCTCTCTTTCACATTCACAGAATCTCTTGCTCTAACTATGGAATCCCTACCACTGCTGAAGTCCTATGCCCTTCCTTTCACTGGGAGCCAGACTCGCTCCCAGAGGCCTCATCGCAATGATTTCTCCCTGGTAGACCCCCCACCACACACCTAACAGTATCCAAAGCTGAATACTGCTTATTGAGGGGTAGTCTGTCCTACCAGCCTATCCTCTTTCCATCTTCTAACAGTCACACAGCCTCCTGCAACTTATGGGCTACTAACTCCCTCCAGCTGCAGCTCCGTCCCTAACATGGTTTGTAAGAAAGTGCAGCTCGATGCACCTCATACAGACGTAGTTATCAGGGAGACTAGAGGTCTCGCAAAATTCCCACATCTCACACAAAGTTCACAGTGCTAACCCTGTACCCATTTTCAGTTTTTTGACAAGGTGACAGGAGAGATTGATGAGGGTAGGGTGGTGAAAGTTGTCTACCTGGATTTTAGTAAAGCGTTTGACGAAGTTCATCATGGGAGGCTTATACAGATATTAAGATGCAAGAGTCTACAGTGAATTGGCTGCCTTGCGTATAGAGGACAGAAAGTGGTGGTTGAAGGGACTAACTGGAGGTCTGTAGTTAGTGGTGTTCCACATGGATCTTTGCTGGAGACTCTGCTGTTTGTGATGTATGTCAATGACCTGGATGAAAATGTAGATGGGAGGGTTAGTAAATGTAGATGGGCAGACAATACCAAGATTGGTGGAGCCGGGCAGAGTGCAAAAGATTGGCATATAAATACAGCGCGATATATATCAGGTTGCAGATATGGGCAGAGATAAAACCAGATAACCCAGATAAATGTGATGTTTTGTACCTTGATAAGGCAAAAGCAAGGAGACGGTATACTACTTAGGGCAGGATCATTAACAGTGTTGCTGAGCAGGAGGATCTTGGGATCCATGTTCATAGCTCCTTGAAAGTGGCTGCACTGGTCGATAAGGTGGTTAAGAACACTTATGGAATGCTTGTATATATTAGTCAAGGCATTGAGTTCAAAAGTCAAGGATGTGGAGGCTTTGGTGAGGGTGTAGAAGAGGCTTACCAGGATGCTGCCTGGTTTGTAGGGCATGTGCTATCATGAAAGGCTGGTTGAAATTGGGTTGTTTTCTCTGGAGTAGGGGAGGCTGAGGGGAGATCTGATAGAGGTTTATAAGGTTATAGACAGGGAGTATCTGTTTCCAACATTGAAATGTTTAATACCAGAGGGCATGTTTGATGGTGAAAGGGGGTAGGTTCAAAGGAGATTTGAGTGGTAAGTTTTTTACTCAGAGGGTGGTGGATGCCTGCAATGCACTACTTGGTGTGGCGGTAGAGGCAAACACATTGGAGGCTTTTAAGAGACGTTTAGATGGGCACATAAATGTGAGGAAGCTGGAAGGATATGGACTTTGTGTAGATCGGAGGGATTAGTGTTTGCGTGTTTCTGATTCACTTATTATCTCGTTCAGCACAGCATTGTGGTCCGAAGGACCTTTTCCAGTGTTGTACTGTTCTATGCTGTAGCACTAGCTATGAACTCATAGACAAACAAAAACTTACTTAGAGCCTTCGCCCCTTCTTGTATAAGGTTTTTGAGCCAAAGTCTGACCATCTAACACTGGCCCACCCAACTATTGCCCACAGTGGCTGCTCTGCTAGCAACTTGCTTCTTTTTATTGGCCTTTGCCAACTGACTAATAGATTGTTAAAATTGAAGCCTGTCTAAATGTCCCAAAAGTCCCTGAGCTCTATCTCAACCTCACACTTCCTCTCCCACAAGTAAGTGCTCACAATGATTGAAGCCTGCCAAAAAAGTTTTGAAAGGCCCCAAGCTCTTTTTAAATCTCATGTTGCCTCTAACCACAAATTACAACACCTGTGTGTCGTTACCAAGATTTCTTGCCACATTGACCATGACCATAAGATATAGGAGCAGAAGTAGGCCATTTGGCCCATCGAGTCTGCTCTGCCACTTCATCATGGGTGATCCATTTTTCCTCTCAGCCCCAATCTCCTGCCTTCTCCCTGTATCCCTTCATGGTCTGACCATTCGAGGATCTATCAGCCTCTGCCTTAAACATCAGAAACAGAATCAGACTTTAATCGCCAAGTACCTGTGCACATACAAGGAATTTACTTCCGGCAGATGTTGTCTCTCTGCTCATAACAATAATAATGATAAATATAAATGAAAATATAGATTATACATACAGGTAGTGCAATCCAAGTAATAGTTAGCCGACAGTTAACCGGCATACATAATGACTTGGCCTCCATAGCTGCCTGTGGCAAAGAATTTTATGATTCACCACTCTCTGTCTAAAGAAATTCCTCCTTATCTCTGTTCTAAAAGGATGCCACTCTATTCTGAGGCTGCGTTCTCTGGTCGTAGACTCTCCACACCCACTCTATCAAGGCCTTTCACTATTTGATAGATTTCAATGTGGTCACTCCTTATATTTCTAAATTCTAGTGAATACAGGCCCAGAGCCATCAAACGTTCTTCATATGACAAGCCATTTGATCCTGGAGTCATTTTCTGAGCCTCTTTTGAACCCTCTCCAGATTCAGCACATCCTTTCTAAGAGAAGGGGCCCAAACCTGCTTGCAATATTCCAAGTGATGCCTTGCTTTTATACTGTAGTCTTCTTGAAATGAATGTTAAAATGTAATATCAACATTTGCCTTCGTCACCACAAACTCAACTTGCAAATTAACCTTTCGGGATTCCTGCACAAGAACTCCCAAGTCCCTTTGCACCTCAGTTTTTTGTATTTCTTGCCATTTAGAAAATAGCTTTCATTTCTTCATTTCTTCCGCCAAAGTGCATGACCATACACTTCCGGACATTGTATTCCATCTGCCATTTCTTTGTCCGTTCTCCCAATCTGTCTCAGGACTTCTGTAGCCTCTATACTTCCGCAAAACTTGTTCCTCCACTATCTTCATATCGTCTGAAAACTTTGCAACAAAGCCATCAAATTCATCAAACAAATCATTGACATATAACAAAAAAATAATCGGTCCCAACACAGACTACTGTGGAACACCACTAGTCACCTGCAGCAGATCAGAAAGGGCTCCCTTTGTTCACACCCTTTGCCCTCTGCCAATCAACTACTGCCTTATCCATGCTAGAAACTTCCCTGTAATACTGTGGGCTCAGAGCTTGATAAGCAGCCTCATGTCTGGCACCTTGTCAAAGGCTTTCTGAAAATCCAAGTACACAACATCAACTGATTGTCTATCCTGCTTGTTACTTCTTCAAAGAATTCCAACAGATCTGTCAGGCAAAATTTTTTCCTGAGGAAACCTTGCTGACTATGGCCTATTTTATCATGTGCCTCCAAGTACCCTGAGACCTCATCTTTAATAAATAACTCCCATCATCCTCACCACTCTGGTCAGACTAACTGGCCCATAGTTTCCTTTCTTGTGTCTATCTCCTTTCTTGAAGAGTGGAGTGACATTTATAATTAGACCATAAGTCATAGGAGCAAAAGTAGGCCATTCCGAGTCTGCTCTGCCATTCAATCTTGGGCTGATCCAAATCTTCCAGTCATCCTCACTTCTCTGCTTTCACCCCATACCCTTTGATGCCCTGGCTAATCAAGAGCCTACCTATCTCTGCCTTAAATATGCCCAATGACTTGGCCTCCACAGCTGCTTGCGGCAACAAATCCACAGATTTACCAGCCTCTGACTAAAAGAATTTCTCCGCATCTCAGTTCTAAACGGACGTCCTTCAATCCTGAAGTCATGCCCTCTTGTCCTAGATTCCCCTATCATGGGAAATAACTTTGCAATATCTGATCTGTTAAGGCCCAAAATTTTCCAGTCTTCTGGCACCATTCCAGAAACTAGTGATGCTCAAAAGCATTTCTAATGCCTTCATAATCTTTTTCAGAACTTTTTGGTGTACACCATCTGGTACATGTGTTATATTTACCTTCAAATGTTTCAGTTTCCCAATAACCTTCTCTCTACTTATAGTAACTTCATACACTTCATGCCCCCAACACCTGGAACTTCCACCATACTGTGTCTTCCACAGTGAAGAATAATGCAAAATACCTCAATAGTTCATCCACTATTTCTTTGTCCCCCATTGCTACCTCTCCAGCATCGTTTTCCAGTGGATTGTAGGATTTGACTATAATTCACCCTCCTTATTAACAGTACATCTTGTGTTTAAATAGTTAACGTATTTATCCAGTTTAAAATAATGACTTAACTTGATTTCTTTAAAAATGCTGTCCTAGACAGCTTCCATTGCTTGAAGTGGTTTAGTTTACTGGTGCCACTTCCTTTTTCCTGTTTCTTTTCCAGTGTAGAGCTTATTATAATTTGAGCAAATAACCAGCATGTGTACCATGAGTCACTGGAGTTAAGATGAACAGATGTTAAGAGCAGAGCAGCTTGAGATCATTCAGTTACTCCTTTTTTTTTAACTGTTCTTGCTCATGATATAATTTTATGCATACAAATCCCTATTAAAATACACAGTGGGTGTGTGGTCAACTTTGAGATGATGATTTATTTTGCCATAGAACTGCCCCACCCCACTCCTTGGTTAGTGATCTCAGAGCCCAGATTAGATGGTGTTTTAATATAAGGCCATCTGCACAGAATGGGAAGTAATTGCTACTTTGCTACTGGAATTTCAGTATGTCTTGTCATTGGAGTATTTGTGCTTATGCAGACTGGTACAACTACTGAATTATTAAGTATATGATATTGATTTTATCAAAGAAACATCCATTTGCCAAGATACTATAACCCTCAATGGCAGCATCAAAGCCCAGAACAATTTGAAGTTCTCCATCTTGTTGAAACATCAGAAATTTCCCATCTTCTTGGCACTATAGTTCATTAGTAATCAGCGCACAACACTTGTTCTCTTAACAACACACACAAAATACTGGGGGAACTCAGCAGGTCAGGCAGCATCCATGGAAATGAATAAACAGTTGAAGTTTTGGGCCATGAAACTTGAATGGAAGAGGGAAGGTACCAGAATAAAAAGGAGGAGGGACAGGTAGGAGATCCAGCCAGAAGCTGATAGGTAGAACCAGGTGCATGGGAAAGGTCAAGGGTTGGAGAAGAAGAAATCTGATAGGAGAGTGCACCATGGGAGAAAGAGAAGAAGAAGGGGCATCAGTGGGAGGTGATAGGCAGGTGAATAAATAGGTAAGAGGCCAGCATGGGGAATAGAAGAAGGGGGAGGGGAGGAATTGTTTTACTGGAAGGAGAAATCAATGTTCTTGCCATCAGGTTGGAGGCTACCTGGACAGAATATGTGGTGTTTTTCCTCTGCCCAAAGAATAGCCTCTTTGTGACAACATGTTGGAATGGGATAGGAATTAAAATCGGCTACCTACCCTGAAATTCTGATCGAGCACAGTTGCTCAATAAAGCTGTCTCCCAATTTACCTCGGGTCTCACCAATGCATAGCAGGCTGCATTGGGAGCACCAGATACAATAGCCAATCCCAACAGATTTGCAGGTGAAGTGTCCCCTCACCTGGAAGGACTACTTGGAGCCATGAATGTAGGTAAGGGAGGAGGTAAATTGACAAGTGTAGCATATTTGTCACTTGCAGAATTGGGGAACCGCTTTGTTGACAACTCTGTTCCATCTGCCAAAAGCAGAACTTCCCAGTAGCTAACCATTGCCCTTCCTATCCCCATTCATGTTCTGACATGTTGGTCCATGATGAGACCACGCTAAGGGCGGAGGAGTAACACCTCATATTCCATCTAGGTAGCCTCCAATCTGATGGTACGAACATCGATTTCTCCTTACAGTAAAAAACAATTCCCTACCCCTTCTCTCTTCTTCTATTCCCCATTCTGTCCTCTTACCTCTTCTCCTCACTTGCCTATCACCTCCTCCTCCTTTCCTTTCTCCCATGTCCACTCTCCTCTTCCATCAGATTTCTACTTTTTCTACCCTTTAACTTTCCCACCCACCTGGCTTCACGAATCACCTTCTAGCTTGTCCTCCTTCCCCTCCTCCACCTTTTTACTCTGCCATCTTCCCCTTTCCTTTCCAGTCCCGAAGAAGGGTCTTGGCCTAAAACATCAAGATTATTTATTTCCATAGCTGCTGTTTGACCTCCTGAGTTCCTCCTGCACTTTGTGTGTGTTTCTCTGGATTTCCAGCATCTACAGAATCTCTTGCGTTTTTGTTCCTTTAATGCAGTTACCCTATTAGGAATTGTTTATACAGCTCACTGTTGGATGACAATGCAACTTGACTTCAGTGAAGAAAGTTTTGGTAGGAAAGCAACTAGAGAGATGCCATCTAGCTAATGCCTAGAGGTACCATTTTTGATAGTCTAAATTAGATACAGATTTATTTACAGACAGACAGACATACTTTATTGGTCCCGAGGGAAACTGGGTTTCATTACAGCCGCACCAACCAAGAATAGTGAAGAAATATAGCAATATAAAACCATAAATAATTAAATAATAATAAGTAAATTATTCCAAGTGGAAATAAGTCCAGGATCAGCCTATTGGCTCAGTGTGTCTGACACTCCGAGGGAGGAGTTTTAAAGATTGATGGCCACAGGCAGGAATGACTTCCTATGACGCTCAGTGTTATATCTTGGTGGAATGAGTCTCTGGCTGAATGTACTCCTGTGCCTAATCAGTACATTATGGAGTGGATGGGAGATGTTGTCCAAGATGGCATGCAACTTGGACAGCGTCCTTTTTTCAGATACCACCGTCAGAGAGTCCAGTTCCACCCTCACAACATCACTGGTCTTACAAATGAGGTTGTTGATTCTGTTGGTGTCTGCTGCCCCAGCACACAACAGCAAACATGATGGCACTGGCCACCACAGACTCGTAGAACGTCCTCAGCATCATCCGGCAGATGATAAAGGACCTCAGTCTCCTCAGGAAGTAGAGACGGCTCTGACCCTTCTTGTAGACAGCCTCAGTGTTCTTTGACCAGTCCAGTTTATTGTCAATTCATATCCCCAGGTATCTGTAATCCTCCACCATGTCCACTCTGACCCCTTGGATAAAAACAGGGGTCACTGGTACCTTAGCCCTCCTCAGGTCCACCACCAGCTCCTTAGTCTTTTTCACATTAAGCTGCAGATGATTCTGCTCACACCATGTGACAAAGTTTCCCACCATAGCCCTGTACTCAGCCTCATCTCCCTTGCTGATGCATCCAACCATGGCAGAGTCATCAGAAAACTTCTGAAGATGGCAAGACTCTTGTGCTGTAGTTGAAGTCTGAGGTGTAGCTGGTGAAGAGAAATCACATATAATTGAAAATTACTTATTATCGCCAGTAGCTGAGTGACTAGATATTACAATAATAGTTACAGTTGGTGCATTTGATTAGTTAAAACAAATGCACAGATAGGCATTGGAATTTGGCACACAGATGAATTAAAACTATTGACTGTTAGTCAGTTATGAATTATTTTCTGATAGCTATGTTTTTTCTGGATTTGCTGCTGCAGTGGATGAAATGCCACTTCATGGGCTACAATGATAGGAGTGCAATGAGTGTGTTAACTTTTGCTGTAATGCTTAAGGGTTTTGATATGGAGGAGAAAGGAAACTTACAACTCAGAGATGATTAGTTCTCATGCTTCTTGTTCACCAAGAGCTCTGTTAGGGATAGTAAAACTCAGTGATGCTTCTCTGGAACATCGTTGGAAAGTCCTGTCTTCTCCTGTAAGGCTCCTATCGCCATTGTGTCATTCTTTGTTCTATGTGCTTATTGCAATAGGATTTTTTTTTACCTGCATGCCTTGCTTTGCTATCAGAGTGTTTTGTTGTAAATGTTTGAAGAGATTTCAAATGACAGACGGCTTAACTAGTAAGGAAAGTCAGGTCAGACGCTTTTGTTTTTGTTTGACAGCACTGGTTGTCTCCCCAAACACCCATTGTCTAGATTTGACATTTCATGTATCTTGGCGCATGAAGAGAAAAGAGAAATAGATGTGCAACAGCACCACCTATAGACATAGCAGGAGTACCCAATTCAAACGTTCTTGGTTGTAAAGTTATTCTTCATCCTGTTTGGATAAAAATTATCCATAATAATAGGCTATTGTGTTCATCCAAATTTTCCAAGAGAGAAGCTACAATTTCAATCTGTTGCGAAATACAGTATCTCATTTTTCTGTCCTAGAAAATAGACAAAAGAAAACTTCCAGTGCTGAGCTTAGACATCTTAGAAAAAAACAATCTGTACACCAAGAATTCAGAGTGTGCACGATTTACGCGATATATTGCATTAATTTCATTATTTTTCCAATTGTGTGGCTACAACAATCTTAGAGACCATTTGCTATTCCCTTCCCCCACCACCCAAATTATTGAAATTGCTTGATTTATTAGAAATTAATCCTTTGCAGCAATTTGGTGCTGAATAAATTGTATCTTTAAAACAGTGTTAACAATGCATTTTATCATCTTCAAATGTCACTTAACCAGGAAAGGAACTGTGAAATTGTGGAATTTTGATCTAGCAGGTTATTCCTACAACATTGAAAACATTTAATTTTTTTCCATTCTATTTCTCCTATTTACCTTTTAGCCTTCTTACTTCATTTTTCCTTCTATATCTAACTTCAGTCAAATCCTTCAGTTCATTGTATTTGCTAGTTTTATTTTTTTCTCTTTATCTTTACATTTAACTGGTTAAAGGGAAAATCACTTGGACTTTGCTCTTAAAATGCAAGGGATTTAGAAATCTAAATTTCACAACACAAAAACATGGCTGTATTAAAAACAGGTCAAGGCTGCAGGAAGAATTTCTACAATGCCAATGCACTTCGAAGTGTAATCATTAAGGTTGGCAAACTTGGGTCATTGGCTGTAATGGTGGAGAATTGGATACACTTCTACTTACTATAAGTCCCAGTCTCTAATAGCATTGATAGTTATTTTCCACCTTCAACTAACAGTAATATGAATTTAGGACCTAATAGAGGAGTGGCAGTATAGCCTTGAGATCTATCATTGTTCCATGATGTATTTGGTTAATAGGCTGAGATAATACCTAGACAACTCAACCAAAGATGACAGAATTGCAATATTCAGGAATTTAATACATTTGAGGTTAGACATGCCGGACACTGATAATATCCTTTTTATTCACTTTAGTATTTGTCGTCATTTTTACAGGATATGATTAATTTGTTGAATGTGTAGTCACTTTCTGTAACATCCTTTTGATGTAACCAATAAAGAATTTGGTATCCTGGTCCCACAATTTAAAGAAATTCAGACTGTAGTTCCTTTGGGAGAATTGCTCATAGGAACAGTTTTTGTTGACTGAAACTCCCAGCTAGCTCTGAAGATTGCCAAGGTGGAAATGCTAGAACTCTCACTAGTTTTTTTTACATAATGGTCTTCAAGAATGCCATACAAAATCAGCTATGGAGGACATTGTGCAGACTTTAAAGTGATTCAAGACTGTTTGAAGAACCAAGCTAGCACCAAGTTACTGAGCTATTACAATACTCGTCTTTCTCTGTGCTTCAGAGACATGAAGAACTTACAGAAGCCAGAAGGTATACCATCAACACTGACTTCACTAAATTTTCCAAATTTAGTACCGTCTCCCAAGCCACATTCTCAGCAGAGAGGCTACAACCACACATAATGGATTTCAATGAATGGACCACATTGTCTCAATGCCTGGTTCTACCTCTCAAAGCAAGCATTCAACTCAAAGCTTTGTCATAGCAAGGGATTTCCAGGGAGACAAAGAAATGTTTCAGTGATATTCTCAAAACCAACTTGAAGCACTCTGATTAACTCATTGGAATTCTTGCCCAAGACCATTCAAACTAATAAAAAAACGGTACAGAAAGGCACCATGAATAGAGCCTGCAACAAAAATACAGGGAGGACAGATACAAAACAGTTTGTAATTACAGAGCCACCTCCTCATTACTTGGAGACTCAAAATCCATCATGTTAAATATTTAAATATTTAACATGCTCTCCTCACTGTCAGCTTGGTGTAACAGAATCATTGTGGGTTAGAGAAAGGTTAAAAGTTGTTGCCCTCTTCATGTTATGGAATTGAAGAGCCATCATCTGTGAATTCCGATCTCAAACATAAACTGAGAGGAGCAGTTCACAGCGTGGTACTATTACAGCTTGGGCATTAGAGTTTGGAGTTCAATTCCAGCGTTGTCTGTATGTCCTCACCATGGAATGCGTGAATTTTCTCCAGGTCCTCCAGTTTACCTTGCCACCGTCCAAAGAAGTACTGGCTAGTAAGTTAATTGGACATTGCGAATTGTCCCATGATTAAGCTAGTGTTAAATTGGGATTTACTGGGTGGTGCTGCTGAAAAGGCTGGAAGGGCCTATTCTGAACTTTATCTCTAAACTTTAAAAAATAAATAAATAAATTTTATAGATGTTGCTGAGTCTAAATGCTTTCCCCTGCATCCAGTGGCAGCTAGATTATAGAAAGGACAAACAAATAACCTGATCTAATATCAGTCGCGAATAATGCATAATAGGAAATAGGAGTATCCCATGAGATACCAGGAAAAGTTGTTGAGGTCTAAGTATTTATGTGTTTAAGTGGCTTTTACTATAAAGTGGGGAAGTAAACAACAACTGGTGTTTTATTCTTACTCTTAACAAAACCTGAAATCCAGATTTTACCTCAAAGTTAAGATATGGTATTTTAATTTAAATATACTTTTACCCATATTATCAAAAACTAACTTGCGAGTTCTTATACAGCTATGCTACAATGTTCAACAAAGTTTACTCTGGCAAACCATCTACTTTTCTTCACTAGGTATCAGAATCGGGAAGGCTGGGCTCCTGCATCCTACTTGAAAAAGGCTTCAAATGATTTATTGAGGCAACAGGTAACTTCAGGGCAATCTATCCACTCAAGTGCGATAGACCTTGATGGAATTGGCAAACAGCCAGGCTCAGCTAAGGAGATCAAAGAGAAATCTTCATCAATTGACCAGAAAGAAGAAAAAGGGGCAGCATGTATTGAAACAAAAGGCAGTAAGTATGCATTTAAACCATTGTAACAACGTAACATTAGTTAGGAGTGGCAAGGTTTCAGACCCTTGCTGGAGCCCAGTGTTCTACTGTTAAGAGAAACCGAGTGTTAAGATTCCTCATGAGAGCACAAACCTAAAGGGTTGAAACCTAAGGTAGCTGAAGAGATTGTGGAAGCACTGGTATTGATCTTCCAAAAATCAATATATTCTGGAATGGTCCCAGAGGGCTGGAAATTCACAAATGTCGCTCCAGTCTTTAAAAAAGCAGAGGAGCAAAAGACAGGAAATTATAGGTTAGTTAGCTTGACGGCAGTGGTTGGCATAATGTTTGAGGCCGCTATTAAGGATGAGGTTTTTTTTTCTTTCCTTTTTCTGTTTTCTTTATATTATACATTATGAAATATTTAGATTTACTATGTCCATACATATATCTTATGGCTTAGGTCTTGGTAAACTCATATATATTGTAACTATTATGTATGTTTTTTTTCATATGTAATGGAATGTGTATGTTGGTAATTTCTTTATCAATATATCATTTGTATTCTGTCCATATTACTAATACTAATAAAAAGATTTAGAAAGAAAAGAAAAAGGATGAGGTTTTGAGGTACTTGGATGCACATGATAAAATAGGCCAAAGTCATCATGGTTTAAGAGGAAAATCTTGGTTGAAAAATCTGTTGTATTTCTTTGAGGAGATAATAGGCCATATGGACAAAGGATAGTCAGTGGATGTTGTTCACTAGAATTTTAGGAAAGATACTAGCGTGGACAGAATATTGGTTGACTGACAGAAGACAAGGAGTGGAATGAAAGGGGGTCTTTTCTAGTTGGCCGCTAGTGACCAGCAGTGTTCCACAGTGGACGTTGTGTCGCTACTTATATGTTAATGATCTGGATGACATCATTGATAGCTTTGTGCCCAAGTTTGGGGATGACACGAAGAAAGGGGGAGGGGCAGGCGATGCTGAGGAAACGTGTAGTCTGTAGAAGGACTTGGACAGATTAGGAGAATGGGCAAGGAAGTGGCAGATGAAATACAGTGTAGGGAGGTGTATGGTCATGCACATTGGTAGAAAGAATAAAGGCATAGATTATTTTCAAAATGTGGATTAAATTCAGAAACTTGAGATACAAAGGGGAGTCCTTGTGTAGGATTCCCTGAACGTTAGCTTGTAGGTTGAATCAATAGCAAGGAAGTTAAATGCAATGTTAGCATTCATTTCCAGAGGACTTCAATATAAAAGCAAAGATGTAGTTCTGAGGCTTTATAATGCATTGATAAGACAATATTTGGAGTATTGTGAGCATCTTTGAGAGCACCTTATCCAAGAATGCGCTGGCAATGGAAATGCTCCAGTAAGGGGTGACCCCAAGAATGAAAGGAAAGCATGTTCTGGCTCTGGACCAGTGCTCAGTGAAATCTAGAAGAATGGGGGAGGTCATCTCATGCTTAAAAGTTTATCCAGAGTGGACACGGAGAGGATGTTTTCAGTAGCGGAAGAGTCTAGGACCAAAAGACAAGGGTTCAAATAAAAGATCATCCCTTTGGAACAGATAGAGGAGGAATTACTTTAGCCAGAGGGTGGTGAATCTGTGGAGTTCATTGCCACAGGTGGCTGTAGTGGCCAAGTAATTAGATATATTTAAATTGCAGCTTGATAGGTTCATGATTAGTAAGGTTGTCAAAGGTTACAGCGAGTAGGCAAGAGAATGGGGTTGAGGGATAATAAATCAGCCATAATCAAATGGGAGAGCAGGCTTGATGGACTGAATGGCCTAATTCTGCTCCTACGGCTTATGGTCTTACAGGTGTGTAGTTACAGCAGTTGGGACTTCAAAAATACAACAGTTGGTTTGTGCACTGAAATAGTTAGGAAGAAATGGAGTTTTACATACTGGGTTTGCAATTTTTGTATCCATGAGACGTACGGGTGCAGTTTGTTTCAGAAGCCCCACGTATCCATCAGTTTCTTTTTTACAATAAAAGAAATCTGAGCTGGAGGTGAGTAGAGTGAGGATGTATGACAGAGGGGATGAAATATTTTATTGTACTTATATTTCCTTTTATCTTCATGGAGATGCAGCTGAGAAATCTAAAAGTGTGGCTGATGCAGGATTTAAAGGGATTCTATAGCTGGTTTTAATTGCCATGATATCTCCCTAGAAAATTTGCATTGGCATGGCATTATACTACACGGTTAATGGTTTGCAATCGTCTAATAAAAATGGTCTTATAATTGCTATTTTCCATTTGCTTACTAGAGATGAGCCTGTCACTTGAATTCCAAAGCAACTCTTAGAAGCTAAGTCACATCAAAGGGAAATTTGTTGCCACGAGGGGCTGTGGAGGCCAGGCCTTTGGGTACATTTAAGGCAGAGGTTGATAGATGCATGATTAGTCAGGGTATGAAGGGATACAGTTAAAAAGCAGGAGATTGGGGCTGAGAAGGAAAATGGATCAGCCACAGTGAAATGGTGGAGCAGATTCGATGGGCTGAATAGCCTAATTCTCCTTCCACTTTAAATCTTATGGAAAGCTCTGCAGTTTGTCAGTCAATGACACCGTTGAAGCTGTGCAAGTGTCTACTTTCTTTGAATACTCATGAGTTCCCAGAGGCTGCTTCAGATTGAGCTTGCCATCTGTTTAACTCCTCTCCAGGAGATGAGATAAATATTACTTATATTTTAAATTACCTAAAGATTACTTGTATTGGAATTGAAATGTGATCTTGTGTCTCCATTAAAAAAGTTAATTATATACATTTTAAACAATACAGAGTTACCAAACATGAGACAGAGGCCACCGCCACGCAGAGATCTTACTGTGGTGAGTAACAGAAGGTTTGCAAAACCAACTGGTATTTTGTAGAATCTTAAGACTTCAACAAAAGAAACCTGAAATCATTTTTTTTTAAAAAGCTGAGACAGGAAGGGTAAAATTTGCGGTTTAAAGATGGACAAGAGTGCTGAATTTGGAGCAAGAGGTGAAAGTGAATGCACGTGAAATCAAAGTCAGCCTGTAAAATTCAAGTAAAAATTCGCCAGGTGCTGATGGAGTATCTTTCCAGTATAGAGCTGAGCACCATTCACTCTGACCCCACGTCAGGGTTAGTTGCATCCAACTTTGAAAATAGCTATGTATTTCCAGGCCAGGATGGTGCCTAACTTGGAGGCCAATTTGTTGGTAATATTCTATTATATTAATTTTCCATTGTTTTTCTTGATGGTTGAGATTAGCTTGGAGTAGCTTTGAGAAGTAACTGCAATAGTTGGTGAGTAGCGCACGCTGCAGCATTGGGTCAACGGACAGGTGCTTGACTGATTGATCGACTGTCTTGTCTTGATAGTTGTTGACCTGTTTGAATGTCATGGGAAATGTACTCTTCCGAAGTAGTATTCCATCACAGTCCTGACATTCACTTTAGGGTGACAAAGTGTTGAAATGGGAATAGAGTTCATCACTGAAGAATACTGAGCCTCCAACCCGCTCTTGGAGTCATGATAGTTTTGTGGTTGATTTAGTTAATTTTATGGTCAATGTGTTACCACTTTTAATGGAAATTTTGTAAGTACGGGCTTTGGTCTTTTTTATTTCTTCTTTTCCTGTTTGCTTTCGCAATTTGGCCAAAATGTGAGGAGGATGGGAGCCTCTGTAGTGACTATTTGAAACTGTTGAACCCTTCCTCCCCCACCCTCTACTTACTTAGAACAATCTTTCAATTTTTGATCTACCAATGGTCTTCTTAACTTTAAGAATATTAAATTATGATACCAAAGACTGGACAATTGCATTTTTATCAAATGCCTCCTAAGGTATTTAATCAACTGCCTTGCAAGAATTACAATTTATGCTACTAAGTCTGAAATTTCCTGTAAAGTATAAGGCAGACACAAAATTCCTCTTTGTATTGCAGAATTCCTTCTGAAGGGACATTATTGAATAGTAGGGCATGGGTAGCACTAATCACTCACATCAGACCAGAATGTGAATAATTAACAATTGTGCTAAATGAGCCATCATCAGGTAACCAATAGATTCCATTTTTACATGTCTATAATGTTGATTTTGTACACAAGGAAAATACACAAACATTACTCAGTATGATAAACACACCACCATAGATTGTAATAATGGCATTAGAAGTTGCAGTATTGTAAAGAATTACTGATAAAAATCGCTCACTAAGAGCAGAGAGAAGAAACTCATCTGTACTCTTGGGAGTCCATAATTTAATGGCTTGTACAAAATGGTTTTGTGAGGATTTTAAACCCTGTTTTTACAAGAGACTTGAGATTTCTTTATTTTTTTGGATAACCCAGAAACTACTTTTAAATATACCTTTTTAAAGACTGTTGTTGGATGTTCTAAAAAAAATTGTAACTGGGACAGTCCAAATTTCAAAAAGGGGCTCTTGACCATACATTGGCCAACTTATTTAAGCATTCAGAGTGTCTATTACCCAATTGCCTGTGCACATTGGTAAGCCAGAGGGTGAAACAGCATGTACTGATCTGAACATAGGGCTTAGACTAGGAATAAGTGCAATGTGTGTATATTTCTTCCTTCTTTTCTGAAACAAAACACTTTGGCAAAAGCCTTGCAGTTAAGGAGTAACCCATGTTTTCTAATGGTTGTAATTTTTGTTTAAACGACTGATTTGAAACTAATTGGAGCATTAGTAACTAGCTTTAAGAGTACTAGCCTATGTCAAAATTTGTAATTCACAAAACATGGAGATTTTGAATCATCAGAAACTGTGCATCTGGACTCAGTAACTTACTCTTTATCTTTCCAACTTTGTGTACAGCCACGTGGATTGAATCTTCCCAAGCCACCAACTCCTCCAGAAGTGGAAGAAGAGTTTTACACAATAGCTGCTTTCCAGACAACAATTCCAGATGGGATCAGCTTTCAAGCAGGACAGAAAGTTGAGGTAAACTGTTGAAAGTGCTGCATAAATATTATGAGTATGATTGCCAATATGATTTCATTCTACTATAGTCTTAAAAACAAAGTTAGCACAAGGGAATTTTCCTTTTACTTGTTGGCTGAAAGTTGATATGCAGCAAGGTGAATAGAGAATCATTCCAGGATCTTTGGAATCCAGAAAAATCAGCCTGACACAGTGATTGATTTTAATAGGCCACTTTGTCTTTGCATCTGGATTAATGAGAATGAAACATGATGTTTCCCATCGTTTTCCCCATTCTGATAAAAGTTCAGAGTTTACCACTGGAATTCGATGGTTGAAGTCTAATAGCTGAACATGTTGTTTGGTAACTGAAGGGGAAACAAATGCCACTTCAGTCTCACAATATAGTTACATATCAGCTTTCCTCTGCTTCATGTTTTCACTAGTTATCTGAAATACAGGGTATCTGTATCCCAACATTTGCAATTTTGCTCTTTGTTGTCAACAGGTGATGCGAAAAATGCAAAGATAGCAATCAAATTATAACATAATGCTTCCAAATCTGTTTGAGCAAGTCTGCTATGTTACTTCAAAGTCAAAACCTGTTTTTAACTTGTTGACATTGTGCTAGATTACCATTGTTTTACATCATATTTTTTTCATTTGTTTGCATGTAGGTAATAGAAAAGAATTTAAGTGGTTGGTGGTATATTCAGATAGACGATGAAGAAGGATGGGCTCCAGCTTCTTTCATTGATAAGTACAAGAAATCAAGTAATGCTTCGAGTGCAAACTTTCTGCTTCCATTGGCACAAGAATTGGCAAAGCTTAAACTTCCAGATATGGCCACAGGAAGCAGCACTAATGGAGACAGTACCTTTATAAACAAACCTTTGCCTAAAGAGCCACAATCAAATGATATTGACATACTGAAAGATCGGAGAGTAAGGGACCCAGTTAAGATCCCAGCTTCTGACAATAGATTCAACTCTCCCTCAAATGTAGAGTGTCAGCCCAAGTCAAGTTCTCCTTCAAATATAATCAACAATGACATTTCCAAGTATAACAAAGAAAAAACAATCTTTCCACTCAAAAAGGAACCAAATAATAGCAAGTTTGAGTTAGAAGCAGCAGATAAACACTCAAGGGGTCCTTTACCAAAGCTCCCTGTACCCGGTGGCATTTTGCCAATGTTGCCACCAAAAATGACATCTAAAGGAGATAAGAAACCGAGTGCTGAGGCAAGTAAAATATCACAGCCAAAAGGACTTGAGACAGGCCCAAAGGTATTAGCAAGTGAAATTGCTAGGCCTAATCTAAAACCTGTAGGAAGGCAAGCAAAGACAAAGCTTGACTTAGAAGACAAATCGATGGAACCATCTCCAATTCTACCACTAAAGCCAAAACCTCTGCTGCGGCCTAAACCACTTCCCAACATAAAAGGAGAAATTCATTCAGAGTCTGAAGTTGATATCTCTAACCTGAGAAGCAAGTTGAGAAGAGCAAAACTGCCAGAAAAAATGGGGGAGCAGGACTCTTCTCAGAATGTTATTGGCAATCAGAATTACTCAAATAATCAATCCTCAGCAGACACTCGCAGCAACTCTCATAGAAACACAGAAAATGAATCTCAAGTGAAGCAAGATTTAGGAATAGGCTCCAAAATAAGTGAAATAAACATCCTTTATGGAGAACAAAACGGTGTTGTAAACGACCTGAATCATAGGGATGAATCAAGTATTGCTTATGAGAAAATATGTGTTTCCAAGGGTTTGAAGTCAATTGAAAAGAAATTGGATGACATTCAACCAAAAGGTCCACACTCAGTAAACAAAGAAGGTCCGCCTCGTCCAATCGTACCCCCTCGAAGGCCCCCACTGCCAAAAAAAACCTCTTCAGAATCTGCAGATATGAAAGTCCAGAGAGAAGCTGTCTGGGGACAAAGTAAACCAGCCTTACCTCCACCAAGATTTAAATCTGGCTCGTCCCACGATTACAGCAAAGATGATGTTAAACCTAAAGGAGGTTCGAAGGATTTCCTCCTAGCAAAGGGAAATGTTGCTTCCAAATTTCACGAACAGAGAAAGGAGACAACTAATTTTCCAAAAGTAACAGAAAAACAGGCTGAAAAGGAAAAGATAAATGTGTCCAAAAATGAAGAATCCTCGAGTCACTGCCTATTTGTAGCTCTTGCGGATTTTGCGGGAGATGAGGAGACAGCTGGATTTAAGGAGGGAACTGTTTTTGAAGTATTTGAAAAAAATCCCAATGGATGGTGGTACTGTAAAATGCTGGATAGTGAGCCAACGTGGGAGGGCTGGGCACCTTCCAATTATTTAGTCAAAAAATAAGTATCATAGTTTAGTTTTGTTTCTAAACACTGCAAGATGCTTTTTCATATGTATTATTTAATTAGATAAATAATTTATAGTTTTGAGCTTTCCAAAAGCAACTTAATACATTCCTTATATATTTTTTCAACCCAAGTTGGAACAACATGGTGTTTATGGCCACAATATACAAGATTTCATTAATTATTACATTTACTTTTTTAAATTTAAAATAGAAGTATTTAGTCATGATGGCTTTACCCATCAAAAAGCAATCAATTAATTTTCTGCGGGTAACATGGTGATGGTTAGTATGTAGGATCCCACTTTGCTAATCTGTCAAATGTTTTGAAAATTTAACTGGACTAACATCCTGGGAGTAAAGATACTCATTACCCTGAGTTAATCAGGCTGAAAACATTATGGCTTATAATGACTTCAGAAATTTAATACAGCCATTGGGATGTGTAAATAGTTGTTGAAAGTTTATAATATCACCAGCACTAGGAACAAAGAAAAAAATTCTCAGTCTACAAAACTTACACATAATCATCTAAAATTGTTTTTCTGACTAACAAGGAAATGAACTGTGCTCACTTATTCCAACAGAGTTGGAAAAGGCAAGTAAATTTTGAAAGCCTCAGTTTTATCTAAAAAAGTACTATTAGCAAGTTTCTTGAAATGTACATCTTGTATGGACGAATTCAGCTAAAACACTGTTGTTCCTTCTTAATGATAACATTAATCTTCATTACTTTATGTATTCTAATTATTTTATATTCTAGTATTCTCAGAAAGATTATGTACTTTAAAACACCTTCATTGATATATTGCTTCAGAAGGCCAAGGGTCACAACTATGATTAAATAGTTTAGCCACTGATATAATGCACGAAAAAGGTTTAACTTTCACTTGTAAACACAGGCAACATGTAGTGTGTGCTAGTTGTAGAGCTTCCCTACAAAAGACAGTGCCTATATATTTATGTACTCTATACATAGTGAAACTAACTACATACAGTGATGTTGTTGGTATATTTCAAGTACTTTAAACATCAAGGAGCTGGAAGGTGGATGACTGACACCTTCATCCAATCAGCTAGTTTGTGAGGGCCCGTAATGATCAGGGAGGTTGAAATTTAAGCAAAGTCAGAAGATTTATCAATAGCTTCAAACCTTGAAAGTCATTGTTATAACTAGTGTACTAAGAACAACCCTAACACATGTCAATCTAAACACATGTATTTTTTTCATTTTTATTGCACAGTATATGCTTTTGTCTAATTCCTCGTGAATGTAATCAACATCGGTGCTTTTCTTTACAAGATAATGCATTAGTTGTGATGTAGCATAGAATTAATCAAGTTTTAAGAGAACTTGACTGGTATCAAGTTTAAGTCTCTTGTTTCAAGAGTCTATAAATGTGAAACTTGTTTAAAAACTGTATTATTAACATGACTTGATAAAATTGAACATTTCAAAGTAGCAGAAGTACAATACCTCACATTTGAGCCAGGGATCATGAACATTCTTACATCAAGCAACAGCAAGAAAGAATATGGAAGTAAACTCACTGCAAAATTAGAGAATTGTAAAAAATATTCTTTCATCACGACCATTGTTTCTGCAGCACTGGAAATTACTTTGGTCAAATGCCCATTCCTGCTCCTTAGCGTTGTTGTTGTCTTACAGTGAATACTGTCAACTGGTATTATTCTGGGTGCATAAACATATGAATATGATTAGTATATTTTAGCCATTCACTTCACAATCACTCTAGTTTGTAAAGCTGGCTTTGAAATTGAAGGTGACACTCATATTGCCAAATACACATGGAATGGAAGCTTGACAAAGGGAATTTCCATAAGTTTGCTCCTCAAGAGATGAGGTGTCTAGAAAATTGCATTTTGATATTTACAAACCTGCGTTAAGCGCCAATGTGTGTGTGTATCAATAAAGATGTATGAAATCCCAGCTCATTCAAAAAAATGTGTTATGTGCTAACCCTGGAGCATTATGAACCAAACCTAGGCAAATCCTATAAAAGGTCTGGCTGGTAATAAATTGAACACAACAGGACATTAAATTTCTTACAAGTCACAACATTTGAGATATTCCAAAAGCTGTATTAGTATATGGTGACTTGGCGGAAATGGTGGACCCATATTATCAAATATTGCACATCTCAGTAAAAATTATGTTGCCTGCCCTCATGTTATCCATATGACTGATGATTAAAGACCAGTGCTCTGGAATGGCTGCATTTATCAGAAAGTCCAATGTTTGAGTTTAGGTAATTTCATTACACGTGTTTTAATAAGATGAAGTTTTTTAAAACAAATAAATGCTAACAATGTGTACCTTCCATGAATAATGCAGTTATTTATTGACCATGCCTATTGGCTGCTAAACCAAGGAGGCAGCAAGAGTTGTCTCCACATCAGTAGACAGGAGGGATTGCAGATGCAGGAATCTAGAACGAAACCACAAACTGCTGGAAAACTTCAGTGGATCGAGGTATGTTTGTCTGTGTGTAGAGAAAAGTGTCAGTGATTTGCCAGTCTGCATTGGTTAACTTGGACTGGCAGAAAGGTCAGATCAGGAAGGGCAGCAAAAATCCTTCTCATTTGAGCGATTCAAACTCAACTTGGTTTAATCAGGTAATTCTGTGATGATCATTACTGAAACTAGCCTTCGAATAAAAATTCACTGTCATGCCTGGAAGTTTATTTCCTAATCCATCTTGAATTCTTAACATTACAAAAATCACTACTCACTACACAAAAAATGTTAAACAATTGTTTTCCTCCAATTCTTGTTGTGTAAAGGATATTTAAGAAAGGGAGCAGAAAAGTGCATTAAATGGCAAGTATTTGGTGTCAGTCTTAGTTATGCTCCTTTAGAAGAAGCAGAACTGAAAGTTTCCTTAACTTTCATCACAACCACATTGGCAGAACAAATGCTTCCCTGCAATTGGTGACATTGAGCCTTCTCTCACGTTAGCACTGACATGCTAATACAAAGAAAAGATCAAAAAAAGGAAAGTGGTAATAGGCAATGATCACATAGAGGTCCACCTCAAAATTACCAAACCAGAACATTTTGATGGAATCATAAGGACTGATAGTGTTATGCAGTCAGTGAATTCTTTTAAAAAAAGGCCATTTGTCGGTGGAAAGTAGGAGTGAAAGCATTGGTACTGATTATGAACTTTGAAGTTGGGCAGGGATAATTGCACCGCATGTGATAATGTTGAACTGAAGAGCTTCTCAATGCCACAGGATACATGATTGAAATGCTGTATCACAATCAATGTGGGGAATTTCATTACATAAAAATTTAACGGAATGCTCAGGTACTCTGTGCACATGCAGCCTGACTCTAAAAAGGTTTGTTAAACAGCAGTGAGATCCTGATGATTAAAATCAATACTTCAATGATCATTGCAGATGACAGGTGAGGGATGGTACAAAAATTTATCGTTACTGACGAGATCTAAAAGGGATGCTGACCTTGTTGTAACATATGCCATAATTGTGTTTGGTTGTCTATTTCAAATGTAATCACCCATTTTTCATTTGTACTTCAAAGAAGGGCTTTCAAATTGTAACTGTTTTTGTTATGAAGGTTTGTTTTGTAGAACATTAAACAAATACAGCTTTTGTTTTGAATATTTCTTGTACACTGTTTTTGGGAAGCATGGTCAAAATCTGTCACTTCAATTTAATGGGCTTCAGTATCAGTGGAATATAGTTTAATTAGCTCTCTTCTGTGTTGATTACATCACCATAACCAAGTAGACATCTAGATTCAATGCAACTAATGTGATGGATATCCCTCTACCTCCAGAACCTCATGGCTACAGCAAGGTCTATATACAGAATTCACAGCAAGTCCTCTGACAGCACCTGCCTTACCTACAACTTCTGCTACCAAGAACAAGTCATCAGAAGGGAACATAAATATCCTGAAATGGAAATATAATTACTGTTCCTTCATCGCCATTGGGCCCATGTCCTGGAACTATCTGTACAATAGCACTAATGGCATCAGAAGGAATGCAATTCAGTGTCACCAGCCCATCAGGGACCATTAGGCCTGGCCAATAAACAAGCTTGTTGCACCCAAACCAATGAATAAAAAAAAAAGACTCTAGGGTGCCTATTACTACCCTTATCACATATCATCAGTGGTCGCTGAGTAAAAGGTAAATTCAGGTCTATCATCTGTCCAAATGGCACAATGAAACAATGTTTAATGAAGCTACCTTAATCAGAATCAGGTTTATTATCACCAGCATGTGACATGAAATTTGTTAACTTAGCAGCAGCAGTACAATGCAGTACATAATATAGCAGAGAAAAAAATAATAAGATACAAATAATAATAAATAACCAAGTAAATCAATTTCATATATCGAATAGATTAAAAATCATGCAAAAACAGAAATACTGTATAATAAAATAAAATGAGGTAGTGTCCAAAGCTTCAATGTCCATTTAGGAATCAGATGGCAGAGGGGAAGAAGCTGTTCCTGAATCAGAGAGTGTGTGCCTTCAGGCTTCTGTACCTCCTACCTGATGGTAACAGTGAGAAAAGGGCATGTCCTGGGTGCTGGAGGTCCTTAATAATGGATGCTGCCTTTCTGAGACACCACTCCCTGAAGATAGAACCATAGACCATTACAGCACAGAAACAGGCTTTTTGGCCCTTCTTGGTTGTGCCGAAACATTTTTCTGCCTAGTCCTACTGACCTGCACCTGGACTATATCCCTCCATACACCTCTCATCCAGGTACCTGTCCAGGTTTTTCTTAAATGTTAAAAGTGAGCCCACATTTACCACTTCATCTGGCAGCTCATTCCACACACCCACCACTCTCTGTGTGAAGAAGCCCCCTCCCCAAGTTCTCTTTAAACTTTCCCCCCTTCACCCTTAACCCATGTCCTCTGGTTTTTTCCTCCCCTAGCCTCAGTGGAAAAAGCCTGCTTGCATTCACTCTATCTATACCCATCATAATTTTTTATATCTCTATCAAGTCTCCCCTCATTCTTCTATGCTCCAGGGAATAAAGTCCTAACCTATTCAACCTTTCTCTGTAACTCAGTTTCTCAAGTCCTGGCAACATTCTTGTAAACCTTCTCTGCACTCTTTCAACCTTATTAATATCCTTCCTGTAATTCGGAAGATGTCCAGGGTACTTTGAAGGCTAGTACCCAAGATGGAACTGACTAGATTTACAACCTTCTGCAGCTTCTTTCGGTTTGTGCAGTAGCCCCTCCATACCAGACAGTGATGCAGCCTGTCAGAATGCTCTCCATGGTACAACTATAGAAGTTTTTGAGTATTTGTTTACATGCCATATCTCTTCAAATTCCTAGTAAAATATAGCTGCTGTCTTGCCATTTTTATAACTGCATTGATAAGTTGGGACTAGGTTAAATCCTCAGAGATCTTGACACCCAGGAACTTGAAACTGCTCACTATCTCCACTTCTGATCCCTCTATGAGAATTAGTATGTATTCTTTCGTCTTACCCCTCCTGAAGTCCACAACCGTTTCTTTCGTCTTACTGACATTGAGTGCCAGGTTGTTGCTGCGACACCACTCCACTAGTTGGCATATCTCACTCTTGTACGTCCTCTTGTCACCACCTGAGATTCTACCAACAATATCAGCACTTTTATAGTTGGGATTTGAGCTATGCTTAACCACACAGTCATGAGTATACAGAGAGTAGAGCAGTGGGCTAAGCACACACCCCTGAGGTGTGCCAGCGACCAATCCACACAGATTGTGATCTTCCGGTTAGGAAGTCGAGGAGCCAATTGCAGAAGGAGGCACAGAGGGCCAGGTTCTGCAACTGAACTGAAAGAGGACTGATGGTGAGAAATTCATGGCAGTCCCAGCTGAATCATTAAATAATCTGCGACAAAGTAGGAAACAATTTGAAACATAAGGTAATGGGCTAGTTGAACAAACATGACCCAACCTAATCTCATCTTTCACCGACAGTTCCATATCTCTGCCAATCATGCCTCCTTTATTGCACTTTTAGTCCAGAAATAAAAAGGATAGGCTTGTTTTTAAGCTTAAGGGATTCTTAAACAAAAATTTGAGAACGGAATTGAGGACAAAGACTTCAAAGTTCTCCAAATTTTCAGAATTGTGAAATTTGTTGTCTTGCAGCAGCAGTAAACTGCAAAGATGTAAATTTACTATAAATTCCAAAATGTATAAATAGTGCAAGAAAATGGAATGATGAAGTAGTGATCATGGGGTTATGGACCTGGCAGAAACCGGATTGTAGTGGGGAAAAAGCTGCTTCTGAATCACTGAGTATGTGCCTTCAGGCTGTGCTCCCATTCCTCCAAGGTAGTCAAATGAAGCGGGCAGGTCCTGAGTGGTGAGAATCCCTAAGTGCTGGATGCCACCTTTTTGAGGAATTCTGAAAGAGATGTCAGAAAGACAAGGAATAATAAATCACAATAATTAGACTGACAGAAGGTGAAAGACAACATTGAAAGCATAAATTAAGTGCCAAGGAGAAAGTCATGACAGTATTCAACAAGTAGCATTAACTACAATAAATGTAATGCTGTAAAATTAATACTGTAATCACAAAATTTGAACATGTAGGTTAGAAAATAACACATTGCACTGCATTAAATAATTCTACAATTTCAATTTTAAAAAACTCAATCTGAGCACTTTGCAAGCTGGGAATACTCTTCTCACTTCTGATGTCTGGCAATACCACTTTTTTTTGAGGTGCAGTGCAGAATTGTAATTCCTGAACACCTTGGAAAAATAAGGCCTATGCCTGCTACTTAAGGGAGTGAAGCTCAGAAGGACTACTGTTAGGACTCCAAGGGACCCATCATCCAAACCGCTCAATATTTTTCATAGAGCAAACACGAGGAAATCTGCAGATGCTGGAGATTCAAACAACAACACACACAAAATGCTGGTGGACACAGTAGGCCAGGCAGCATCTATAGGGAGAAGCGCTGTCGATGTTTCGGGCCGAGACCCTTCGTCAGGACTCGAAGGTTCTCGGGCTGAAACGTCGACAGCGCTTCTCCCTATAGATGCTGCCTGGCCTGCTGTGTTCTACCAGCATTTCATGTGTGTTGTTGTTTCAATATTTTTCATCACTGCTTCCTTACAGTCATGCCATCACTACCCCACCCACTCCCCACTAAACCACTTTACCATAAGAACAGACTACAGAGCAATTTGAGACAGCTCCATTCAGCAAAAAAAACACATATTGTCGGACTCTCTTGCTCTCCATTTACCTTCCTGTTCAATACACCTAACCTTTGAATCTCGGGAATATCTTAAGTCTCCACAGTTTTCTGAGGGGATAGAATCTGAAAGATTCACAAGTCTTAAGGTATAAATCCCCCTCATTTGCGTCTTGAATGGGCAAAAGCTCATATTTCCTCATTTCCTTTACCGCAGTTCACCCCTCAAGTAGACACCAAATTCTTGACATAACCATGCAAGTTATTCCTCAGATAACCAAACTGTCCCAGAAATCAGCAAGTGGACAAACTTCCTCTAATGCATGGACGCAAACTATACAAACCTAAGTTGTGCTTCTCACTAAAGCTGTTGCAGAGAGAATTTGCTATTTCTGTACTCAATCTCTGTGCAATCAAAGGCCAACATTCGATTAGCTTTCCTGATTATTTACCGTACTTGCATAAACTTCACATATGTCACATATTGAACACTCCATTCTGCAATCTCTTAAGCAGTACTTCAGTAAGAAAAAGAACGAAACAGTTTTCCACCTTCCCCATCTTCTGCTCAAGTTGTCCAATTTTTTCCACTAGTTTAAACTTATTCCCGTCTACAATTCCATCATCAACAAGTTGCTACAATGCACTCCATTTCTTCGTTAGAGTCTTTCGGTAAAGACTAGAAATGGCCAAGGCCACTGTTATATTTTGTATTTTCAAAACATCAAAATAATTCAAAGGAATCGGAAATGTGGGTCTAACTTCAAGTTTACTTTAAGCAAGGCATGCATGTACCACGTGGTAGCATGATGATGTATGTACTGCATTTATTTTGACATAACCCATAATGGATTATTTGAACAAACAAGAATGCTTAATCAATTAATGTATACAAGATTACGCAAATATTGCTGAAATATTAAATTCATAACAGCCACTGTATTGATTCCTGACGCAATGCTAGTTAGGTGCCAATGTAAAAAGGACTTATTTATCTAGAGTTTGCTTATCTTTTAGTTAGCCATGTTAAGTAGTACCCCAACTCCAGAAATGTTTAAGGTAAAATCTCATGGCATCTTACTGAATGTCTTTGGAAAGTCCAGAGTGAAATTCTAACACCTTCTCTTTATCTTGCTCTCAAAACCATGCTGACAATACTTAAATTGTATTAATATTTTAAAACTGCCCTACAGCTATGTTAGCAACAGATTTCAAAGCTGTCCCAGTGATAGATGTTGGACTAATTGGTCTATAGTTTTTCGTTTTGTGTCTCCCTATCTTGTTTTATTTCCAAGCCCCTAAAATCATTGTAGATTCTAGGGAATTTGGGAAGATCAGCAGGGAATGTTTGAT
This sequence comes from Hypanus sabinus, assembly GCF_030144855.1. NCBI lineage: Eukaryota > Metazoa > Chordata > Chondrichthyes > Myliobatiformes > Dasyatidae > Hypanus > Hypanus sabinus. The sequence continues at coordinate 34,749,155 of NC_082720.1, forward strand.
TCATGTTTTCTATTGTGAAGACGAGCGCAAAATATTTGAACTATTGTCATCTCTCAATTTTATTTAGATCTGTGTTACTGGTAAGGCCCAAATTTACTGCCCACCCACATGTGCCCTCAAATATGAATGAAGGCCTGTAACAATCAGAGCATCTGGGGTGAGAAAATCTGATCACAGGAAGAATACAGAGCCTTGAAGGACAAGTCTGAACCTGGAACCTCCGGATCTGCAACGCCAAGTTGCACCACCCTTATCAAAAGACCAAGCACTAAAAACAAATGGTTCAAATCCTTTGCAACCAGGAGTTCAAGGGGTTTAAATGCTGCCCCGCCACCCAGTGGTCAGAGCTTCAAACTGCAAGTCAACGCAACTACAGTTAAAAGCAAAGCTGCCATCAGTGATTGACAAGATTGACGCGAAAACTGTTACTGCAAAATTGCTTACAGGCAATAACAGAGATTAACACGTTTAACTGGAAACCTGTCATCCCTTGCTTGTCATTTATGAAATTCAAGGTTGTTAAAAATTATTTAGTTTCAAGAGGACAAATGTAAAAACATTGAAATATACAGAAATAATGGTTCAGATCAAAAACAGCTCAACAGCTTCTCCTACAGAGTTAGGAAGCTTTGTGCACCATGAGGTGAAGAATCTCATGACCCATCCTCCTCGGCATCAAAGAAGCCGGCAGGCGTTGAATAGAGTCATAGAACACTTCAGCACAGAAATAAGCCCTTTGGCCTAAATAGTCCACGCTGAACTATTAGTCTGCCAAATCCTGTCGACCTGCACCCAGACCATAGCCCACCATACCCCTACCATCCATGTACCTATCCAAATTTCTCTTAAATGTTGCAATTGAACCCACATCCACCACTCTTCCACACTCACCACCATCTGAGTGAAGATCCCCCCTCATGTTCCCCTTAGGGTGTTCCTTCTTTCACCCTTATTAACCCACGAGCTCTAGTTCTGGTCTCTCTCAAACTCAGTGGACAATGCCTGTTTGCATTTACCCTATCTATAGCCTGCATAATTTTGTACACCTCTATCAAATTTCTCCTGTCACGTACACACAACCCTGTAAAAGTATCACACCTGGAGTCTGGTTCTGCAGCTAAAAAGCACTATTAGTAACTACTGATAATAGTAAACTTAAACCAGGTAAATCAAGAGTTAACGGTGCTATGCATATATAGGTGTAAAAAAAAGTTGCCAAACTTATTCAAGCTCAGGTGGCAAGAGTTAGTCTTACGATGGTATGTAAGAAAAGTTCAGTTCAAAGGCACAGGTTAATTAATGCGAGATGTTTGTAATTCAAAGGCGAATGTTGTGAGAAGGCAATTACGTCGACGTTCCACAGATTCCACGACAGCAGTAGGTTTTATCTCCGAAGTTGTTCCACTCCACACACAAAATATCACCGACAATGATTTTCAATGAATATCCTTTCAACACAAGTGGTACCACACCCAAATTCAGCCTCGGGACATCTCAAAGTGGTGGCCACAGTCCCCCAAACCTACCAGGTGCAGTAGCCGGCAGCTCGCTCGTGCTCTCCTTTCAAACAGAATCCACGTATGGATTATCACCAACAGTAGCTTATCACAAAGGGGACCCTCTTCAAGTGAACCACCACCTAGGCAAGGGTCGACACACCGGTAGATTCCACAAGGTTACCCCAATCACACATAACATAATAGCCACTTAGACAGTTCCACAACATACGAAATAACTCCAACAGTGATTTGCCACAGGGGTGTCTTTCTTCAGTGAACTACCACACCCAGAAAAAAGAGTAAACACACACGTGGTTTTCACAAAGGTTTCCCCCTCAACAGAGGGCCCACTCTTGTGGATTAACTAAGAGACAATCACACTTTCGCATTCGAATGGAAACAAACTCAGTCTCACAGGCTACTTAGGGAGAGAGTCCAAACAGTGATCTCTTCGTCACTAGGTTTCTTCTGTTTCAAACCTTCCTCTCCTCTCCTCTCTGCAAACTTCTTCTAGTTGCAGCAAACTTGTGAGAGTCATTTATCAATACTCTGGATCAATCTCAACTCACCTCTTTTGGGCTACTGAAAGTTTAAACCAGTGACCGACTCAATGGTATCTTCTATTGACCGAATCCATCTTGACTCTAAGCTGTGGGTGTCTGTGACTGTCCTCGTAAAAAAATAAACAAGCTGCAGAGTCCATCAAATAATTCCACCTCTCTCACCATAGTAACCAAGCAACTTTGTAATCAGTAGAAATCCAAGTGTTCAAAAGTCAGTCTCATTCTCCCAGCATTTTAAAGTGACAGTCCACAGAAAATATGAACCTAGAGGTACATAACACCCCTCACTCTCCTGCACTTTAGAGAGTGTAGTCCTAACCTATTCAACCTTTCCCTATAATCCAGGTCCTCAGGTTCAGGTAAAATCCTTTAAATTTTTTCTGCACCTTTACTGTAGCTAGATGACCAGATCTGCACACAATACTCCAAATTGGGTCTGACCAGTATCTTATACAACTTCCACATAACATCCTGCTTTCAATACTTTGATTTATGAAGGCCAACATGCTAAAAGCTTTTTTGGCACACTAGCCACCTGTGACACGACTTTCAAGGACCTGTATTCCCAGATCCTTCCATTCTACCACACTCCTCAGTGTCTCACTGCTCACCGTTTAAGTCCTACCGTGGTTTGCCCTCCCAATGTCCAGACCTCACACTTGTCTGCATTAAACTCCTTCTCCTATTTTTCAGGCAAAATTTCCAGCAGGTCCTGATCTCGCTTCAAGCTTTAATAGTCTTCTTTGCCGCTAATCTTGGTGTCATCTACAAACTTGTTGATCCAGTTAACGATATTATCATATTATAATTGATACAGACCAAGCACTGATCCATGTGGCACACCAATAGTCACAGGTCTCCAATCAGAGAGGCAATCATCTACTACTACACTCTGGCTTCTCCCGTTAAGCCAATGTCTATTGCAGTTTACTACCTTTTCCTGAGTGCCAAGTGCCTGAACACTCTCGATCAACCTCGCCATGCGAGACTTTGTCAAAGTCCATGTAGACAACATCCACTATCTTGTTTCCATCAACTTCCCCATTAATTTTCTCAAAAAGGTCTGTAAGCCTGGTTAGACTCAACCTACAATGCATAAAGTTATGTTGTCTATTCCTAATCAGTCCCTGATTGTCCCAATACTTATATTTACAGTAGCTTAGAATACCTTCCAATAACTTACTCTCTACTGATGTCAGGCTCTCTGGCCTATCATTTCCTAGTTTATTCTTAGAGCCTTTCTTAAATAATGGAAAATCTCACTGGAGTATAGAAGAATGAGAGGGCGATGCCTTTCAAACTTACCAAATGTTGAAAGACCTAGATAAAATGGACCTGGAGAAGAGTTCCAATAATGGGAGAGTCTAGGGCAAGCGGACACAGCCTCAGTATAGAAGGATGTGTAGCAGTGTGCTACACGCAGCGCTGAAATAACGACACGCAGTCGGTGAGCTGCAGTTGCAAAAGAGGTTTATTCAAACTTTGCGGCCTCGCTTTAAAGCCTTCCAGTTCCCGCCCTCCCTGGGCGGGAATACTATAGGGGGGGGCGCATATTCCCAGTCCCGTCCTGCGCGCGGGCTTTTCCCCTTGCTGGTGAAGCAGGCTTGGCGCCCTCTTTGGGACCTGCCTCAATGCCGGCGCACGCCACTTTGTGAGCTGGTTCGAGTGTGCTGGGAAGTGGGTCGCCACAGATGTATCTTTAGAATAGAGATGAGGAGGAATTTATTTGGTCAGCGGGTGAATCTACATTGTCTCAGATGTCTATGGAGGCCAAGTGATTTGATATACTTAAAGAAAAGAGGTTAATAGTTTCTTGATTAGTAAGGGCATCACAGGTTACAGGGTGAAAGCAGGAGAATGGTGTTGAGAGGGAAAATAAATCAGCTATAATCGAATGGCAGAGCATATTTGACGGACTGAATCGCCTAATGTTTTATGGTAAGGTACAAGAAGACTGGTGGCCAGATGGTGTGGTATTTTCTCTTTTACATCCATGTAAAGAAGGTGGATTTGAAATAGAGGGACAAAAGGTCGGCATAGAATAGTTAAGGGCAGGGAGATAGGTAGCTGTACAACATGTACTCAAAAGTTGAGATGCAAGTGGGAAGAAAATGAAGGCAAGTTGATGCAAGAACATTGGAGGAATTACACTCCAGTCTTATAAACTATCAGTGGCTGACATGCACCTACTTATAATTTCTTCTTCAATGGAGGACAACACAAAGATAACATTCCCTTTCGAAAGCATACCAGGGGAACTTTACAAGAAAGAATGATTATCTTTTTGTGAAAAAAGTGCAAAGTGTGAACAACAAGAACTTTGTATCAATTAATAGATAGTTAAGAGCATAGACATGAAATGCACGGAACGAATGGGTTCAAATGATCCAGCATTTCATTGAGGGCATTGATGTCAACTCTGTCATAGAAATGAACTTCTCCTTTATTTGTATGTGTTTATACATACACACATACATATCTATAATTGAATTGAATTTATTACTTACATCCTTTAAATACATGAGAAGTTAAAATCTTTACATCTCCGTTCAAATGTGCAATTATAGTAATTTATAATAAATATATGTACAACAGGATACTCAATGTAACATAGAAATACAGTTGTGTCAGCGTGAATTAATCAGTCTGATGGCCTGGTGGAAGAAGCTGTCCCGGAGCCTGTTGGTTCTGGCTTTTATGCTGTGGTACCATTTCCCAGATGGTAGCAGCAGGAACGGTTTGTGGTTGGGGTGACTCAGATCTCAATGATCTTTCGGGCCTTTTTTTTTAAAACACACCTGTGTCTCTGTAAATGTGCTGAATAGTGGGATATTCAGGTGCGCTGGGCTGCCTGCACCACTCTCTGCAGAGTCCTGCGATTGAGGGAAGTACAGTTCCCATACCAGGCAGTGAACAAGCCAGTCAGGATGCTCTCAATCGTGCCCCTATAGAAACTTCTTAGAATTTGGGGGGTCATACCAAACTTCTTCAGCTATCAGGTGTTGTGCCCTTATCACCACACAGCTGGTAGGTACAGAGATCCCTGGTGATGTTTATGCCGAGGATCTTAAAGTTGTTCACCCTCTCAACCCAGTGATAGACAGGCTGATATTTATTTATAATGAGATACAAGCAAAGTATCTCACATTTAAGGATGTATAAGCTAGCTTTAAATAGATTCAGAAGTTTGCAATATTGCAAGTTGCCAACAAGCACAAGCAACATGTCAAATTCAGTTCAATGAACTTGGGCTGTATCCACATGATTATGTGCTACAAATTCAGTAATCCATGTGATAGCATGCAATGCATCCTTTCAAAAGTCTATCACTTTTATACGTTCTGTTGCAAAAGCCAAAAATCATACCCCAGAAACCTCACCACTTTAAAAATAACTTATAACAAATGCTGGTTAATTTCATTACAGCCAAAATGAGAATCTTTGGTTTTGACTCTGTTGCTTATCGTCTCTCTCCCAATGCATATTAGAGCAACTTGGATATGAAACAACCACTACTGCTTCTGAATTTTCTGAATCTTTCGCAAAATTGTCTAACAAATTTTGCTCAATTTGGGGATGCCTCTTCCTCCCCTATTTTAAATTAAATTAAGTAAAGTAATAAAATTTTCAGGAGCATTGCCAAAGTAAAACCAGGCAAATGTAGCAGCATATATTGTCCAATAATTCTTCTTCATTGAAAGACACTCTCTACAAGGTAATATTAAAGAAAACCTGATCTACTCGCATTCAGGTTCAAATTGTCATTTAACCATGCACATGTATGCAGTTAAACGAAACATCGTTCCTCTGGGGCCAAGGCGCAAAACACAGTACATACAGTCACATACAGCACGTATTGTTATGATAGCACATACAGATACAAAACATCACAAGTCCCAGAGTGGAATGGCCTGAAGATGGATGATGTATGGGATGTTGTCCTAGAGCCAGGTTTCTGCCAGAACAAGCAAGCAGCAGTTTCTCACATAGTGTGAGTCAGCCACAGACAAAAGCAATCTAGCTCATTAGTCCACACCAGAATGGCATGGATGTACAGGGCCAAAAAATCATTTCCATCACAAAATTTCAACTTGCAACTGAAACCCAAAACTCAAAATGTGAAAATATGCCTAGGGTTGGGAACGTGAATCAGCAAGATTCACGGCAGATTGGGCATGTTGGCTTATGTAGCTTGTTATGACCAAGGATGTGAATAAATATTTAGATTGCTGAACACCCATTTGCGAGCAATATGGGGATGATTGTGACCCAGGAACACTCAGTGGCAGGCATGATTCTGCGATGTTCCATTTGGGCAATGCTACTGTTGTCATGGAGCATTTCAATATGCAGGTAGATTGGGAAAATTAAGTTGATGCTGCATCCGTAGAGAAGGAATTTTAGAATGCCTACAAGATGACTTCTTAGCGCAGCTTGTGGTTGTGCCCACTTTGGAAAAAGCATTTCTGGATTGGGTGTTGGGTAACGAATCAGATTTGGTTAGGGAGCTTAAGGTAGAGAAACCCTTAGCAGACAGTGATCACAATGTGAAACCCAGCAGTTTCAGAGGGAGAAACTAACATCAGATGTATCAGGATTATAGTGCAGTAAAGGGAACTACAGAGGCATGAGAGAGGAGCTGGCCAAAGCTAATTGGAAGGGGACACTAGCAGGGATGATAGCAGAACAGAAATAGCTGGAGTTGCTGCGAGTAATTTGGAAGGCACAGGATAGATACATCCGAAAGAAAAAAATTTATTTTATAGGGAGAATGAGGCAACTGTGGCTGACATGTGTAATCAAAGAGGGGGGCATATAATAGCAAAGATTAGTGGGAAGCTAGAGAATTGAGAAAGACAGAAGGTAACTAAAAAATCAATAAGAAGAGTAAAGATGAAAAATGAGGGCAAATGAGCCAGTAATATAAGAGGATACCAAAAGATTTTCAGATAAATAAAGAGTAAAAGAGATCGATGAGTCAATATTGTACCACTAGAAAATGATGCTAGAGAGGTAGTAAAAAGGAATAGAGAAATTGCAGACAAACAGCACTTTGCGACAGTCTTCACTGTGGGAGGCACCAGCCAGAAATTTGTGAGCGTCAGGAGGCAGAAATAAATGCAGATGCTGTTACTGAGGAGAATGTACTTGGGAAGCTGAAAAGTCTGAAGGTTATTTAGTCAGCTGGACCAGATGGACTAAACCGAGGTTAGGACAGGCATTGGAAGAGACAGTTATAGTGATAGAACACTGTTACACAGGAACAGGCCCCTAGGCTGGTCCCATTGACCTGCACCTACCCCATAACTCCATCCATGTATCTATCCAAATTTCTTTTAAATGTTGAAATTAAACCCACATCACTTCCACAGTTCCACAGGCAGATCATTCGACAATCTCACCACCATTTGAGTGAGGAAGATGCCCCCCATGTTCCCTTAAACATTTCACCTTTCATCCTTAACGCATGCCCTCTAGTTCTAGCCTCACTTAAGCTCAGTGGTAAAAGCCTGCTTGCATTTACCCTATCTATCCTTCCATAATTTTGTATATCTCTATCAAATCTTCCCTCAATCCCCTATCTCTAGGGAATAAAGTCCTAACTTACTCAAACTTTCCCTATAATTCATATCCTCAAGTTCTGGCAACATGCTTGTAAATTTTCTCTGAATTGTTTCAATCTTATTGATATCTTTCCTGTAGGGCTAATACTCCAAATTAGCATTACCAATGCCTTATACAACTTTAAAATAACATCCCTGCACTCAGTACTTTGATTCATAACGGCCAATATGCTAAAAAGCTCTATTTAAGATCCTATCTACTTTTGATACCACTTTCAATGAATTGTTGATCTATATTCCCAAATCCCTCAGTTCTACTGCTCTCTGCAGTGCCTTGCCTTTCAATGTGTAAGTCCTATCTTGGCCTGTCATCCAAAAATAACAAATCTCATAATTGTCTGCATTAAATCCAAACTGCCATTTTCAGTCCATTTTCCTACTGGTCTTTCAAAAATCACTGGACTCTGGCATAATTCTGGAGGACTGGAAAATTGCAGATATCACTATACACATCAAAAAGAGAGGGAGGCAAAAGACAAGAAATTATTGACCAGTTAGCCTGACTTCAGTGATTTGGAAGATGTTGGAGTCCAGTATTAAGAATGAGGTTTTGGGGTACTTGCTGGCAAATTATAAAATAGGCTGAAGTCAGCATAGTTTCCTTAAGGGGAAATTTTGATTGACAAATCTGTTGGAATTCTTTGAGGAAATAACAGACGGGATAGACAAAGGAATGTCAGTGAATGCTGGTTGCTTGGATTTTCAGAAGTCTTTGACAAGGTTCCGCATTTTAGGCTGCTAAACAAGATAGGAGCCCATGGTTTTACAAGAAAGATACTAGCGTGTATAGAAATTTGGCTGACTGGCAAGAGTCAGAGAGAAGGAATAAAGGGGGCCTTTTTGGGTTGGCTGCTGGTGAGTGGTGGTGTTCTGCAGGGGTAAATGTTGGGACCATTTTTTTCATGTCATACGTCAATGAATTGGATGACGGGATTGATGTCTTTGTGACCAAGTTTGTGGTAATACAAAGATAGGTGGAGCAGTTGGTAGTGTTGAGGAAGCAGGGAGTCTGCAGAAAGTTTAGACAGATTAAAAGAATGGACAAGGAAGTGGTAGTTAGAATACAATGTAGGAAAATATAAGTGCAAGGATGTAATGCTGAGACTTTATAAGACACAAGTCAGACCACTCATGGAGTATTGTGAGCAGAAACCTATGAAATATTGAAAGGCCTAGACAGAGTGGATGTGGAGAAGATGTTTCTTTTAGTGGGAGAGCTTAGGACCAGACAGAACAGCCTCAGAATACAAAGACATCTCCTTAGAATGAAATGAGGAGGAATTTCTTTAGCCAGTGGATGGTGAATCTGTGGAATTCATTGCCTCAGATGGCTGTGGATGCTAACTCATTGGATATATTTAAAGTGGAAGTCGAAAGGTTCTTCATTATTAAGGACATCAAAGACCACTGGGAGAAAGCAGGAGAATGGGTCAAGAGGGATTATAAATTAGCCATGATGGAATGCCGAAGCAGATTCGATGGAATGGCCTAATTTTGTGCGTATGTCTTATGGTCTTGTTTTGATTCAGTCATTGCTAAGGTTACTAAAAATAGGTTTGACTGGTCAAAATTTCCAACATAAGCAACCTGGAAATAGTCTATATCACACTTTAATCTAGGAAAAAATAGATTACCAATTGTTTAATGTTGACAGAATTTATCATCAAATTTCCAGGCAATGGAAGGGAAATAGATGAGGGTGTGGCATAATCAGCTGAAGGGGTGTGGAAGCTGAAAACTTTGAAAACATTTAAGAAACAACTCGTGCTGTGGTGTGATGAGGAAGGACAGTTTTTCCAGAATGGGCAAATTGTGACTGCTGCAACTTCATCCCTTATATCCACCTTGATGAATATTGTACTTAGCATGGGCAAGTTTCTATCTTTTATGTGCCCAATTCCGAGATCAGAAGACTTCGCCTTGCACAACAGAGCCTTCCTATAATCTTTGGGTGTTCTATGTACCAGATAGAACACTTTGTCTGGGTTCAAACTACCTTCATACTGTAATTCATTAACATTGGCCAAGTAATTTTTTGCATTACTTTGCTCATGATTGGTAACCTAGCTCCTTTTAGACAGATTAACACCAAAAGAAAAATTTAACTAAATGGCAATGATGAGGATGAAGCCATTTGATTCTGCCATAATTCAGGAGGCTGAATGGCAGTTCTGCCATCTCCTTGCTCCTCTTCTTGGGCTAGACACTCACTATCAATTTTCAAGCCATTGTTTTGCCAAGTTCTCCTTTGAAAATTTTCCCCCACAGCCTGAAAAATTTAGTCCTCAGCTTTGCAAAGCATAGTACAAAGCTGTTTCCCAGGGTGCACAAATAGAATTGCCCTGATAGACTTATTTTTGAAACATAATTCTTTCCATCTCATCTTAACTATTTTTTCTTTGTCTCGTCTCTTCACACTTGCAAAATTGAGCATCATAATACCCTCTGCATTTTAACAGTTGAGGTCTAAAAATCTCATCCTAAACCCGATCAGAATTACACAGGGACCTCAAGTCTTTCACCAGGTTAGTGATGCTTTCACTTTGAACACTTTATCCTTTGACTCTACTCCATTGCTAAGAGATACTGATCCTAACTATACCTGCCTCTTCACAAGATATTTGAAGCATTCTTTCTTCCAGAATTTGTTATGACCTCTTCCTTGTCTCTTTTTCCTGAAGGCTGCTAATGATATTGGTATTGTTTTCCTCTCTGATCCAAAATGGAAAACTTCACTAACCCTCATTTCAATTAGCATCCTTAATTTTTAGTCACAAATACCCAACTCTGATGAACCTCCTAATTCCCAGTTTGTGGGAATGAGCAGGTTGCGAATGCCCATTTCAAAGGCACTGATTCACACAGCTATATTGACTGTATTTTTTCCCACCCAGTTTCCTGTAAGAACACTATACCTTCCTGCCTTCTGATTTAGCTGCTTTGAAGGCCACCTTCCACATGAGCACTTCCAAAACACCTTCTTTTCTCCTCAGCCGAGGATACCCTGTCCATGGGAAGCAGGCCCTTGAATGCCATTTCAATTTCATTGCGCATTTGTGGTTGCCTGTCCACAAATGACAAGCCACCAATTACCAATGTTTCATGTCACTGTTCACTATGTATATCTTACTCAGCCTGCTACTATGCCTGGAGAAAGTTACCCAGGTTTTCTGCATTATGTGTGGGGGCTTGGACAATAGACTTTTTATCAGTCATATATTCTGTGTTTTTCACCTGATCTTTCTCATTTTTTTGTGCCAGGAGGAGAAATTTGGGGGAAAAAAATGTGTATGTCTGTTTTTGTTCACTTTTTGTGTGGGGAGGGATGATTTGCGGGTTGATGATCATGGTGCGTTACTTTTCTTTCTGGTTAACAGAAGAAGAATTTCAAAGTTGTATACTTTGATAATAAATGAACCTTTGAACCATATCCCTCTATCTGCATGATCACAGACATGTTACAACATTTTACAGGGGACCATTTCCTCTATGACACTTTGATCCACTTAAATCACCCACGACACTCTCTTCCTTTTCCATACAAAAGCAAGTTTCCAACAGCAGTCATTTTACTCCTCTCAGTCCTTCCCATGTGTATTTTTCATAGGAGATAGGGATTCTCTGAAACTCTTCATCCCAAGGGGTTGGGGAGGATGGATCATTTGAAGCATTCCATATGGAAGCAGATCATTGGAAGTCTGGGGAAAATAAAGTTTGTGTGGAATTGGAACAATAGATGACTTGAGGCCTGTGTCGATCCAGCCATGTCATATTGAATGATGGGGCAGGCTTGAGTGGCCAAGTGACCTTCTCTTATTCTCTTGTGCTTTCCTGTGCTCAGTTGTATTTACAATTCCCTGAGATAACAGAGCGATCCATTCCTTAAGCATGTTCCCCTGGATAGCATTCAGGTTTGGGGTGGACTAGCAAGTTACGTGTACATTAGTTAATGACTGACAATCACCATCTCCGAAAGAGAGAATAGGCTATTTCAAATGGCATTAATAACACTAAACCCTCAGCAACATTATGGGATCACAATTGACTTGTCACTTACCAGGACCAACCACATTATGAAAAGTTAGACCAATTCAAAGATATTTTGGGGCAAGTGATTCAGTACCCAGCTCCAAAGACATCAGTACTAACATTTCCATGCTGAATACACACCCTATAGCTCTCCGGTAGCTCAGCACAGTCAACAAATGAGTGGTTAAGTTACCAGACCAGGTATTTGGAGGCCAAAATTGATGATACAGTTCCTATTTTACTGCAGTAGATGGGAATTTAAATGCAATTAATGAATTATAAAACTGTTGGCAGAAATATTGATCTATAAACAGCCAATATATTATAAACAATTAGAGTCAACTATGCTTTTAAGACATAAAAATAAGTATCATAGAACAGTACAACACAGGAACAGCCCACAATATTGGGCCAAACCAATCCTGATGAAAGTTCTTGGCCTGAAACGTCACCTGTTGACTGTTTACTCTTTTCCATAGATGCTGCCTGGTCTGCTAAGTTCCTCCAGCAACTTGTGTGGGTTGCTTAGGATTTCCAGCATCTGCAGATTTTCTCGTTTGTAAAAGCCACCAAACGTTCCTCATGTATTAACCCCTTTATTTGCAGAATTATCCTTGCAAACTTCCTCTGGACTCTCTGCAATGACAACACAACCTTTCCAAGATATGGGGCCCAAAACAGTTGACAATACTTCAAGTGCAGCCTGACCAGTGTCTTAAGAAAGGCTCAGCATTATCTCCTTGCTTTTATATTCTATTCCCCTTGAAATAAATGCCAACATTGTATTTGCATTCTTTACCACAGATTCAACCTGTAAATTAACCTTCTGAGAGTCTTGCATAAGGACTCCTAAGTCTCTCCGCACCTCTGATGTTTGAGCCTTCTCCTCATTTAAATAGTAGTCCACACATTTGTTTCTTGTAACAAAATGTATTATCATACATTCCCAACACTGTATTCCACCTGCCAATTCTTTTCCCATTCCTCCAATTTGACCAAGTCCTGCTGCAATTACTTTGCTTCTTCCGCACTACCTCCCCCTCCACCTATCTTTGTATCATCTGTAAACTTTGCCACAAAGCCATCAATTCCATTATCCAAATCATTGGCACACTATGTGAAAAGCTTTCCAATCAACTAACTTACCACTTTCCTTGGCTTTTATGCAGTCTTTAATTTCCCTTGTTAGCCACGGTTGCCTTAGCATGCCATTCAAGAACAACTTCTACTGTAGGACATATCTATCCTGTGCCTTGTGAATTATTCTCAGAAAAAGCAATCATCTCTGACCTGCCATCATCTCCACCAGTATCCTCCTCCAATCCAGTTGTGCAATCTCTTCTCTTTTGCCTCTGTAATTCCCTTTATTCCATTGTGATACTGATATCTGACTTGGGTTTCTCTCTCTCAAATTGCAGTACGAGTTCAATCATGTTATTATCAAGGTTCCTTTACATTAAGCTCCCTAATAAGACTTGGGTTATTACATAGCACCTGATTTAAGACAGCCTTTCCCCAAGTAGGCTCAAGCACAAGCTGCTCTAAAAAGCCATCTCATAGGCAGTCAACAAACTTCGTCTCTTGCAATCTGACAGCAACCTGATTTTCCCAATCCCCTTGCATATTGAAGTCCCCCATTTCAATTGTGTCATTACCCTTATTATATGCTTTTTCGATCTCCCTTTGCAATCTCAACCCTACATCTTGGTTACTGTTTGAAGGCCTATGTATGATTCCCATAATATGTTTTTAATTTTTGCAGTTTCTTAACTCCACCCACAAAAATTCACCATTTTCTGACCCTATGTCACCTCTTTCATAGAACGTAACTCCATCTCTTACCAACAGCACCATACCACCACCTATGTCTTCCTGCTTATCTTTTCAATACGAAGAACAGTATATCCTTTGATGTTAAGCTCCCAACTATGGCCTTCTTTCAGCCGTGACTCAGTGATGCCCACGACGATATACCGACCATCTCTAATTGTGGCACAAGTCTGTTCACCTTATTTCAAATGCTACGCTCATTTAAATACAACAGCTTCAGTTTTTCATTCTTCACCCTTACTGTGATACAATCTAAATTTTTTGCTCTGTCTTCATTCTGGCTTGTCCTTCCTTACATTCATGCTACATCCATCATCTACTTGTAAACTTGCTGGCTCATTCTCAGCTCTATCACACTGGCTCCCATCCCCCTGCCATATTAGTTTAAATAAGCCACTCCCAACAGCTCTAGTAAACCTGCCCACAAGTATATTGGTCCCCCTCAGATTCAGGTGTAACCCATCCCTTTTGTACAGGTCTCACCTGCCCCAGAAGAGTTCCCAATTATCCAGAAATCTGAATCCCTGCTCCCTGTTAAGATTCTTCAGCCATGCATTTATCTGCCACTTCACTCTATTCCTATCCTCACTGTTGTATGGCACAGGCAGCAATGCTGAGATTACAACCCTTGAGGTCAATGCTTCTCAGCTTCCTTCCTAACTCCCTGTATTCTTTTTTCAGGACCTCCTCCCTTTTTTCTACCTATGTTTTTGGTACCAATATGTAACATGACTTCTGGTTGCTCACCTTCCCTTTTCAGGATATTTGAATGCATTCAGAAACATCACAGACCCTGGCTCTTGGGAGGCAAAGTACCATCTGTTTTCCCTTTTCACATCCACAGAATCAGCTATCTGTCTCCCTGACTATATGGTCTCCTATTACTGCTGCCATCCTCTTCAGTTCCCTACAGGCCCAGATTCAATGACAGAGGCATGGCCGCTGTTAGGTTATCTACCCCAATAGTACTCAAAAATGGAGTACTTATTGTTGAGAGGAATGATCACGGGGTGCTCTCCACTCTAATGTTCTCCCAGTATCTCTCCTGACAGTCACCCATTTATCTGCGTCCTGTAGCCTTGGGGTGACCACCTCCCTATATCTCCAGTCTATCACTGCTTCACTTCCCCTAACAAGCCAAAGGTCACTGACCTGCAGCTCCAGTTCCCTAACACAGTCACTAAGGAGCTGCATCTCACTGCACCCAGGTGCAGATGTGGCCATCAAGGAGACTGGAAGTCTCTTGGAAATCCCACATCTGACACCCAGAGCAGAACACTAGTTCTGTGGATACACCCCTATTCTCTCAAGATTTAAATAAGAAATAAAGAATGAACTTATCTACTTATCTTGCCTCCACCTGTTCTTGCCAAATCCCTGTTGAGCCAAAGCCTTACTACTCTGCCTCAGACTTCTCTGATGATGACTGCTCCCAAGATGACTGCTCTACTAAGCAGCACCTCTCTTTTACAGAGACTGGGTTTTTAAAGGTCTTTACCAGACCTGCATGGGAATTCCTTTGGTGTGCTGAGCAGTATTCCCATCAACTGAATCCCTGCCCTGAAATTCAGCTGAATTTCACCACAGCAGCCATGGTACCCATCTTCAGTAATAATTCATAAGGTAACTTGCTTTCTTCATGTTTAAACAAATCACTATATCTTAGTTTATGAAATAAAATACTAGTGTTCTAATATTTTCTGTGAGTCTGGTATAACTTCATTGGAATGAAGACACTTACTGTGAGTAACATCATCTGGAAAATATGGAGAATATTTTTCTTGCACAACAGATGCTAAAATGTATAAATCAACCATGAAATGAAAAATTTAAGGCTGCACTTGTGTTAGCATTCTCTCTTTCAGTGTAAAAATTTAAGGTGTGTGTGTGTGTGTGTGTGTGTGTGTGTGTGTGTGTGTGTGTGTGTGTGTGTGTGTGTGTGTGTGTGTGTGTGGGAAAATGTATGGTAAAATTAGGCACTTTCAGGGAAAGTGCTATCTTGCTGCAGTCCTCAGGGAGGAGATACAACTCCATCAGTAATGTACTGCCACCTGGTGGCTGTAATTTTCTTCCTTAAACACAGTGGTATCCCACAGAGCACCAGTTCATTAATGTTCCTGATCTTCCAGTCTGAACTTTCCCTTTTCCTGTCTGTATTTTAAAAGAACACTCATTTAGACTGTCCTATTGCGTTCTGGAACTTGTTGTGAACCATGGGTCTTTTGTGGCAGAGGAACAGTGCAGTACATTAAAAATTCAATAAATTGCAATAACTCATATATTCTCTATATAAAAAAACCTTAAATGAAATAAGCAATGCAATAAGGGAGCAAAACTTATGAGGTAGTGTTCATGGGTTGGCTTAATAATATTGATGATAATAACTCATCAGTTAATAACTGATTGATTAGTCAGTGTGGGTGGAAGTCAGAAATAGGAAGCATTTCCTATTTCAGCATTGCTATGAAAGGGATAAAATCAGACAAAATGGTAAAGTGATAACTGGGGAAGGGCTAACTTTGAAGGGATGAGGCAGGAACTAGCGAGAGTAAATTGAAAACAGATGATTAAAGGGGAAAGCAGAGAAGTAATGTGGGAGAAGTTTAGGGACCACTTGAGCTGGGTTCAGGATAGGCTTGTCCCACTGAGGCAAGGAAAAAATGGTAGGAAAAAGGAACCGTGGCTGACGAAATATGTGAGGCAACTCGTCAAGAGGAAAAAGGAAGCATATGTTAGATATAAGAAGCAGGAAGTAGGAGGGGCTCATGAAAAATATAGGGTAGCCAGGAAGGAGCTAAAGAAAGGATTTAGGAGAGCTCAAAGGGGGCATGAGAAGGCCTTGGCATGTAGGATTAAGGAGAACCCCAAGGTGTTCTATGTGTATGTGAAGAACAGGAGGATGACGAGAACGAAGGTTGAACCGCTGAAGGATAAAGAGGGCAACATGTGCCTGGAGGCAGAGGAGGTTGGGGAAGTCCTAAATGAGTACTTTGCTTCAGTATTCACAAGTGAAAAGGACCTTGATTAGGGTGAGGTCGAAATAGAGCAGGCCTGTGTGCTGGACAATGTGGAGATTAAGGAAGAAGTGCTGGATCTTCGAGATTGATAAATCCTCAGGGCCGGATATGATACACCCCAGGTGATTGTGGGAATTGAGAGAAGAGATCGCTGGAGCATTAGCTATGATCTTTGAATCCTCTTTGGCTACAGGGGAAGTGCCAGAGGACTGGAGAATGGCAAATGTAGTTCCCTTGTTTAAAAAAGGTAATAGGGAGAAACCTGGGAACTATAGACCGGTGAGTCTTACGTTGGTGGTCTGCAAACTATTGGAAAGGATTCTTAAGGATAGGATCTATGAGCATTTGGAGAAGTACAGTCTACTCAGGGAGAGTCAACATGGCTTTGTGAAGCGAAGGTGGTGCCTCACGAGCCTGATTGAGATTTTTGAAGAGGTAACAAAAGAAATTGATGAGGGTAGGGCAGTGGATGTGGCCTACATAGACTTTAGCAAGGCATTTGACAAGGTCCCTCATGAGAGACTCATCCAGAAAGTCATGAGGCATGGGAAAAGTGGAACCTTGGCTGTTTGGATAAAAAATTGGCTTAAAGGAAGAAAGCAGAGGGTAGTTGTGGAAGGAAAGTATTCTGCCTGGAGGTCAGTGACTAGTGGAGAGCCGCAGGGATCTGTCCTGGGATCCCTGCTATTTGTGATTTTTATAAATGACCTGGATGTAGAGGTAGAAGGATGGGTGAGTAAGTTTGCAGAAGATTGGAGGAGTTGTGGATGGAGCTGTAGGTTGTCGAAGGTTACAAGAGGATATAGACAGGCTGCAGAGTTGGACAGAAAAGAGGCAGATGGAGTTCAATCTGGACAAGTGTGAGGTGGTGCATTTTGAAAGGACAAACCAGAAGACTGAGTATAGGATTAATGGTCAGTTACTTAAGAGTGTGGATGAACAAAGGGACCTTGGGGTACAAATCCATACATCCCTCAAGGTCGCCGCACAGGTTGAGAGGGTAGTCTTAGGAAGTCCTGTGGGATGCTCAGCTTCATTAACAGGGGGATTGAGTTCAAGAGTAGAGAGGTCATTTTCCAAATCTACAAATCTCTGGTGAGACCTCACCTAGAGTATTGTGTTCAATTCTGGTCCCCTCATTATAGGAAGGATGTGGAAGCTATGGAGAGGGTGCAGAGGAGATTTACCAGGATGTTGCCTGGTTTGGAGAACAAATCATATGAAGCAAGGTTAGCAGAGCTGGGACCTTTCTCTTTGGTGCGTAGAAGAATGAGAGGGAACTTGATAGAGGTCTACAAGATTACAAGAGGCATAGATAGGGTGGATAATCAGTACCTGTTTCCCAGGGCACCAATAGCAAACACCAGAGGGCATATGTACGAAATTAAGGGAGGGAAGTTTAGGGGAGACATCAGGGGTAAGTTTTTTTTATATATAAACACAGAGGGTTGTGAATGCCTGGAATGACTTGCCAGGGATGGTGGTGGAGGCTAAAACATTAGGGTTATTTAAAAGCCTCTTGGACAGGCACATGGATGAAAGAAAAATGGAGGGTTATGGGGTAGTGTGGGTTTAGTACTTTTTTAAGGATTATATGGGTTGGCACAACATGGAGGGCTGAAGGGTCTGTACTGTGCTGTAATGTTCTATGGTTCATAGCCTAAGGTAGAAGGAGATGAGTTAATAACTTCAAACTTTCTGCATAATCAGTCAACGAGTTGAACTACATGTGCATGTAACAAGGGCTGTATGACTCATCTCCTTCTACCTTAGGCCACAAACGTATGAACTACCCATGCTGCGGGTACTTTCTGGAGGTCCAAGATCCGTATGCTCCATGACCGCTGGACTATGTGTGTAAATGTAGGAGGGGAGTATGTTGAAAAATAAATGTGCTAGGTTTTCTAAAATTGACTCCTTCTACCTTAGGCCACACACTTATCAATCACCCCTCGTAGTCTATGCCTTTATTCCTTCTACCAAAGAGCATGACCATCTACTTTCCTACATTTTATTCCATCTGATACTTCTCTCCACATTATCCCAAGTCCTTCTCCAGACTCCTTGCTTCCTCAACATTACCTGCCCTCCACTTATCTTTGCATTATCTGCAAACTTGTCCACAAAGCCATTTATTCTATGATGCAATCGTTAACATACAACATGGAGAGAAGCAGTCACAATACCAACCCCTACAGGACACCACGAGTCACTGACAGCAAACCAGGAAAGAGCCCCTTTATTCCCACACTTCGCCTCCTTCCAGAGAGCCAATATTCTATCTATGCTAGTATCTTTCCTGTAATACTATGGATTGTTTAGCAGCCTCATGTGTGATACCTTGTCAAAGGCCTCCTGAAAATCCAAGTACACACCATACACTAACTCTCCTTTGTTTATCCTGCCTGTTATTTCCTCAGAATTCCAATAGATTTGTCAGGTAAGATTCCTGGAAACGATGCAGACTCTGGCTTATTTTATCATGTGCATCCAGGTCTCATTCAAACTCATCCTTAAAAGTGGACTCTTACATCTTCCCCTTTTTCATGATTGGCTAGCTTACATTCATATTTCTTCTTTTCTTTTGGCTGAGTAATGTAATAGCAACAACCTCTCACTCAATGTCAATAAGCCCAAGGAACTGATTGTAGACTTCAGGAAAGGGAACCAGATGTCCCTGAGCCAGTTATCATCGGAGGATCAGAGGTGGAGGGGATCAGTAACTTTAAATTCCTGGGGGTCACAATTGCCGAGTACCTCTACTTCCTCAGGAGTCTGCGGAGGTTTGGCATATCATTGAAAACCTTGGCAAACTTTTATAGATGTGTGATATAAAGAGTGCTGACTGGCTGCATTACAGCCTGATGTGGGAATGCCAATGCCTTTGAGTAGAAAACCCTACAAAAGGTAATGAATTTGGCCCAGTACTTCGTGGGAAAAACCCTCCCAACCACTAAGCACATCTACATGGAACGTTGCCGTGGAAAAGCAGCATCCATCATCAAAGATCCTCGCCACCCAGGCCATGCTCTTTTCTCACTGCTGCCATCAGGTAGAAGGTACAGGTTCCTCAGCACTTGCATCATCAGGTTCAAGAGCAGCTAACATCAGGCTCTTGAAAAAAAAAGGGATAGCTGCACTCATTTAAGGACCCTGTTATATTGTTATATCATGTTTGTTATTTATTCCTATTTATTTACATCTGCATTTGCAGTTTGTTTACAGTTAACAGTTCCTGATGTTTGCAGTTTCTGGTTACTGTTCTATAGATTTGCCAAGTATGACTGCAGAAAAAGAATCTCAGGGCTGTGTGTGGTGACGTGTATGTACTCTGATAATAAATTTTACTTCGAACATTTTTCCCTCCTTGCTTGCTTAGTTGCCTCTGTTGGTTTTAAAAAGCTTCCCAATCCTCTAACTTCCCACTAATTTTTGCTCTATTATATCCCCTCTCTTCTTGTAATGTATGAATCTATTTCTTTTAGTGCAATTATTCCTCTTAGCACTAATTATTGACTTATAAGTTATGCACGCACATTGATATGTTGCTCTCTCTGCAAAGTGAATTTACCAGTTAGTCCTGACGAAGGGTCTCAGCCCGAAACGTCGACAGTGCTTCTCCCTATAGATGCTGCCTGGCCTGCTGTGTTCCACCAGCATTTTGTGTGTGTTAAGTGAATATACCAGTTAACTTTCGCTCCAAGTCTGTGCCTTTATTTATTTGATATGTAGTTATGCAGACACAACATTCTTGCTTTTATACTGCATTTGACTTCCCTTCTCAGCCGTAGTTGCCTCATCCTCCCTTTAGAATACTTCTTTGGGATGCATCTATCCTATGCTTTTGGATATACTCACAGAAACTCCAGCCTTGGTTGTTCTGCTGTTTTCCATGCTGGTGTCCTCTGCTAATCCCGGTAGCGGAGTGGTTTGCATGCTGCTGTTACAGCTTGGATTTCGGAGTTCAATTATGATGTCCTCTGTAAAGACTCTGTAATGTCCTCCTCATGGAATGCATGGATTTTCTCCAGGTGCTGTGGTTTCCTCCCACAGTCCAAAGCTGTACCAGTTAGTAGGATAAGTGGCCATGGTAAACTGCCCCGTGATTATGTTAGGGTTAATTCATGGGCAGTTGAGCGATGAGGCTCAAAGGGCTGAAAGGTCCTATTCTCTGCTGTATCTCTAAATAAATGAAAATAAAATCAACTTTTGCCAGCTTCTCTCTAATGTTTGCAATTCCTTTTACTCCACTGCAATCTGATATATCTGATTTTAATGCCCACCGCTCAAACCGCAGGCTGAATGCTATCATATTATGATCACTGTCTCCTAAGTGTTCCTTCACCTTAAGCTTCCTAATCAAATCTGGTTCATTACCCAATCCAGAATTCCCTTTTCCCCTCTAAAAAGCCATCTCATTGATATTCTATAAATTCCTTCTTTTGGGAACCAGCACCTGATATTCCCAATCTACACATTGAAAGCTCACATGATTACTGTAACTGTTATGTTTCGTATCTCGGAAACATTCAACTAATTAAAACTACATGGAGGTGGGATAACTTGCATGAGTTAATTTCATTTTACTTCAGCGAGATGCATATGTATGACATGGCAGCAAAATGAAGCATGCCATTTATGTACTTTTACACAAATCTGTGATGCATTATATAACAAAAGAGAATGCTATTCAAACAATATATTTACAATATTATGCAAGTATTATTGAAATACTCAATACACAACACTCCTCCCTGCTTAGTTATAAACTCCAGCTCAATATAGAGTTATCTCAACTCACATACAGGCAGACACACACACATATAAATATGTATTATACATTATGCTATATAATACAACTACTGTATAAATATCCACAGTATAGCAAATTTCAGATTGCCCCATTCAGGCCTAAAGATTTCATCGCTATGGAGGATTTTTTACTCTTATGGGATAATGTCTTTCCTGACAAGGAGGGGTGGGGTGGTGGTGGGGGGGGGGGGTGTTCACTCTGCTTGTAAGGTGAGACTTGTGGCTGTGAAATAACCTCAGGATCTGGGGCCTCCTCCATGGTGGTTGTAGGGGTTGACTCTGGGACTGCAGGAAGTGATTCTGACAGCAGTGGACACCTTTCTTCTGGATCTTTTGGCATTCTGAACAGTGCATGCAAGCTTCACTGGACAACGTGTGAGTACATTATCTGACATCACCATTTCCTTTATCTTTTGGAAAACCATCTCACACTGCTTTGTCCATTACTATTTCTTCCCAATTTGTTGTAATCAGTTCAAGGGGTAGAGCACAGTAGCCAAGTTAGGCAGAAACCTTGTATAGTAATTGACAAATATTAAAAAAGATGGAAATGGTAATATGCCCTTTGGTCTCGGAGCATCCACTACTGCTTGAGTTTTCCTTGAGTGATGATAGTGAGACCACAGTAAGTGATGATTATTTTAAAGGATTCACACTTGTTGCATCGTGCTCTGAGCCCATAATCTTCTAATCTTTTTAACACTCTCTTGAAGTTTTTGGAGATGTTTCTTGTCACCTTTACCAATAACAATGAAGTCACCCAGGTAACATAGAGTGTCTGGGCAGCCTTGCAGCCCCTAGTCCACAGCTTTCTGCCAGAGAGCAGGTGCAAACGCTACTCCATAAATAAGCCCATTACAAAGATAAAGCCTCTTGTGAGTGTTTATGAGAAGAAACACTTTGGACTCTTCTTCCATCTTCATCTGTGGGTAAACCTCAGCTCAGCCCACTTTGCTGGAGTGTTTCCATCCAGGTAATTTTGCAGATATATCCTCTATCCTGGGCAGAGGGTATTGATCTACTTTCAGTACTGGGTAGATGGTGACCTGAAAATCAGCACAGATCCTGATAGAATCATCACAGTTACTGGGATCACTGGCATTGCTCATGGACTCCACTCACCTTGGGATTAATTCCTTCAGCCTCCATGCAGTCTAGTTTTCTGGCTATTTTATCATGGAATGTATAAGGAATCAGATAGGCTTTGTAAAACCTAGGTGTGACATTTTCATTCAACACTATATTGCCCTTGGTATATTTGAGTTTTCCAATCTTAACCTTGAACTCTTCTGTGGTATCATCCGGTACTTTCCTTAATTTGCTTTCAGGGAATGTGGCATGCAAATTTTCAATCAAGTTGTAGTTGTGTCAGTCTTTCACACCTCCACAGTGCTGGCCTTCCTGTTTTTTTTACCACATACCAATGTGATTTTTATCAATTTGGCTTGTTGGCTGTTGTATTACATGTTATGGATGTCATTTCCACTGGAGTTATCTTTTCTTTAGTACAAGTTCTTAGCTGGTTATCTGCAGGCTTCTGTTTAGTATGATTGTTATGCCATTCAAGCACATTTTGTGGATTGACTGAAATAGCCACGCCAGTGTCCAATTCCATTTTAATTAATTTGTCACGTACTCCTAGTGAAAGCCATTTTGCTTGTATATTGTTAGTTTTCACACTGTAAATCTCAAGACTATTAAGCCCCAGGTCACTCTCATTGTTGTCAGATTTTTTTTAAATCACAGCACGCAGGTTATGCTCTTTTTGAAAATACAACTTGATATTTTAGCTTCTCTTCTGTGTAGTTCACTTATTTTGTCTGCTCAACATGCTCTGTTTATGTGTCCTATTCCATGGTACTTCCTGCAAGTTTCACAGAGTTAAGATGGCACCTAAATGGCACTTGCAGCCAGAGTTAAGATGGCACTCCTATGCTTGCATCTTCAGACACTGCTCTATTTTCATCTTTAATATCCTTTCAGGGTTCCTTTGAAGACCCTGACCTGGAGTTACACGCAGACTTTTGTTCTTTGCGACCCATTCTCAGGGTTTCAGGACCGGCCATTGTTGTTGGGCAAGCCAAGCGTTTGGCCTGAGGGTCCAGCTCAAATTTGAAAGCCTACGATTTGGTGGCTCTGAAGAGGAGGGTCAGTGTCATGGCAGGAAACTTGCGTGTCATCGGGGAGGCTAGAAAATCTTTCGCAGTGAGCCTGAAAACCTGAGATCTTTGTGATCTTCAGGCACAGAACTCATAAAGCATCAAAACGGACTTTTTAAACTTCGTAAACCAGCGGGTTGTTGATAGGTCTCCAGTTCGCTATGAAAATGGGGGACACTTCCCTCTCCCTTATTAGGGAGAGAGAACCTGTGGTTTGTCAGATGCCAGATTAAATGTGATAGTCTTTGGGGTAACTGCAAGGTCTGTGTCTTTGCTATCATTTAGCTCACACTTGTGCTCGGTAGCAGTTGCATTTTCTTTTGTGGGGGTGGGGGGAATTGGTGCTTGCTGCCACTTACATGCAGGAGGGAGGAGTGGGGGTGTTTTCGGAGTTCTCACTTTTAACTGTCGTTCATTCTTTGGGGCACCTCTGTTTTCGTGGATGTTTGTGAAGATAAAGCATTTTTAGGATGTATATTGTATACATCTGACATTAAATTGGACCTTTGAACCTTTGAAACCTCCATTTGTCTAGTGTATATGAGCCCCTAGCACAGTAGTAAATACAATTTGTTCAGTCAGGCCGGTTTTTATTTAAACATTGTGAAACCCTCTTTTACTGGACCTCTCTGGAAATGCAGCTCGTTAGCCTCTCGCTAACAGCCATTGGATTCCAAGTCAAGAAACCCACCTTCCTCAGGCTTCATATGCCCAGACTATAAATGACTTTGGTCCCACCAAACCTGTGAGGTTGGGATGTCTTGCCCACCCAAACCCTGGTTTATGTGAATACCATATGATTTACTGCCTCTAGCAATCACCCATTGGCAAGAAATAACAGATTGAACACTGCACACAATTAACAAGTATGTTAAAGAATGTTATCCTAAGCAAACAGTTATTAAAGGAAAGAAAGGAAAAAACAAAAAGGGCCCATTATATTTAAACAGTCACATGTGCATGGCAGAGCTCAAATTTTGAACATCTGTAACTCACATGCTGGACCCTCAATTTGCATGAAAGCACACACCACCTTCCAAATGTCACTCAAAATCCATCTTGAACAATGGGCTCTCCCATGGGAATATTGGTCCTTCCTTGTCAAAGCTGTTCATCTGCACAAAGCACCATGTGCAACAGGGACAGCATCCTCCACCATCTTCCTCCCGTCTCTTCCCAGCTCTCCCCAACAAAGACCTTTTCCCCCAGCATTCTCTAGAACCTTCTCCTAATTCTACCAAGCTGATTGGCTGACACCACATTCCTAAACTGAATAACAAAGCCTCTTGTATCAGCTCAAACCCAAACAAGCTGAAAGCAGAACAGACTGCTCTTACAGAATTGCTAAAACAAAATACCTACAGCAGAGCAGTAAAAATCTTCACCCGAATGCAGGGCGGGGACCCTTCCTAGGACACCGGACCTTGATGCTTACTAGGATGCAGGACCGGGATGACAGCCAAGGTAAACCGCCAAGGAAACTGTTAGGGATTTGGATGGAGAGGGGAAGGGAACAGACCAGCCTCAGGGGAACAGCAAAGACAGCCTGACTTACCCAGCAGAGGTGAGGACAGGAAGGGACCTCAATCCAGGGTGGCCCCGAGTCTTGGGGCAGCCAGCAACCTTGGCTGGCTACAGAAACAGCCAAATCCAAACCCCGATGACTGCTCCAACTAGAGACAACAAGGTTCCATGAAGCAGTGGTCCTTCAATCAGGCCTAGAGATCATAAAGGGCTGCTCTAGCCTTCCACCAGCACATTGCTCTAAAGAGATACTGACAAGACAAACCCAGCACACCTGTGCTCCCAGCCACAAGATGAGAATCAGGTGCCTATGATTGAGCCCAACTGAAACAAGGGGCAGCTGGAAGACCTGGAGACCGGAGTCCACGGACTGCACCATGAACTGGAATGCAGACATCATGGACTGGACCAGGGCATTACACTTGCAATTTTGTTTATGCTCATTTTCATTCCTGACTGTAACTCAATTGCATCTCTGTCTATTGTTTGCATTGCTACAGCTATTTCAAATGTAAGCTGTTCCTCAGTTAGGAGCCATTTTTGAATGGTTTCTTGTAAGATTCCACAAATTAAAGGAATCTCTTAGTTCCCAACCTTTTTTATGCCATGGATGCTTAGCATTAACTGAAGGATCCATAGACCCCAGATTGGGAACTTAGTGCAACATTAAACCTATCACTGAACTGACAATGCTCAGACAATCTCTTCAATTCAGTTCTAAGTATTCCTGTATAACTTTTATGATACAGCAAAACTCATTTCAGCTGGCTTGGTTGGACCAAACTGTATGCTTTTCCATCCAATGCACTCAGCAAAACTGGCGCTCGTTTCACATAGGCTGTTCCATTTGCTTTAAAATACTGCACAATACACTCAGTATACATATTCCAATTATCTCTTGTGCAATTGAATATGTCTGTCTTTCCAATGCAGTCAGCCATTTCTGCTTTTATTAATTTATGACTGTTATCACTCAGTACTCATTGCTTATGAACCCGTGAATTTGTTGATTTTCTGCCTTTCTTTAATGTTACCATCTCACTGTGCTTAGACAGGTAATTAGTCACCTCTGGTTCCTTTAAAATGTCATCGTCAGCACTGTAATGTTTTGTAACTTCAAAACATTAAACTAATTAAAAGAAAAACACAGCTCTGGAATAAATCATGTATGTTAATTTGAGACAATCTCATATGATGTGGAGGCATAATGAAGTATGCCATTTATGTACATTTATATATAACCTGCAATGCAACAACAAAGAATACTTAATCAAAACAATCTATTTATAATATTACCCGACTATTACTGAAATATTAAATAGAAGCTTTGCCCTATGTACATGCATTTGCTACTTCCCACTGTAATTTGTACCCCACATCCTGCCTACTATTCAGAGGCCTGTATATGACTCGCATCAAGATCTTTTTTAGGCTTGCAGTTTCTTAACTCTACCCATAAGGATTCTACAGCTTCTGATGCAATGTCACCTCTATCTAAGGATTTGATTTCATTGTTTACCAACAGAGCCACACCACCCCTTCTGCTTCCTTGCAATCAATGTGTATGCTTGGATGTTAAACCCCCAACTACGATCTTCTTTCAGCCAGGACTCAGTGATGCCCACAAAGTCATACCTGCCTATCTCTAACTGTGCTACAAGATAATCTACGTTATTATGCATAGTGCAAGCATTCAGATCTAACACCTTCAGTCCTGCATTCATCTCCGTTTTTGATTTTGCCCTGATGTTACACTTCAGCTCATTCCACTGACTGCAACTTTGACCCTTCATCTGCCTGTTCTTCCTCACAATCTCACTACTTACTGTATTCGCTTAAGGAACACACACGAAATGTTGGATGAACTCAGTAGGCCAGGCAGCATCTATGGAAAAGAGAAAACAGTCGATGTTTTGGGCTGAGACTCCCCTCCCCCCACTTCATCAAGACTGGAGAAAAAAGATGAGAAGTCGGTGAAAGAAGGTGGGAGGGGGTGGTGGGAGAAAAAATACAAGGGGTGAAATGTGAAACCGGGAGAGGGGGAGGAGCGAAGTAAAGGACTGGGAAGTCAATTGGTGAAAGTGATAAAAGGCTGGAAAAAGGGGAATTCTACAGGAGAGGACAGGCGGCCATGGAAGAAAGGAAAGAGTGTGGAGCACCAGAGGGAGGTGGAGAGCAGGGAAGGTGTGAAAGAGAAATGGGAATGGGGACTGGTGAACGGGGGGGGGGGGGGGGGGGGGGGAGGGGTGGATGAGGCCATCTCTAGAAGACCAAGAAATCAATGTTCATGTCGTCAGATTGAAGGCTACCCCGATAGAATATGAGGTGATGGTCCTCCAACCTGAGTGTGGCCTCGTTGTGGCAGTAGAGAAGGCCATGGACTGACATGTCGGAATGGAAATGGGAAGTGGAATTAAGTGGGTGGTCACTGGAGATCCCACTTTTTCTGACAGGTAGAACATATGTGCTTGGTGAAGTGGTCTCCCAGTCTACGTCAGGTCTCACTGATGTACAGGAGGTGATCCCAACAGACTCACAGGTGAAGATTTGTCTCACCTGGAAGGACTGTTTGGGGCCCTGAATGGTAGTGAGGCAGGAGCTGTAGCACTTGTTCCGTTTGCAAGGATAAATTCCAGGAAGGAGATCAGAGGGGAGGGATGAATGCATAAGGGAATCATGCAGGAGCAATCTCTGTGGAAAGCAGAAAGTGGGGGGGAGGGTAAGACGTGGTTGGTGGTGGGACCTTGTTGGAGATGATGGAAGTTATGGAGAATTATATGCTGGACGAGCAGGTTGGTGGGGTGGTAAGTAAGGACAAGAGGAACCCTACCCCTGGTAGGGTGGCAGGAGGATGGGGTGAGGGTAGATGCACACAAAACTGCAGTTGACGGCAACATTGGTGGTGAAAGAAAGGAAGCCCCTTTCTTTGAAGAAAGAGGATATCTCCTTCATTCTGGAGTGAAAAGCCTCATCCTGAGAGCAGATGTAGTGGAGACAGAGGAACTGAGAGAAGCAGATATAAGGAGATATAGTCCAGGTAGCTGTGAGAATCAGTGGGTTTATAAAAGATATTAGTGGATAAGCTTTCTCCAGCAATAGAGACAGAGAGATCAAGAAACGAGAGTGAGGTGTCGGAAATGAACCAGGTAAAACTGAGGGCGAGGTGGACGTTGGAGGCAAAGTTGATGAAGTTGACAAGTTCCATATGGGAGCAGGAAGCAGAACCATCGGATGTAGAGTAGGAAAAGTTGGGAAGTGTAGGCTTGGGACATAGACATTTCCACATAGTCAACAAAAAGGCAGGCATAGCTGGGATCTGGGAGTGGACCCATGTCTATGTCTTTTGTCTGAAGGAAGTGGGAGGAGCCAAAAGAGAAATTATTGAGAGTGAGGACCAGTTTCACCAGATGGAGGAGAGTGGTGATGGAGGGGATCTGGTTGGGTCTGCTGTCCAGAAAGAAATGGAGAACTTTGAGGACTTCATGATGGTGCATGGAGGTATATAAGGACTGGGCATCCTTAGTGAAAATAAGATGACTGAGGCCAGTGAACTTGAAATCATTGAAAAGATCAAGAGTATGTGAGGTGTCACTTATGTGGGTAGGAAGGGACTGAACGGGGGTGGAGGAGGAGGACAAAGCTGAGTCAAGGTATACATATATAAGTTCGCTGGGGCAGGAACAAGCAGAATCTACTTGGACAGGCAGGTTTGTGGATCTTGGGTAGGAAGTAGAAACGGAAAGTGTGGGGTGAGGGAACAATGAGGGTGGTGGCAGTGAATGGGAGATACCTAAGGTTGGTGATGGTATGAGAGACAATGGTCTGGTGCTCCTAGGTGGGGTCCTGTTCGTGGGGCAAGTAAGAGAAGCTGTCTGACAGTTGTAGCCTGGTCTCAGCAAAGTAGCGGTCAGTATGTCAGACTACTACAGCATCCTGCTTACTTGCAGGTTTGTTGTTGAGGTTAGGATTGGTGCAAAGAGAGTGGAGAGCAGTGTGTTCAGAAGGAGTAAGGTTGGAATTGGAGAAGGGAGTGGTGAAGTTGACATGGTTGATGTCTCCGCAGCAGACAGCAATGAAACAAGGTCCTGCTTTTCACCTTTCTACCTTTCTAATTAACTCCCTACTGCATTCCTCTTCTTCCCCAACCCCCATTCCCACAGAGCCAGACTCAGTGCCAGATCATCTCCCTCAAAAGTTTGTTATCCAAGTGGGAATCTATGAAAGAGACAGCAGGAAACTGCCTGACTATTGTAGTTCATCACAGCTTAACCAGGTCTCATTCTTTGCTAGTATATTTTAAACAGTACCTTTCATTAAATGATCTCTGTGGTTAGATTACTGTTTTCACTTAGCTTGTGGATACTGAGGACAATTGTATAGTGTTTACTGGAGCCTGAAATATGGCCAAGGCATGTGTCTAGAAAATGAAGTATGCCAATTTTTGGTGTGCTAAAGTATCATTCATCTAGCACAAATTGAATTTCCCACAAAAAAGCATGAAATTAGCCAAAAATCAGTGTGACAGAATCAAAGTAGCCTACTCCTGCACCTATTGTCTATTGTTTATAATCCGAACCTAGAACAGTACACTGCAGAAGATGTTATGTCAAATTAAGTAGACTAACAATTAAATGCTAACTAATCTAATTCCTTCTGCCTATACAACGTCCATATCCTTCCATTCTTTGCATATTCATGTGCCAGCATAAGGACTTCGCAAATGCCTCTATCGTACTTACCTCTACTACTACCCATAGCTTTCTGTAAAATAATTTGCCTTGGCCATCTCCTTTGAACTTCCCCTCTAGAATTGTGTGGAATGAGCTTCCAGTAGAGGTAGGTTTGGTATTGTCATTTAAAGTAAAATTGGATAGGTATATGGACAGGAAAGGAATGGAGGGTTATGGGCTGAGTGCGGGCCTGTGGGACTAGGTGAGTGTAAGCATTGGCACAGACTAGAAGGGCCGAGATGGCCTGTTTCCATGCTGTAATTGTTATATGGTTATATGGTTTATAGTATTAGACACTTGGACCCTGGGAAAAGATATTGGAACCTTGGCTGTGCCAGTTTACTGGTTCTCTTGATTAAGTAAGGCAAATGTCCTGTGGCAGCCTTGGAGCAGTACACTCTGCCACTGTGGGTAGACTGGCTGTAGGGAAGAAGAAGATGGCTCCCAAGTACCTTAAAACAGATTTGGTCAACATACATAAAATTGTTGGAGAAGCTCAGCAAGTTAGACAGGATCTATGGAAGGGAATAAACAGTTGACATTTTAGACAGAGACTCTTCATCAGGATTGGAAAAGAAGGGGGCAGAAGCTAGGATAAGAGGGTGGAGGCAAGGTAATGAGCACAAGCGGGCAGGTGAAGGGGAACGTGAGTGGGTTGGGGTAGCCAACATGTTTAATGTCATATATATAATCCTATGGGATTAGGGGTCGAAGAGATCCTCTAAGTGAAGAGTTTATCATAAGGAGACTCCCAGAGTTTCCTCATGGAGTGAGAATCCCCATATAATTGACACTTCAACCCAATTGGTCTATGGCAAACAAGATTCCAATTTAAGATAGTTCCATTTGGCCAATACCCTTCTTAAACCTTTCCTATCCAAGTACCTTTTAAGTGTAGCTATCCAAGTACCCTTTAAGTGTTATTAATGTACCTTCCTCAACCATTTTTCTTTGCAGCTCATTCTAAACACTGACCACCTTCTGGGTGAAAAATTGTCTTTCAAGTTCCTATTGCATCTCTCCCATCTTATCCTAAACCTTTTTCCTCAAGATCTTGATACCACACCCCTGGGAAAGAAATATGATTCTGAGCACATTCATCCTACCTATTGTGGTGAACTACATATACCTGTCTGGACTCGCCCCCCCCCCCCCCCCCCACTGACTGCTCCTGTGGCTCCTCCCACAGACCCCGGTATAAAGGCGATTGGAGCCACAGACCCTTCCTCAGTTTCCAGGATGTTGTGTGATGGTCGCTTGCTGCTTGTGCTTTCTTCCGGCCAATAAAAGCCTATCTTAACCCATGTCTCAGAGTTATTGATGGTGCATCACCTATGCCCCTCATGATTTTATACATCTTCATACAAATGCTCCCTATCTTTTTATACTTCAAGGAGAAAGGTCCCAACCTGCTCAGCCTCTCTCTATAACTCTGTGCCTTGAGTCCAAGCAACAACCCTATAAATTTCTTTTGTACTCTGTCCAGCCTAGCGATATCTTTTTATGTGCAATTTATGTCAGAATGGGACTATTAATTTTACGGGTATTAACTGAATAGTCACCATTTGCACTAACAGTTTGCACTGTACTGCCACAAAACAACACATTTTATGTCATGAAAGCCAATGGTAATAAACCTGATTCTGATTCAAATATCTTTGTGTTGGGAAAAGATCAGGAAGCGCACAGAAGTGGCTAGTCTTAACAGTGCACCTTGTTAGAGATTGTTTTATCAGGAAGTGATTGCTGTATGATTTTATTCCTGGAAAACAGTGTGAACGGGGAAGGGCTATAGAGTTCCTTGGTCTTCCCATTTGTCCTACAGTATTCCACAATTTTATAGTTGTTGGTCGTTCAAGCATAACGTACAACAAAAAAACTTAAAATATTTCAAATGGACTGCAAAATTCTTTGTCAAAGCATATGACAGCTTTCATTGTAAATATGACAGCAAATGCGAATTGCATATTTAAAAAATTAAGTTCATTACTGTTACCATGTGGAAGAACTTAAGAAAGAAAGATGGTTAATTAATTCGATATATAGCATGGTTAAGGAAAGGAAATGGCTTTTGAGGTCCGATGGATTTGGAATGAAGAATGGACGGATGATGACGTGTGTGTCTTTGATCAGACATGGATTTGCCAACGGGAAGAAAAAATGAATGACAATCAGTAGGAAAAATCAAAGTGTAGCGTATGGGCATTGTAGTGTGACAAAACTTCCAGGACAAACATTAAAGGCAACAAAGTGATCAGGTGACCTAGCTGTCATGTTATAGCAGCTAAGGTACCATACAGACATACAAATCTGACAGAACAGGAACAGACAGTTCCGATTTCTGCCTCTGATAATATGTTTAATGTTTTGTTGACCAGGAGAGGAAAATTCCAAGAATCAATCTCCTCTCATGGCATAAACTGATGATATATAAAGTTTAATCTGTGATTATTCCTCTCACTGTGGCACCAGAGAAAGTTCAGAAAGACAGGAGAGTACATAACTGCTGAAGGGACATTACTTGGTATAGTACTTTCATCTAATCACAGTAAATCTGATTATACAGTCATGTTGCTGAGCATTTCTAATATATTTCATAGGGACAAATTAGATGTATTAATGGTGCTACTGTGCCATGATGTTGGTGTGTTGTGAACACTTGCCCTCCCTGTTGCTGAAGCTGTTAACATAGAAACATAGAAAACCTACAGCACAATACAAGCCCTTCAGCCCACAAAGTTGTGCCAAACATGTCCCTACCTTAGAAATTACTAGGCTTACCAATAGCCCTCTATTTTTCTAAGCTCCATGTACCCACTGAGGAGTCTCTTAAAAAGACCCTATCGTATCTGCCTCCACCGCTGTTGCCGACAGCCCATTCCACACACTCACCACTCTTTGCATAAAAACCTTACCCCTGACATCTCCTCTGTGCCTACTCCACAGCACCTAAAGCCTGTGTCCTCTTGTGGCAACCATTTTAGTCCTGGGAAAAAGCCTTTGACTGTCCACAAGATCAATGCCTCTCGTCATCTTGTACACCTCTCATCCTCCGTTGCTTCAAGGAGTAAAGGCCGAGTTCACTCAACCTGTTTTCATAAGGCATGCTCCCCAATCCAGGCATCATCCTTGTAAATCTCCTCTGCACCCTTTCACATCTCAACTGATGACTTTGCAGGTGATATGAAAATTAGTGAAGGGACAGGTAGTGTTGAGGGAGCAGGGAGGCTGCAAAAACACTTGGACAGATTAAAAGAATGGGCAAAAAAGTGGCAAATGGAATATAGTGTTACGAAGTGTATTGTCATGCACTTTGATCAAAGGAATAAAAGCATAGAATGTTTTCTAAGTAAAGAGAAAATTCAAAAATTCACAATGCAAAAGGATTTGGGAGTCCTCGTGTAGAATTCTTTAAAGGTTAATTTGCAGATTGACTCAGAGGTGACAGAGGCAAATGCAATGTTAGCATTCATTTTGAGAGGACTAGAATATAAAAGCAAGATGTAATGCTGAGGCTTTTAAAGCAGTGACATTGTGCTGACATTGGAGGGGGTTCAGAGAATGTATATGAGAATGATTCCAGGAATGAAAGGCTTGCCATATGAACAGCAACTGGTGACTTTGGGGCTTTACTCGCTGGAATTTAGAAGAACTAAAAACTATCGAATGTTGAAATGCCTAATTAGGGTGGATGTGGAGATGTTGTTTTCTATTTCGGGGAAGTCTAGGAACGGGGGGACAGCCTCAAAATAAAGGGATGTCCATTTAGAGCAGAGATAAAGAGGAATTTCCTTAGCGAGATGGTGGTAAACCTGAGGAATTCGTTGCTACAGATGGCTGTAGAGTCCAGGTCATTGGGTGCACCTAAGGCGAAGGTTGATCACGTCTTGATTAATCGAGACGTGAAAGGTTATGGGGAAAAGTCGGAAGAATGGGGTTAAGAGGGAAATGGATCAGCCATGATGAAATTGTGGGGCAGTCTCAATGTACTGAATGACCTAATTCTGCTCTTACATGGTATGATTTTATGGCCTTACAGTATTTTAATTTTCAAGCGATTCAACTTATATTCTAGCTTGTGATAATTTTCTGTATATGAGGAATGTATTGGAGCAATTAACTGGAGACACAGCTGGTATTGAGGAACAAGCCTTAGCCATTACAGGCAAGCTGTTGGCTGAATCCACATTGGTTATTTGCTGTATGTCCAGTGCACTCAGACATTTCTAGATAACATGTCAAACTAATTGAATTTACTGAAGACTGGTTTCTGAGGTGAAGACCTCAAGCAGAGGCCAAGATGAATAATCAAGTAACACAAAGATTCAAGATCCAAGATCCAAGATTGTTTAATGTCATTTCCTGCACACAATTATAAGGAGAACTAAATTATTCCTTCAAATCTGATCCGGCAGGAAAAAACACAAGATAAAGAAGATATAATAATAATAAAACACTCAATAAATATAAACACATAAGAAAATATACACATAAAATGATAGTATGTACATATAGTGATGCTAGGCTGTACGTCAGGCAAATGATAGGAAATAATGAACTAGTGGTGGAGTTAGTGGGTAGAGCTGTTGATCAGCCTTACTGCTTGGAGAAAAGAACTGTTTTTGAGTCTGGTGGTCCTTGCGTGGATGTTACATAGCTTCCTTCCTGATAGAGTGGGACAAACAGTCCATGAGCAGGATGTGTGGGACCCTTCATGATTTTACTGGCCCATTTCTATATATAAGTCCTTGATTGCAGGTAGACTGGTGCCAGTGATGCGTTGGTCAGTTCTGACTACCTGTCGTCGAGCCTACTTGCCTGCCGCAGTGCAGTTTCCGCACTAAGTAGTGATGTGACTTGTTAGCATGCTCTCTACAGTGCATCTGTATAACAACGTGAGCATGGAATTTGGAAGTCCAACTCTCTTCTGTCTCCTCAGTAGCAAGAAGCATTGTTGAGCTTTGTTAACTGTGTAGAATGTGTTCTGGGACCATAGGAGGTTGTGTGATGTGCATTCCCAGGAGTTTGAAACTGCTTGTGCTTCTCACTGCAGCACCACTGATGTAAAAGGGGATGTGATTGTGCGAGTTCTCCTCAAGTGGATAACCATCTCCTTAGTCTGGCTGGCATTGAGGAAGAGGTTATTTGCCTAGCACCAGGCCTCAGGCTCTTCCAGCTCCTCTCTATAGCCATCTCATTGTTACTGTTGAGGGGCTTCTCCATTGTTGTGCCATCAGTGAAATTGACAAGGTGATTACTCGGGTGTTTGGCCGTGCAGTCATGTGTGATGCAGAGTGTACAGCGACCATTGATGAGGATGATGGGGAGGGAGGAATGGTTGTGTATCCTGACTGTATCTGAGGTCTGTTCGT
Source organism: Hypanus sabinus (assembly GCF_030144855.1). NCBI lineage: Eukaryota > Metazoa > Chordata > Chondrichthyes > Myliobatiformes > Dasyatidae > Hypanus > Hypanus sabinus. Next base: position 34,784,314 of record NC_082720.1, read on the forward strand.
TAGGAAGTTCAACACCTGTTTGCACAGTGATGTATTTACACCAAGGAGGAGGAATTTATTCACAAAAGCTTCCCCAATTCAACTACTTTTAACAGTAACTTGAACCAGACTCACTAATGTCATACAGTTTATCAATTTCAACAAGACCCAGGCAGAAATCACAGATGAGCATTTCAACCTCCGGTATGAAACCGTATCATTAAGAGCTGTTGAAGGTCTTCTTTACATGCTGCCCACTAGTTAAAACAGAAGAACTGTGTACTGCATTGATAGTTATTAAGAGATGTTATTGTTAGGTTGACAGTGTTTTTCAGAAGGTGTATGGTGTGAAGGTCTTCGTCAACCATGGGACTGAGTTCAAGAGCTGTGAGGTAATGTTGCAGCTATATAAGACATTTGTCAGACCCCACTTGGAGTACTGTGTTCAGTTCTGGTCACATCACTACAGGAAGGATGAAGATACTACAGAGAGAGTGCAGAGGCTTACAAGGATGTCGACTGGATTGGGGACCATGCCTTATGAGACTAGGTTGAGTGAACTTGGTCTTATCTCCTTGGAGTGACGGGTGGGGGGGGGTGGGGGGATGAGAGGTGTCTTGATAGAGGTGTATAAGATGATGAAAGGCATTGATCATGTGGATAGCCAGAGGCTTTTTCCCAGGGCTGAAATAGCTAACATGAGGGGGCATAGTTTTAAGGTGCTGAGAAGCAGGTACAAAGGGGATACCAGAGGTAAGTTTTTCACACAGAGTGTGGTGATTGTGTGGAATGCACTGCCAGTGAAGGTGGTAGAGGCGAATACAAATAGGATCTTTTAAGACACTCTTAGATAGGTACATGAAGCTTAGAAAAATAGAGGGCCAAGTGACAGGGAAATTCTAAACAGCTTCTCGAGTAGGTTACATGGTCGGCACAACATTGGGGGCCAAAGGACCTGTAATGTGCTGTAGATTTCTATGCTTCTATGTTTTTAAATCATGTTATGGTGAAAGTACTTAATAATAGGTAATGTTCCTGAGATATTCAGCGGTTGAGAGTTCTTAGATTTCCATCAATTATGCTCAAAGTGGGGTTAACTTGAAATTGCTTAACTATTTCAGTTACCAGTGCAGGATCCATTATCTATGTGCACATCACATGTACCCATACAGGTTTGTTTCTAGTAGTAAAACTTAATTATTATAGTTCAGCCATTTAAGTATAAAAATGCAAGATTTAAGTTTTAAAATAATCCAATATTAATTTTATATTTATGTAAAACTGAGGCTTAATGCATGGAACTAAGGTCATTTTGGTACCTGCCAAAAATTGATCGCAGAAGGTAATGAAATCTCCCATGTGATCAGGGTTCCAGATGGGTTATGCCTTTTGCATTGTTTGATTTGAATGCAGATTGCTTTACCGGCAGGGGCGCGGGTGTGCATCAGTGAAGAAGAGTTAAAGTGGCGGGGGTAAAATGCACTTAGTCATCTAGAAATCATTGGGAGAATGCTGAAACTCTGGGCAGTTGTAGATATCAATAAACATATGCAGGTCACCATAATAAATAAAATCACAAATAACCTGAACCATTTACAGCTGATTTCAAGTCCCAAGTGATTCACACATAATAAAAATTTACAATTGTGCTGCCATCTCTGTTTCTTTCATTACATGACCGAACATCACATAGAAGTGGGAAATAGTAAAAATAAAGATTTACTTGGCCCTGAGCATTGACCGTTTAGTCCTCTCTGTAGAAACCGCTTGACGTGCTGAGTACCTCCAGCACCTTGAAGGTGTTGCTCAAGATTTCCAGCATCTGCAGAATCTCTTGTGCATATAAAATTACCATTTTTTTAGTGGTTTTACCATTATAACTAGAGGTAAAAATCTAGTGTTCTACAATAGGATATGGTATAACTTATATAGAAGACTAGAAAGAAATCAGTTTGTAAAATGCCAAAACTCAGTCAGGTAAATGATTATCTGCGCTGTGCAATAGGAATTGTCCTTATGGCTAACAAGCTATAAGCTGGGAGTATTCTGATTTTCAATAAGCAAAAATACTTAAAATGCATATAAAATATTGAAACAAATTAATACCATCTCTTCCTTTTAAATAATAAATTTATATCAATATTCAATAATAATATTATTTTTATATGAATGGATGTTTGATATCAACTTCTTTTATGAATTTGATTCCAATTCTCCTTAAGAAGGAAGTAATGGAATCAAATTAGGTTTTTTTCAAAGAACTTGGACGGGTTGGCATTTTTGGGTTGACCTAAATATGCAATCAGCTGCAAGTGAAATGTTATCACTCATTCTTGGGTTTTCACTGGCAACTTTTCATAACTATGGAGTTGTTCATTATCGAAAAAAGGAGCTTTGATCAGTGGCCAATCCAGACATCAGAAGTTTTGCAAGGAGGAGCACTTCAATCAGGTCCACTGCCCTAATATAGAAGGCAGCAGTGGGTTACCACGACAATAAAGAGCTTTGACCAGTGGTCAATCCAGATATTGGAAGCTTTGAGAGCAGGGGACTTCAATCAGGTCCACTGCCTGAGTATAAAAGTTTGCAGCCAGTCACAGTGGTTTACGATTGATTAGCAAGAGTAAATCAAAGGAAGGCGGAGGCAGGCCCAGCATCCATCATCTGAGTGGATAGAGTCAGTGTGATGATCTTGAGGCTTTAGCTCTGTAAGGCTTCTGCAAAGAGAGGCTTCAGCCAGAGAAAGCAAAAATAATAAGAAAACCTCAAGGTAAAGTTTTTTTTTTCTCCTTTCCTGCTTTACATCTGTCCAGCTAGGAAATTAGAGATGCCAGGCAGGATAGCTGAATGTTCCTCTTGTGGGATGTGGGAGGGCAGAGAGACTTCCAGTTTCCCTGAGGACTACAACTGTGAGAAGTGCATCCAGCTGCAACTTCTAACAAGCCGTGTTAACTCTAGATCAGTAAGGAGGCTGAGGGGTGATAGATAGGACATATAGAGAGGTACAAACATTTGTAGTTACACCCAAGGTGCAGGACAGAGGAAACTGGGTGACCATCAGGAAGAAGAAAGGGGTAAAGAAGTCAGTGCAGAGTACCCCTGTGACCATCCCCTTCAACAACAGGTATATCACTTTGGGTACTATCTGGGGAATGACTTAACAGAGGAAAGTCACAGTGTTTGGGTCTTTGGCACTGTCTGCCTCTGTGAGTCAGAAGGGAAGTGGGGGAGAAGAAGCACACTGTGCAGATAGGGTATTCATTAGTTAGGGGAATGGATAGGAGGTCCTGTGGGCGAGAACAAAATTCCCTGATGGTAAGTTGCTTCCCAGGTACAAGGGTCCGGGATATCTCACATCGAGTCCTCAGCACTCTTAAGTGGGAGGGTGAACAGTTAGAAGTTGTGGTCCATCTAAGGTATCAATGATGTGGGTAGGATGCATGACGAGGTTCTGCCCAAAGAGTTCAGAGAGTTAGGTGATAACCGAAAGGGCAGGTCCTTCAGGGTTCTGATCTCAGAAATGCTACCTGTGCCATGTGCTAGTGAGGCCAAAACTAGAAAGGCTATACAGTTTAATACGTGGCTAAGGAATTGGTGTGGGAAGGAGGGGATAAGATTTTTAGATCATTGGGCTCTCTTCTAGGGAAGGTGGGACCTGTACAAAAGGGATGGCTTGCACCTGAACTGGAAGGGGACTAATATGCTAGCAGGAAGGTTTGTTAAAGCTGCACGGTGGGGTTTAAGCTAGAGATGCAGGGGGATGTGAACCAGAGTGCCAGAACAGTTAGAGGAGAGTTTGTGGAGGCAGATGTTGGTAAGACATCAGACAAAGTTAGGAATCAAAAGCTTGAGCATGATGCAACTAGTGTTCTGAGCTGCCTGTATTTCAATGCAAAAAGTAACGTAGGCCTTTTCTCCTTGCAGCGACAGAGGATGAGAGGTGACCTGCTAGAGGATAAGATAATGAAAGGTATTGGTCATCTGGATAGCCAGAGGCTTTTTCCCAGGGCTAAAATGGCTAACATGAGGGGGCATAGTTTTAAGGTGCTTGGAAGTAGGTTCAGAGGGGATGTCGGTTAAGTTCTTCACACAGAAAGTGGGGGGTGTATGGATTGCACTGCCGGTGATGGTGGTGGAGGCAGAAACAGTAGGGTCTTTTAAGAGACTCTTAAATAGGTACGTGGAGCTTAAAAAAGTGAGCTATGCAGTAGGGTACAACATTGTGGGCTGAAGGGCCTGTAAGATGCTATAGATTTTTATGTTCTATGCTCTTGAAAGGCAGATAATAGTGTTAAAGATGAGGTAGCTGCTTCATAAACAGTGGCAAAGTGATGGAGGCTGTTGATAGGGCAAGAATGTAGTCAACAGGATGAGTTGCAATGTAAAGGGTGGACAAAATTAAAAAGGATGAATACAGGACTGAAGATGTTATATTTGAATGCGCGCAGTACACAAAATAAGGTTGATGAACTTGCAGTACAGTTGCAGATTAGTAAGTATGATGTTGTGGGTATCGCTGAATTACGAATGAAAGAAGATGATAGCTGGGAGCTTAATGTCCAAGGATACACACTGTATCAAAAGGATTAGCAGGAAGGCAGAGGTGATGGCATTGCTCTATTGGTAAAATATGGAATTAAATCATTAGTAAGCGGTGACATAGGGTTGGAAGATGTTGAATCATTGCGGATAGAGCTAAGGACTGTAAGGGTAAAGTACCCTGATAGGAGTTCTATATGGACCCCCAAACCGTAGTAAGGATGTGATTCACAATCAGGTTGGTGCTGGATTCCAGGAGGGGGATTTTCTAGAGTGCCTAGGAGATGGCCAACAGTGTGGTGGAATTTCCAGGTGTCAAGGGGTATGAAGTGTGTGAAGGTACCATAGCCAGAGAGAAGGTTCATAGGAAACTAGAAAGTCTGAAGGTAGATAAATCACCTGGACCAGATGGTGTACACCCCAGGGTTCTCAAAGAGGTGGCTGAAGAGATCATGGAAGTATTAGTAATGGTCCTTCAAGGATCATAAGACTCTGGAACGGTTGTGGAAAACTGGAAAATTGCAAATGCCACTCCAAGCAAAGAGAGAGGCAGAAGAAAGGAAACTATAGACTTATCAGTCTGACTTCAGTGGTTGGGAAGATGTTGGAGTTGATCATTAAGGATGATGCCACATGGTACTTGGAGGCACATGATAAAATAGGCTGTGGTCTTATGGTAACTAATAGTTATATGTGCATCATTCTTATAGGGTTCAGAAGCCTGATGGGCTTGTAGAAGAAAGTGATAAGCCTGTTGGAGAATCTGCATGCAGCGCTAAAAGGACTGAGAAATCCACTGCTAATCTTGCACTGAACTTTGGGGTGATTTGGACACCAACCCTTCTGCAGTTGAAGTGCAACACACCTGTGGACCTAACATCAAAAGCACCAGATGACTCGGGTTCCATTGGTAAAGCAGAAACAGCATCTGGATACTACAGTAAAACATGCCATACTGAATTTTTATATTTCATTAGGAGTTTGAGGAGATTTGACTTGTCAATGAAAACACTCAGAAACTTCTACAAATGTGCCATGGAATTCAAGTTCAGATTTCTCAAATCTGCCTCCAGTTGCCATTGTTCAGAAATTTTCGCAACAGTGGATTAATTGGATTTCAGCAGCATCATCTTGGGGAAAGGGTATAGATTCTACAGTGGAATTTCACTTTGACCCCACCCCTGCTCCTTTGCAAGTGCCCCTTTTGTTGCCAACCAGCCAGCCAGATGATACTCATGCTGACAGGTTTCAACCAGAAGCTGTTTGAAGTTGTCTTCCAAAGCCATCTCCAGTCTCCTTCAATGCAAGTCAGCAATCGAAACCTCCAGTTGCCGTGCTGAAGCAACGGGGTAGGAACACCACCATAGGAAAGGTTTTGGAAGGACAGACACCAGAGGCAAGTGCATGACAGTTGACATTTGTATGATATTTGGCATGAGTTGAAACTCTAATTTATTTCTGCTTTCTAATTTTCATATTGTGATAATTTTTGCAGTTGGATGGGCATCATCAGATTTTATGATCAGGTCCTTGGAATTGGAACTAAGCTTATTGCTGGTGGTAGCCTGGCTGGAAAATGGCTGTCTGCAGTTGTCCAGTGACTGACTGGTGACAACACAAAGGATTGTATAGTGGACAACAAACCTCTGTGACTTGAGAGCCATTCTGCCAAGTAGAATAAAGTTGAATACTTACTCTCCCTCAACTGAGGGTAGTGGTTGAAGTGAATGCACTGCTTGGCGAGCAATGCAGACCTCCCTAGGATACAGCTTATTATTTCTACATGCAAAGCATTGTGAATTCTCAATGTTGAATAAGGAATGCTATGACCAAAGCCACTCCATTCCCTCAGTGCTCTAAGAGTGCCAATACATGACATTTAATGCTTGGCATCCAAACAGCACTCTCAAACACCAAACATAACTATCTATTGGAATACGTGTGGCAGTGTAGCATTCATTGTATACAACATTCCCATATGAGGGAGTTGCACTCTGGAGTGAAGTGGTTGGTGGATATCTCCTGTCTTACATCAACCCTCCTTTCATTTATTATAGGAGCTCAAATACTGAGTTCTTCCACAGAGGTAAGGCATTAGAACTACCACCTGAATGGCAGATATTAAATCTCCTATGTGGTCACGTTCCAGTAGGACATGGAATGCATTCCATTCACTTGGCATCTGTAAGCCATTGAAAACCTGTCTCCTGGGGAAGTTTGCTGTCTCCTCAGCCCAGGCACTAACTTTGTCCGTTGTCCTTCAGGGAGGATATGTGTTCTACTCCTTTTCTCACATTTCTATGTTGCATAGAAAGGCAGTAACACGGGAAGAACTCCATGGGGCAGGCAGTATTGATGGAGGGAAATGGACAGTCAATGTTCTTGGTCAAGACCCTTTATCAGGACTAGAAAAAAAGAGGGGAGAATGCAGTATGAAAGCATGGCAGGAAGGGGGTGAAGCAAAAGCTGGCAGGTGATAGGTGAATCCCGATGAGGGGAATAGATAGACAGCAGAGGAAGGGGGATGTGAGAATGTTGTAAAGAGCTGGGGGATGATAGGTTGAAGTGACAAAGGGCTGAAGAAGATGGAATCTGATGGGAGGGGAGAGTGACCGAGGAATAAATGGAAGGAAGTGAGGAGGGGGTCCAGAGGGAGGAACATGTGGGTGATGGGCATGTTTAAATGGTGGGAGAGCCAGAAGTAGAAAGGTGATGAGGCTGGTAGGATAAGGGAAAATGAAGGAGGAAAAGAGGGCATTGGTTACTAGAAGCTAAAGACATTGAGTTCATGCTATCCAGTAGAGGTCTAATGAATTCCAACTGAGATATCATTAGCTTCAGCCTGGGGAGAAAGAAACTTAGTGTAGAAGCTTGTTACCAATAATATCGTAAACAGCTGTTCATCACGAAGTTTTGAGTTTGGAATTATGGCTAGTGCCTAGTGCCTTCATAGTTCACCCCCACCTTCTGTATCTGTACACTTTTACCTTGTCATCCCTTTCACACATGCTTCTTCTCATCTAAATGTTTTTTGTAGTTCCTCTGCTATGTTGCATCTTTAGGGGAATGGTTACTGAATCTCTTATGCCTGGGGATGATGGTATTCAAAACGACCTTGATGTCAGTATAAAATATATCATCTTATGGTACCCCACTCCCTGTTGACATACCAAATATCAATTGAATCAAAGCGATGTAGTAAAAATCATCTAGCAAACCTGCAAGTTATTGATGATTCCTTCAAATTTGTTGTTTGTTATGGACAGAAGTTTGTGTTGGGGTGATGGAGAGAGGTAAATAGCCTGCTGTTTTCTACTTGACTCTCTGTATTCACTTAATGTCACAGCTTTGTTGAGCTCTAGTATAAAGGTATTGGTATCAAATCGACATTGTGATCCTCCTGTTCTGCACATTTCCAGTATTTGCATGGCCAAGCTCTTTCTCCCTCTGGTGGTAGGTTTGACACCAACTACGATTACAGAATTTGGATAATCTAGCATCGATTGTTTGGAAATACTGATGATTTTGCATCTAGAACGTGGGTAGGTTTGATGGATGGAGCTAGAGTACAGAATATTTGCGAACTTCCTGCTCCCTTTAAACTCACTGGGATCATTGAAAATGTATTATGCTACTGAGTGACATGTTAAAAAAAAAGTGAAGTGCCTCAACGACTATCATCCAGTAGCGCTCACATCTACAGTGATGAAATGCTTTGAGAGATTGGTCATGACTAGAATCAACACCTGACTCAGGAAGGACCTGGACACATTGCAATTTGCCTATCCCCATAAAAGGTCCACAATAGATGCAACTTCAATGCTCTCCACCTAGCCATGGATCACCTGGACATTGCAAATACCTATGTCGGAAAGCTGATTATTGACTATATCAGAGCATTTGATGCCATCATCCCTACAGTCCTGATCGAAAAGCTACAGAACCTAGGCTTCTGTACCTCCCTATGCAACTGGATCCTTAACTTCCTAAACGGAGACCACAATCTGTGTGGATTGGTGATAACATCTCCACCTTGCTGACAATGAACACTGGAACTTCACATGGATATGTGCTTAGCACACTGCTCTACTCCCTCTACACCTATGACTGTGTGCTTAGGCATAGCTCAAACAGTATCTATAAATTTGCTACAACCATTGTCGGCACAATTTCAGATGGTGACAAAAAGGCGTACCGTTGACTAGTGTTGTAGCCACAACCTTACAAGGTCATTAAGACCAAAGAGCTGACTGGGAACTTCAGGAAGGATAAGATGAGGGAACATAGAGGGATTTCAAGCTCCTGGGGGTCAATATCTCTGAGGACCTAAACTGGACACAACATATTGATGTAGCTATAAAGAAGGCAAGACAATGGCTATATTTCATTAGGATATTTCGTTTGCCAACTAAAACACTCAAAAACTTCTAAAATGAATCCTCATAGAGGGATCAGAAGTGGCGAGAGTGAGCAGTTTCAAGTTTCTGGGTGTCGAGATCTCCTAGGATCTATCCTGGTCCCAATATTTTGATGCAGTTATAAAGAAGGCAAGACAGTGGCTATATTTCATTAGAGTTTGAAAAGATTTGATATATCAACAAATACACTCAAAAACTTCTATAGATGTACTGTAGAGAGCATTCTGACCGGCTGCATCACTGTTTGGCATGGCGGGGTGGAACTACTGCATAGGATCAAAAGAAGCTGCAGAGGGTTGTAAATCTAGTCAGCTCCATCTTGGGTACTAGCCTACAAAATGCCTAGGACATCTTCAAGGAACGGTGTCTCAGAAAGGCAGCGTTCATTATTAAGGACATCCAGCATGCAGGACATGCCATTTTCTCACTCTTACCATCAGGTAGGAGATACAGAAGCCTGAAGGTACACACTCAGCAATTCAGGAACAGCTTCTTCCCCTTTGCCATCTGATTCCTAAATGGACATTGAATTCTTGGACACTACCAAACTCTTTTTTAATATAGAGTATTTTTGTTTTTTGCATGATTTTTAATCTATTCAATCTATGTATACTATAACTGATTTACTTAGTTAGTTATTATTATTACTATTATATTTTGTATTTTTCCTTCCAGATTATATATTGCATTGAACTGCTGCTGCTAAGGTAACAAATTTCACATCTCATGCCAGTGATAATAAACCTGATCCTGATTCTGAACAATGAAAAGTATTCTGACTGGCTGCATCACCATCTGGTATGAGGGTCCAGGGGAGGGTGGTGGTGGGTGGGTGCTACTGTACAAGATCAAAATAAGTTGCAGAAACTTGTAAAATTTGCCAGTTCTATCATAAGACCATAAGTCAAAGGAGCAGAAGTCGGCCATTTGGCCCATCGAGTCTGCTCCACCATTTCATCATGAGCTGATCCAATCTCCCCTTTAGTCCCATTCCCCCACCTTCTCACCATAACCTTTGATGCCCTGACTACTCAGATACCTATCAATCTCTGCCTGAAATACACCCAATGACTTGGCCTCCACTGCAGCCCGTGGCAACAAATGCCATAGATTAACCACCCTCTGGCTAAAATTTTTTTTTCACATCTCTGTTCTGAATGGGCGCCCTGCAATCCTCAAGTCATGTCCTCTCGTACTAGACTCCCCCACCATGGGAAACAACTTTGCCACATCCACTCTGTCCATGCCTTTCAACATTCGAAATGTTTCTATGAGGTCCCTCCTCATTCTTCTAAACTCCAAGAAGTACAGTCCAAGAGTGGTCAAACATTCCTCATATGGTAACCATCTCATTCCTGGAATCATTCTAGTGAATCTTAGCTGAACCCTCTCCAATGTCAGCACATCCTTTCTTAAATAAGGAGCCCAAAACTGCACACAGTATTCCAAATGAGGTCTTACCAGAGCCTTATAGAGCCTCAACATCACATCCCTGCTCCTATACTCTATTCCTCTAGAAATGAATGCCAACATTACATTTGCCTTCTTCACCACTGACTCACCCTGGAGGTTAACCTTAGGGGTATCCTGCACGAGGACTCCCAAGTCCTGTTGCGTCTCAGAACTTTGAATTCTCTCCCCATTTAAATAATAATCTGTCCATTTATTTCTTCTACCAAAGTGCATGACCGTACACTTTCCGACATTGTAATTCATTTGCCACTTCTTTGCCCATTCCCCCAATCTATCCAAGTCTCTCTGCAGACTCTCTGTTTCCTCAGCACGACCAGCCCCTCCATCTATCTTTGTATCATCAGCAAACTTAGCCACAAAGCCATCTATTCCATAATCTAAATCATTGATATACAACGTAAAAAGAAGCGGCCCCAACACGGACGCCTGTGGAACACCACTAGTAACCGGCAGCCAACTAAAATGGGAGCCCTTTATTCCCACTCTCTGTTTCCTGCCAATCAGCCAACACTCTATCCACATTTGTAATTTTCCCATAATTTCATGGGCTCTTATCTTGTTCAGTAGCCTCATGTGCGGCACTTTGTCAAAGGCCTTCTGAAAATCCAAATACACAACATCCACTGCATCTCCCTTCTCTAGCCTACTTGTAATTTCCTCACAAAATCATGGGTACTACTCTCCATAGAATCCAAGACATCTTCAAGGAGCAGTGCCTTAAGAAGTCAGTGTATATCATTATGGACCCCCAGCACCCAGGACATGCCCTCTTCACACTGTTACCATCGGGAAGGAGGTACAGAGGCCTGAAGGCACACACTCAGTGATTCAGAAACAGCTTTTTCCCCTCTGCCATCTGATTTCTAAATGTATGTTGAACCCCTTCATTGTACTGCTGTGGTAAATTTAACAAATTTCACAATGTATGCTACCAATATTAATTCTGATTCTGGTTCAATTGTCAGTCTGGAATGTGAGCCAAAGGGTCTATAGTGCAAGCAGGTGGTGCAGTTGGAGCCAGCGTTAGTGTCTGGAACATGGGTAGGTTTGAAGCTGGAGCTGGAGTCCAGAGTACTTGCAAACTCCCTGCTCTCTTTAAACTTACTGAGATCATTGAAAATGTATTATGCTACTGAGTGATATGTTAAAAAAAGTGAATTATGATTGTGTTTGGGAATTAATAGGAGTGATATCCAATTGTCCAGAAATTTGCAAGTTTGGTACCATCAAAATATCAAGCATGCTGGACTATTGAAATTTTATTTTAAGTTGCACACTCTTTGGACATTTTATTTGAAACGAAATTGCACCAACAGGCAGGAGATGAGGCTTAATCAAAGCCAGTAGCATAGATGTGTGATGCAGTTAAAACAGAAAGCAACAAATACTGGACTGCAAGTATTCTATTTGAATGCATGCAGCATAAGGAATAAAATGGATGATCTTGAAATTCAGCTGCAGATTGTCAAATATGACGTTGTGGCCCTCTCTGAAACTTGGCTAAAGGATGGCTGCCACCGGGAGCTGAACATCCAATGATATACGGTATATCAGAAATATAGGTTAGTAGGCAGAGGGGGTGGTGTGACTCTGTGTATAAGACATAATATTAAATCATTGAAAAGAGATGACAAGGGATCTGAAGGTATAGAATCTCTATGGGTTGAGTTAAGAAATGGCAAGGGTAAAAGGACCCGAATGGCAGTTGTATACAGGCCTCCACATGTCAGCCAGGATGTGAATTACAAATTACAGCAGAAGATAGAAAAGGCATGTCAGGAAGGCAATGTCATAATAATCGTTGGGGATTTTAACATGAAAGTGGATTGGAAAAACCGGGTCAGTACTGGACCTCAAGAGAGAGAATTTGTAGAATGTCTAAGGGATGGTTTTTTAGAACAACCCACTAGGGGATCAACTGTGTTGGATTGGGTGTTGTGAAATGATCCGGAGGTAATAAGAGAGCTTAAGGTTAAGGAACCCTTAGTGAAAAGTGATCATAATATGATCGAGTTCACTTTGAAATTTGAGAGGGAAAAAGTAAAATCCAATGTGTCGGTATTTCAGTGGAATAAAAGAAATTACAATGACATGAGAAGGGAATTGGCCAAAGTTGACTGGAAAGGGACTTTTGTAGGAAAGACAGCAGAGCAGCAATGGCTGGAGTTTCTGTAAAAAATGAGGGAAGTGCAAGACAGATATATTCCAAATAAGAAGAAATTTCAAAGGGAAGAAGGACACTACTGTGACGGACAAGTGAAGTCAGAGCCAAAGTAAAAGCAAAGGAGAGGGCATACAAGGAAGCCAAAGCTAGTGGGAAGATAGAGGATTGGGAAGCTTTTAAAAACTTGCAGAAGGAAACTAAGAAGGTCATTCAGAAGGAAAAGATGAATTATGAGAGGAAGCTGGCGACTAACAACTAAGAAGACACTAACAGCTTTTTAAAATATATAAAGGGTAAAATAGAGTCGAGGGCAGATATAAGACCAATACAAAGTGACGTTGGAGATATTGTAATGAAAGATGCAGAGTTGGCAGAGGAACTGAATGTGTATTTTGCATCAGTCTTCACAGTGGAAGACGTCTGCAGTATACTGGATATTCAAGAGTGTCAGGGAAGTAAAGTTTGTGCAGTGAAAATTACAAATGAGAGGTGCTCAGGAAGCTTAATGGTCTGAGGGTGGATAAATCTCCTGGACCTGATGGAATGCACCCCTGGGTGCTGAAGGAAGTAGTTGGAGAGATTGCAGAGGTATCAATGATAACCTTTCAAGAATCGATAGATTCTGGCATTGCACTGGGTGAACAGGAAAATTGCAAATGTTACTCCACTATTTAAAAAGGGTGGGAGACAGCAGAAACAAAACTGTAGACCTGTTAGCCTGACATCAGTGATTGGGAAGTTGTTGGAATCAATTGTTAGGGATGAGATTACAGAGTACCTGGAGGCACATGACAAGATAGGCCAAAGCCAGCATGGTTTCCTGAAAGGAAAATCCTGCCTGACAAAAATACTGCAATTCTTTGAGTAAATTACAAGCTGGGTAGACAAAGGAGATTCAGTAGATGTGGTGTACTTGGATTTTCAGAAGGCCTTTGACAAGATGCTGCACGAGGCTGCTTAGCAAGATAAGAGCTCATGGAATTACAGGGAAGTTACTAGCATGGGTGGAGCATTGGCTGGTCGGCAAAAAACAGAGAGTGGGAATAAAGGGATCTTATTCTGGCTGGCTGCCGGTTACCAGTGGAGTTCCACAGGGGTCGGTGATGGGACTACTTTTTACAATGTATGTCAATGATTTGGACTACGGTATTAATGCATTTGTGACTAAATTTGTCGATAATACAAAGATAGATGGAGGAGTGGGTAGTGTTGAGGAAGCAGAGAGCCTGCAGAGAGACTTAGATAGTTTAGAGGAATTGGCAAAGTGGCAAATGAAATACAATGTTGGAAAGTGTATGGTCATGCACTTTGGTGGAAGAAATAAACAAGCAGACTATTATTTAGATGGGGAGAAAATTCAAAATGCAGAGATGCAACGGAACTTGGGAGTTCTTGTGCAAGGTATCCTAAAGGTTAACCTGCAGGGTGAGTTGGTTGTGAAGAAAGCAAATGCAATGTTGGCATTCATTTCTAGAGGTATAGAATATAAGAGGAGGGATGTGATGTTGAGGGTCTTTAAGGCTCTCATGAGACCACACGGAGTCTTGCATGCAGTTTTGGTCTCATTATTTTAGAAAGGATATACTGACATGGAAGTGGGTTCAGAGAAGATTCACACGAATAATTCCAGGAATGAAAGGGTTACTGTATGAGGGACATCCAGTAGCTCTTGGGCTCTATTCCCTGGAGCTCAGGAGAATAAGGGGGGATCTCATAGAAGCATTCAGAATGTTAAATGCTCTGAACAGATTAGAAATGGCACAGTTATTTCTCATGGTAGGGGAGTCTAGGACAAGAGGGCACAACTTCAGGACTGAAGGTCGTCCTTTTAGAACTGAGATGTGGAGAAATTACTTTAGTCAGAGGGTGGTAAATCTGTGGAACTTGTTGCCATGAGCGGCTGTGGAAGCCAAGTCATGGAGTGTATTTAAGGCAGAGATAGGTAGGTTCTTGATTAGCCAGGGCATCAAAGGATACGGGATGAAAGCAGGGGAGTCGTGATGACTGGAAGTAATGAATCAGCCCATGATTGAATGGCGGAGCAGACTAGATGGGCCAAATGGCCTACTTCTGCTCCTATCTATATCATATGGTCTTAATTTAATTTTACTGTCAGCAATTGTTAATATTTAAAAACCTAGCTATTAAAGGTTGGGGTTTGGCTGCAGATAATGCTCAATTAGGAGGCATTATTTCATACACCTGACAACAGAGGAGCCAAAATTGAGTGAAAAGTGAGCAATATTTCCTGTCGAGCAACCACAGTTTACATTTGCTAATTTCAGGCTTAGTCCCTGCTTGAGGGACTGTGAAATTTAGAGAGTCTAAAGTAGGTGAAAGAACAATAATTTGTTATGAGTTGGTTAAGATATAACAAACAAACTAAATGCCACAGAATAGGTCTTAAAAAAGACTTTATATGCCTGATCATGTGAGCAACATGGGAAGCATTTGGTCACAGAACAAAGGAATGTTACAATTATGCAACTGTTTACAACAGGAACAAAACTGCATTATTTTTCTTAAGAACCCAGTATACATAGTGAAGCAGTCTACCTTGAAACTGTACAATATGTATTTATTAAGAACCAGAATCAACAAAGTTAATTTCTTTACAAAAAGTATAGGGAACATAATTTCTGATTGTTTTAAAAATTAACATAAAACAACATAAAAAGTGATGAGAGAAAGAACTTTTATCTAATATTCCCTTGAGAGACATTTGCATTTCATTTTCAGTTACTTGTTTTCATTCCAGATGAGAGTCAATTTTTAATTTATCAAAATACTTTGAGCAATTTTCATCCTGACATTAGCTTGGTTACTTTTAATTACTGCACTGTATAAAAATGATTTTATAAAACGTCAGGTTTAGCTAAGCAATAGATATCTGAAATATTGGTACATTATGCTCTTGGTAAAGGGAATATCCATATATTTTGTTCTTTCCTAATTAACAAATACAAACAAGTTAATTGAAACAAAGCATCTTTCTTAGCTCCTATAAAAAGCAATACATTCAGATAATGGGCAGCATTTTAACCTTGATTTTTGGCAACAACAAGCAAAGTTGTGGGTATATGCATGTCAACTGAGATGTTAAGCTGCTAAAAAGCTGCATGTAAATTATTGTTCTGCCTGAACAAATGAAGGATGGTAAACACACATGACCATACAAACTTGTATCAAAGTATTTTTCCCAAAGCCATATGATTTTTTGAACCATTTTCTCTGTAACTGCAAAAAAGTTGTGAACTCACGTTAGAAATGAAATCAAATGTTTCCACAGATAACAGTGTCATATGTTGATATTCAATCATTATGTCATCATGAGGTTAAAACTGGGACCATTATCTATTGAGCCTATGTAAGAAAGATGCCAAAACTGCTTACAAATCAACAAATGCTGGTGCCTCGATTTTTCTTTGTAACTAAGTTAAAATATTTCTGAAAACAGATAGAAACCAAGAAGGCGATGCAAATACTGTAATGGAAATCCATATAGAAAACGATCTGATACCTTGAAGATTAAGAACAGAAACATAGTTTAAAAAAACTCTATGAATTGACTCTCAGTTCCTTATACCTTATTAAACTTTGCAACAATACCGAACTGTGAAGCACATCCTGTCAAAAGATGACAGCAGCATTACAGAATTAAACACTGTCATCTTTATTACATGGGATACTTGTCCTATTCATGTGGTAACACATTAATCAGAAAAAATGAACACATATGAAAAGTGCAGTTATGTTAAAGAAAAACTAATCATGTACATCAGTGGTGCACAGCCTTTTTATAGGAGGGAGCCTGATTTGCATTCTAAGCCTCTTCCAAACATCCTCACAAAAACTGTTTAATTTAATCAGACACAACTAAATTCTGATATCTTAAGTCAAGCTTAAAGACACAAATGCACTGTTTCCCTCACTAATGCATTGCTGTTCCACCTGTCACATTCCAAAGTTCCTTTCTACCTTACAAATGTCATCAACATTACTGAAAATCACTTTAGAAGGACATGACTCTTTTTTGCATAGATGAAGTGTAAAGATTATTTGAATGGTCCAATCAAAAATCAGACCCTGGGAGATCCTGAGACAGGTGTTATGTTGTGCATTATTGTTTCACAGTAGTGCAGTCTACTTCAGATAGCATCTTATACAAAACCCATTCTTCAACCAATTGGGATTAGTAAGTTAACTCCATGGGCATTAGGACCTAGTAGACAGCAGCAAGTCTCACAGGGGAGAAAATCTCCTGGCTTAGGTCATGTAACGTGGTGGGGCAGCTGGCACATTGAGCATGAGTTGCGTTATAAGACTAAAGCTGACCTCATGGGATTGTGGGGCAGCTAGAGTGCAGAAAGGCCAGATGGATCTATCCTATGAGCTGGATCTGTCCCACAGCCCACATGTGGTACACCAGAGATGTAAGCCTTGATGTGAAAACAATCAATGATTTGTAAAATGTTACAGTTGTGCAGCTGTGTTAATAGGTTCGGAACTGACTAGGTTAAATTTTTGATCAAAAGGCTTGCATTGTATTGACTTTACACTGGTGAATAGAAGTGGGAGCAATGGAGGTGTTAGAATTAGTTTCAGGAACTTGAAACTGCCCACCCTTTCCTCTACTGATGGCAGTCATATTAAACCTGACTCTGATTCTAATCTGTGTATGCCAAATGGGGATCTGAAAATGAAATTAGAATAGTTTTATACTGCAAGCAGAACATTAATGCAGAAAATGCTGGGAAAAGAAAATATCACTGTCCCTCTGTTCACAGAGGCTGTCTGCTCCATTTCAGCTTTCCATTTGATTGTATTTTGCTCAGTTCTAGCACTTTTATTGTAATATAACTTGCTTTCTCAGCTCTTACATGTGAAAGATGACCAACAGATAGCACTGTAACTGAACTAAACCGAGAGGGGCCACTGTCTTCAGGAGAAATGAGAGGAAGGAAGAAAAAATTAGATGTAGGCAAAATCTACTGAAAATCTGATGATCAACAACAGATGTGAAAACATAATCTAGAATACAACTTGATGTGTTAAATCTAGGCCCAACCTTCCCCCTCAGATAAAATATCCCATGGCATTATATGAAGGTGAGTAGCTGATTACTTCTATGTTGTTTGTTCATAAATATTTATTCTTCAACAAACAGCAACAGAAACAGGCTATTCCGATACTTATCACAATGAATCTATAGATACAGTGCAGACCAGACCCTTCCACCTTAGCAGGCCGCACCACTTACTTAACCCTAGTCTAATCACAGGGCAATTTACAGTAACTACTAACTGGTACTTCTTTGGACTATGGGAGGAAACTGGAGCACCTGGATGAAATCCACACAATCACCGTACAAACTCCTTACAGACGGTGCTGGAATTGACTTCTGACGCCCTGATTTGTAATAGCATCACACTAACTGCTATGCTACCGTGGCACCCTAATTTGTTGAAGCTTGCTCTGTGTAATTTAATAGATTTCTCCTATTATACATTCTTTATTTCTAACTATTGCACATAGTGAAGCAATATAGCCTGAGATAATGAAAGATTGTTTAAATTCATTTTCTACCTTTACTTCTTTAAATCAAGCAAATCAAAATAATATCTGCATGCTCTTTCTGGTGCTGGCAGCACTGATACCCTTGTCATCTCTTGGCTTTCTGTCAATATTCATTATTTCCACTAAGTCTACATTTCTAGATCAGAATATTACTGCATTTACCAAAGATTTCTAACCTTTCATTCAGAAATATCTCTACCTCTAATTCTCCAATGTACACTTTCAGACAGATGCAAAGAACACAAATGGCTCACAACTCCTTTGTTTATTGATAATAGTGACACATTAAAACCAAGGATACAGAGAATTATAGCTTTACAACTGAATAACACATACAAAGCAAGCGTTATAGTGGAAGTAAATATTGAATTGAATTGATCAGCCATGTAAGATAGCTGTGCACAAAAGTACGGCAACAATGTGCACTTACATGTTGGGACGGAACTGAGGAATATAAAGTTAGGAGAAAGGGAAACCACATGAAGTTAGCTGTTAATTTCAAGTGATCTTATTTCCAGATTTAAATTCTGATTCCAATTTGCAAAAGTTATTCAAAGACTAATTGTATACCTGTTCATATTTTCCAAAAACAATGTGTTACCATATGTTGTAACCACTATTCGGTTCAACAGAAATCTGGTCGGGCCTAGGGTAAACAAGATTCTTACATTTTTTCATTCTGTCCTTTATAACTGATCTATTAATCTTACCATTCAAGGTGCTAGCACACACAAACACAACAAGTATTCTATGTTTCTCCACTTTCTATCAGTGTCACACACAGAAAAACAATCTTGGACAACAAAAAAACATTTAAGTGCAAAAAACCCCCAAATTATAATGCTTTATGCTATATATTGCAGGCAAAATTTGTACAAAGTTTTTGTTGAAGTTTAGGATTTGCCATCATCTTCAACACTGAAACAATAAGCTAATGAAACTAGATAATTTTTTTGTACAAAGTCAGTAAATTAGGCAAGATATTAAATATATTTGTGTAACATACCATTTTCATTCCATTATCAAAAGGAAAATATTTTTGTGGCTGTCACGTGTGTTCTATAAAACTACTTTGCCTTTAATCAGTGAATCTATAATAGTGGCAGTCAGAGTTCATGGGGAAATCGGAAAAAAGTGCATCACCTTCCAATGTAAGGCACCTGTAGCTTTGAATCATCACAGAAAAAAATCCAGCATTAAACTTCATACCTGTTAAAGTCATGCTAAAGTTGCAATATCCCTTTGGAGGCCTGTTATTTTGAACTCAAATGTACAAATAAATTTAAGCTTCACATATTGGAACAAAGCTCTTCCAGAATGGTTCCCCTTTTAATTTTATTCTGTATTCCTTTTTACACTGACTCATGGATCACTGGGAGGCAGTAAGTAACAAATTGCAAGTCTCAACTCCTTGTTACAGAAACATGCGAAATGTCACTATCAGCTGTTCTAAGAAGAAGGCCCATTTCTAAAACAAAAATTAAATGATTTTATTATATAAATCAAGGGGCACATCATGGTAATTGTCATTAGTTTCGATAATATCACTGAATCCCATTTACGCCAAAAAGAGGTATTGCAGTTTTAGTCATTAATACGCAACGAAACTCCAACCCTAATTAGTCACTGCCTGTTTAAAACACTTCAACAAAATAAATTTGAGACCCATCATCACTGGCAAGCCATAAATTTTGGCACGCTCGTAACATAAACAACAGAACTGCAATTTTGTATTAATTAATCTGTTAGAGCAGTGTCTCTTCAAATTAATTTCAAAACATACATTGAAGAGATGTTTCAACTGAATTCGACAATTGAATTCTCTTTAAAAATTAATTGCAGGCTGTTGTATATGAGTCAAACATGACAAATATTTGTTTTTGCAGGGGAAGTCCCACCTCTAACATCTAAACCAACAGGTAAATGCTTGTGGTAAATATTCTGCTTATGATTTGTCATTGAGGATATTGCGTTTGGTATGAACTAAACATAGGGTGATAAATATGACAAAATAGATTTCTTTCTCAAATTTTATTGGTTTATGTTGATGATTGATATTTTTCTTGTTGTAATCACAGACAAGAAAGCAAATTAAAAGCAGGTTGCTCTTAATCTGATTTACTGCACTTTAGTTAAGTCACTTTAAGCTGTGCTCAGTTGAACTGCTTGATAATGCTCAAATTTCTCCATTTAGATTGCAGAACATGTTGGTTAAATATGATGTGGTGTTTTTGCCACTGCTGGGGATGTGTGCAGCCAGCTTGGCTTTCTATATGCAGGTGACCGGCAACAGGAATAGAAAGTATAGAGGAAGAAGAGTATGAGAAAGTGTGAGAAAATTAGTCAGATAAACACAGCCACACTTTTTGAATGCATATAGATGAAATAAGAGTGAACATTAGAAGCTTTCCATATCTATAAAAATTTTATGTTTTAAAAAAATTATAGTGCGGAGTATGAAACGGTCCTTATAGGAGCTAATTTTCTCATGGACGGTATATCTTAATGACATCCTTAATGACTCTCCTGCAGATGGGACAGCAGGCATTGATCTGCTTCTTCAGTTTAAGACCACAGTCGTAGCAGAGACACATATGTCCACAGGTGTAAATCACAGTATCAACTTCACTGTCAAAGCAAACAGCACACTCGCCATTTTTGCTGTCAGGTGGATCAGGCGGGGAGAAAGACGGTGACAGCTGAGGGCTCAATGGAGAGCTGGGCGCAGTAACTGTGAAAACAGGAAAAACAATATCCTAAGCTAGGACACAGCAAAAGCAATTATCAGATTGAGTAAGAACAAAAGAGCACTCACAAAGTAATAAAATCCTCTTGTGATTTTTGGTATTAAATAGGTGATAATATTAATGTCCAAAGTCTAAAGCAAATGTAACACATGACCCTACATTTCTAAAATTGACAAGGATCTATCCTTTTAAAAATACAAAATGCTCCATATTTTTTTACATTTCAATTATCTTAAACATCTATAATTTGTTATTAAAATGTCTTTACATAGTAGCATGAGTAAAGCTACCTTGTTCTGTCGAATAAATATTCTTAATGTCTGGAATGTGCAGTTGGCTCAAAATACCTGGTTACACTCACCATGCCCACTAAATAATGGATAAAAGAATGGGTGATTTTCTACCATATTGTCTTATCATATGAACTGAGTAATTTTGCATAATGAAAAACAAGTAAGTGATGGGGACAACAAAGCCAGTGTAAGTGGTTTGGGGCAGCAGATAGTGGGAATGGACAGTCTGTGGGCAGGAGACCATAGTCAAGGGCAAGAGGGATGGATGGGGAGAATGGCGGGGTGGGGGAAGGAGGCAGAGTCAATGGATGTTGATGGGTGCAAAGGCACGGACAGGTGAGAGGAGAACATACTGGACGAGGGCATGAAGTGAGCAGTTAACATGGAGTGGAATGGATGGACAAAGTGTGGATTGGAGCAGGGAAGAGGCAGAAGAAAGGAGCAGTGTGAAGTGGATTAGGGTAGTGAAAAATGGCTAAGGAGCAGTGAGGGTGAACAGTGTCAGAGGGTGAATGGAACAGAGGGTGGTAAGAGCACAGGATAATGTAAATTCATAAGGGGTAGTGGATATGTAGAGCTTTCATTTGGAAATGATCGGGAAATTATTTCTATGGGAGAGAAAGTGGGATTAGGACTAATTAGACCATTCTGCAAAGAGTCAGGATGGGCTTGAGAGAATGGATTCCCTTCTGTGCTATCATAATTTATCGAAAGGAACTTGTATCTGAAATATAAATACATAAAAATTGACCTAAATGTTAGTAGATATACCAGTCTTCAAAAATAACTTTACTGCATTCTCCACAGTTTTTCTTTGACCTTGGCAAATTTTATTTATTGTATCATAAATTCAGTAGGAATAGAGATAGAAGGTCTGAGATTTGAGTTGGTTTAGTTGTTGAAGAATGGCATCATCACAAATTTTATTTTCCCCAAAGTTTTCAGACAATTTGCCCAACATTTGAATATTTTTCTTTCTGTCATTAATTCTGAGCCAAAGCAAGATGTCCATTTTCCCTATCATAGTCTCATCCAAAAACTATGACTATTCTTCTGTCTCCACCGATGCTGCCTGGCTTACTGAGTTACTCCAGCAGTTCATACCCCCCCCCACCTGTCTTTATCCTTGGTGACCAGTTTGGACTACATCTCTGTGTTTTATCTTTCTATTCCTTTTGTAACCTTGTGCAAACTTTTGTTATCTGTAGTCTTTTATTATACCAGAATTGTCCATTCCTTTGCTTTCCTGGTTGGCCTTCCACGTTCTTCCCTCATCTAATTCTCTCCTAGCTGAGTTCTCACTTGTACAAGTCCCATTCACTATTTAATATACCAAAGGATTTTAGTAACTTGCCCCAAATATCCTTTAGTCACTTTTCATTTATTTGGCAACCCCAGTAAAGTGCCTTGGGATGCATTATTATCTAAAAGGTACAAAGTAAATGAAAATAATGATCACTCAGTCGACTAATCTTCATTAAAAATGAATTACATGCATTTTTCAGGCACTGAAGGGAACTCTGCTTTGCAAGCAATCTATTCGTCCTTTTGTTAGCATTTTGTTTCTGTAATGTCATGCAGGAAGTGGAATGTGATGAAAAATGGACAGGTCACTGAGGTCAGCAAAATGGATCGATCAATTTTAAATGCAAAAGGCTGACTATCCTAAAAATGATAATGTATTATTGTTGAAAGCACAACTAGAAATGTAAGCATTTTGCAGACAGTCCTTTAGATGGCAGTCATGGTTTTCCAATGCATTCAGTGAACTCCTCTTAACCTACTTTCCTCCAGGAAATTCACTTTGGCTTTATCATCATCTGTTGCAAAATTCCCATGACATTGAATACATCCGATGGCCCCTATGTCTATTTCTGCTTACATAAAGAATAACCTATGAACTTTATTCATAACACAGTTACTTACAGCAGGACTATATAGTTGTATTAATAAGTTTTATTTGTTTGTTGAATATTGTACAGAAAAAATGAGTTTCCACACCATGCTAATGAGGTCAGTTGCCAATGATAAAAATTCGTGAAACTGAACAGGTGTTTATTAAATGTTTTTTATTTACCAATTTCAGATTCTCAACTAATAGTCTGTGGCTCCTTGATTATTCAAGTGATGCCCAATGTAAGCAATAGGAAAGGATGAGCAAGCTGGGGCTTTTCTCTTTGGAGAAAAGGAAGATGAGTGGGGACTTGATAGAAATGAGGTGCATGGATAGAGTGGATAGCCATCACCAGCTTCCCAGGGTGGCAATGTCCGACAACAGAGAACATCCATTCAAGTGACTTGGAGGAAATCTTAGGGGAGATATCAGAGGAAGGGTTTTTAAAAAAATAGACTGGTAGGTGCCTGGAATGCACTGCTGGGGTTATGGTAGAGGCTGACACAATAGGAACATTTAAAGACAGTTGGGCAAGCATGTATATGTGTGGAAAATAGAGGGCAATGGGTTTTGTAGGAGGGAAGGATTAGATTGATTGTGAAGTAATTTTACAAGGTTTGGTACTACACTGTAGGCTGAAGGGCCTGTAATGTGTGGAAATATTCTGTGTTGAGGAACAGTGTTTCATCATCCATTGTGGCACGTTATAGCTTCTTTTCTCAACAGAACTTCAGGTAACCCACTTTGTTTTAGAAGTGCCGCACGTCATCTATGTACAGTTTGCAGAATTTATGTTTTGCAGTTTTTTTTACATGTTCATTTGTTTCTTCCCTCCCCCCTCCCCCCACCCAACTGCCTTCATGGATCTATCAACCAGATGGCTGCACCTGCAGCTTATCACTATAGTAACTCTGGCTTCACCCCATCGGAAATCCCTCCCTCACTTCCTTCAAACTAGTCATAAGATAACTTGAAACTAACGTTTTTTTTCTTTTCCCTGTCCTCCCAGAGAGGCTTTGTCAGTTGTGAGTTCTGCGATCAGCATATCTTCAGGATGTGCAGGATGTTGCAAGCAGGTTCACTGTCTCACAACTCCAGCGATCCAAGTTCAATCCTGTTAGGAGGATGTACATCTACATCTGGAGTTTGCACTTTGTGATCCTGTAAATTTCTTCTGGATGCTGGGTCTTTCTTCCACATCCCAAAGAGGTATAGGCTGATAGGTTAATCGCTGCAGTAAATTGCACAGGGGCAAGATAGAATTTGGGAGTACTTGATGAGAATGAGGTTAGAAGAAAATTGATTAATGTAGGGTTAGCATTAAATCAGAGGTTTCCATCCTTTTCTATGCCATGGACCCCTACTATTAACTGAAGGGTCTGCGGATCCCAGGTTGGGAACCCCAGAATTGAAGGGTGATTGACGATCAGCATGGGCTCAGTGGGCTGAAGGGCCTCCTTCTGTCCTGTATCTCTCCATGACTGTTTGGCCTCATAATTGTGATCCACAAAACTGTGGTTTTGAGATGGATGGCACGCTCAAAGTTGCTCCAAGTCAGTCCAGGTACAAACAACCCAAGGCCTTTTGACTTCTCAGTTGCCAGAGGAGCCACTTGGCAGTAGCTGAGACACTCTGGTTAAAATTGCTGATTTGCTTTAAATTAAATTAAATTTTGAATTGAATGATCTTTATTGCCATTATACATAGGTACAATGAAACTCTGGCTTCCTCTCAGGCAATCAAACAAATGCCCACTCCTCAGTAACACTGTTGCTCACAAAATAGCCAAACCACAAATTAACTTTAAAAATAGTTTTAGTAAATTCTTTAAGCTGACTTGCTTCAGTTCTCCCATTCACTATTAAATAACTTCTTTTAATTTATCAGTCTGATCATTCCTTACCTCAGCAGCAAAATGGTAGTGTTGTAGATCTGCATGCACAGAAAACTGAATTGAGCACATACTAAAAAAATCTGCACAGGGTCTCTATAAGTTGAGAAGGAGGAGTTTTACCTCATCTAAGTTGAATTCCATCAAATGGCTAAACAGCTCATGCACTCGCAGGTACAATTCTGTATTGCATCATTAATTCAGATACTATATTGGGAAACACAAGTATCTTATCACATAAAGTAATACACTAAAGGTATGTTTTCTATCCAAATCAGGGAGAGATATTTCCTTACCCAGAGATGATTCAGATGCAGATGAAGATCGATTAACACTAAATGCCATGTCAGAGTCACTGTCATAATGGGAACCACTTGGAGAACCTGAAGGGGATACATCTACAGGGGTGGACTGGGATGTACCTGTAGAGGGAATGTTAAAGTACAATAGTTCAACTGAGTATAGCTCCATTGTATTGCACATTTTTTGCTATAATTCTCAACACGAGCATTACAAATTCTATTCCAAATATGCATAATGCATACAAGATGCTGGAGGAACTCAGCAGACCAGGCAGCATCTATGGAAAAGAGTACAGTTGACATTTCAGGTCGAGACCCTTCATCAGGCCAGACTCATTCCATAGATGCTGCCTGGCCTGCTGAGTTGCTGCAGCATTTTGTGTGTGTTGCTTGGATTTCCAGCATCTGCAGATATTTTCTTGTTTGTGCATTATACATGTATGGCTTTTAAACAAAAAAAATCTACCGTATATTGAACCTTGACCAATTCAAACTGTATTTAATGTTCGTTACTAACACTGACTGGGGCTACAGTAAAAAATAAATCATTGTTCTCATCCTGCGTAAGAGGTCCATTTGGCAAAAAGTGTAATGCCTGATAGCATCACGAAGCCTCATTGGACCAGCTCCTAACACCCTGTCATGCTGCTTCTTGGGGCCCAAGCACAGAATCACACAGAGCTAAACAAAACTAGGAGTTTTATTAACAAAAGAGTCAGAACAGTAGACCTTCCAAGTCCTTGGATGACTGGAATAACTCAGTCAGAATTTCACGAGGCAAGGATCAGGACCCGAGGGCTTAGTACTGCCTCTTTAACTCCAGAGCACAAAGGAATCAGGGCCCAGCTAATTAAAACCTCAGACTCGCCATAAGCTTACCATTCTAATGGAGACCAACGTCCAAGATACTTAATTGGACATCTGCAAAGTCTCAAGGAGAATTAACTGGAAGTATACTTAAATGTAAACTAGAAAATGCAGAGAATACAAAAAAAGTCAAAAAATTTAGAGCCTTCAGAATACAGTATTCTCTCAAAGACCCAACATTGTGACAGAACCCCCCCCCCTCCCCCACAGCTACACCTGACTACTCAGAATGATCCGGAGATAAACGATGGAATTCTGAAATTACAGGATGCAAAACATCCCTGGAAGGAACCCAACACCATTCCTCTGGTCCACATCCCTCCCTGTCTACCAAGTATTGTAGTTGTCCCCTTAGTTTCCGAGAATTAAGCAGTTTACAAACTATGTAGACCGGTGGAAGGGGGCTGCCAAGGATGCATTGGAATTGGGGCTAAGGAGCTCCAAAATAAAGGTTTCCATTTGGATACATGAAAGGTGGGATTGATTCTCACAGAACAGGAAAGTCATAATCTGTATGTTATCAGGTTAATCTTTCTACTGACTTTAAAGGGAACAATAAAGTGAGGGTCTAGTTTCCGCGATTCTAGTTTGAGTGGAAGGTGTTTGATCGAAAGGCAGATACGCTGACCAATGTAGAAAGCGATACCCAGCCGCCTCTTTCTGTTGGCCGTGTCCTCTTGCCAGGCCTAACTCTTCCAGGGAGCTTTTGGCCTTGCGCCACCTTTGTTTGCGCCTCTGACGCATTGTTCAGCTGAGGGGACGCCAGCATCTGTCTCCTGCTCAGGGAACGGAGGGAGCTGAAACCCAATGATGAATGTTGTGGTATTTATTGAGTGTGAACTCTGCCCATTTAAAATGTCACTCCATGAGGATAGATTATCCGACATTAGGTATCGAAGTATCCTCAGTCTGAGGATGGAACCACAGAATCAGGTTTATTATCACTGGCATGTGACGTGAAATTTGTTAACTTAGCAGCAGCAGTTCAATGCAATACGTAATATAGAAGAGAAGTAATAATAATAAATAAATCAATCTTATTCCATATACTGTATACAGTATACGTATTTTGAATAGATTAAAAATCATGCAAAAACAGAAATACTATATATTAAAAAAAGTGAGGTAGTGTCCCAGGGTTCAGTGTCCATTTAGGAATTTGATAGGAACCTCGAGGAAAAACAAGATGTAGCCGCAATCAAATGCTTGCCGGAATTTGGAGGTGAATTGAGGACCCTTGTCCGAAACAATATCACTGGGAATCCCATGTATGAGGGAAACCTGGTGCATGAGTAGTTCCGGGGTCTCTCGGGCTGCTGGTAGCTTTGTTAGAGGAACGAATCGGCAAGCCTTGGAAAACCTATCGACCACTGCAAAGAGGTAAAGGAATGTAATCGGGGCAGATTGGTAACAGAGTCTGGAGAAAGGCGAGTCCAGGGGAGTGACCATGGGTAGAGGTCAAAGGCGACCTTGAGGAGAGGAATTAGGATCTTTGCAACGGGTACAGATGTCACAAATGTGCACGAACGACTTAACGTCCTTATATTTTCATTGAATCAATTCTGGAGTCCGCGACATATTGGGTGAACTGTTACGTTAGAAGTGCGACCCCATTTAAGAACCTCAGATCGCAACTCAGGCGAGGCAAATAATCGACCGGGGGACCAGTTCTGGAACGTGGCTATTCCCTTGCAGAGGTTGCCTGACTTGGGAGTTCAGTTTTTTCGCGTCCTGAATACACACCGAGATGTTCTGGTCCGTCAGACGGTGAATGGTTGCTTAGCTAATACCGCCACTCAACTAGCGCCAACTTCACCGCCAAGAGTCCAATATTCCCGATATAATTCACCTCAGCTGGGATGCAGTTTCTGGTCAGCCGTAGACTTCTGAGATAAAACGGCACCCACTCCAATATCAGGAGGCTTCTACCTCAACAACGATCGTAACAACATGGTTCCTGGGCTCATTAATAGCTATCTCAGTCTCCGGGTCCAAAGGAAAAAGAAATAGGATGTCTTATTTAATAAAAAAAATTGGTCAGATTAGTAAGAGGAGAGGCTATTGACCTAAAGTTTCTAACGAACCTCCTGTAAAAATTTGCGAACCCCAAAACCGTTAACAGAAGTCGGTGGAAGCACTGCATGCACCACCCCGCCAAGAGTCCACGAGAATATTACCTGGGAGATGACAAATCCCAAAATGAATCTGGGGACGTGTAACTCACTCCTCCAATTTCACCTACAGACGATTCTTTAACAGGCACTGAAGAACCTGCTTTACACTTGTTGCATGCTTCTCACACAGGAGTTCGAACAAAAATCAAAATGTTTTCGAGGTACACAAACAGGAACTTGTAAAGCATTTCCCTCAGAATGTCATTAATAAATGTCTGTAAGACAGCTGGAGCATTGACCAGCCCAAAGGGCGTAACCAAGCATTGATAATGTCCTGTCGGGGTATTAAAAGCCGTCTTCACGCATCTGAGTTAAATTATAAGCATTCCTCAGGTTCCTTTTTTATGAAAACAGCTGCCCCTTGCAACATTTCAGACCCTCTGTAAATTAGGGGCCAGGGGTAGCGATTTTTAATTGTTATTTTATTTATGCCCCTATAGTCTATGCAATGCCACAGATTCCCACTCCTGCTGCCGTCGGAGGAGTGGAGGGACTGATAAACCCTGAGGCAAGTGTCCTTGGAATGAACTCGTCCGTGGCCAACCATTCGTGTCCTGATAAGGGAAAGTCTTCCTGGTGGTAGATAGCCCCCGGTAATGATTCCACGGCACAATGGGCGGTGGTGTGCCTGCCACCTATTTACTAAAAACCTCCCGGAGGTCGGAATACTTGGGGTGGGGGCAATTTTTGAGATCAAGGGTCGCAAACTCGGGAATGTCAGAGGCAGACGCGGAAGCTTATGGACATGCCGGTCTTCAGGCAGCTGGAAGCCCAGCTCCCGATATTGCCAATAGACCAGTCCATAACGGGGCCGTGCTGCGACTGTCACGGATACCCGACGATGAGAGCGCTCCTGGGAGCATTTCAGAATGGTTTCTGAGGAAGCGCAGGGATTCTGAAACATGGCTCGAGAGGTCTCCAATCAAGAATGGTGACTGTCAGGAGATGATCTGACAGAGATTTGGGACTCCCATCTATAGGACCAGCCCCAGCTCTAAAGGGATATCTCTTTAGAATAAAGGCGAGGGTTTTTATTTTTATTTAGCTAGAGGGTGGTGAGTCTGTGTAAAACTGTGGAGCGGGAGTCTGTAAATTACCGAAGGGCCAGTTCCTTGTCGCCCCAGGTCAATAAAGAGGGCATAGAATTTGGACGCGTCTTCGGGGCCTCCTTCTACGGATGGCTCTTGGAGTTTCCCAACCTCCCTGGATAAGTAGGTCGAAAATGCCCTGTTTACCCGTAATAAAGGCACCGTCTCTCTCTCTCTCATTCTCCTTCCCCGCTCAGCGGGGGGTGAGGCAAGACCTGCCTGCCCAGTTGCTCAGTTGCGGGTGGGGGCGTTTGAGATGAGGTACATGGACGAGTAGAAAATGCGGGTGAAGAACGGGGATAGAAGGAACCAAATCCGGGGAGCTCACCGCGGCGCTCAGCCACCCGATTATTGAGTCGAATAGCGAAGTCAGTGAGGCCCTGAAATGGTTCACGGGCTGCCAGTTTGTCCTGGAGCTTTTCCTTCAGACCTCTGTAGAATATGGCAACCAGGGCTTTTCCATTCCACCTGCTGTCCAGTGCCAGTGTTCTGAAATCGATTCGGCTACACTCCGTGACCCCTGTTGCATACGCGGAAGTCTGCCAGCCGCCTGTTGCCCCCCGACGGGGTGACGGAAGACCCTTCTCATGGCCCTCACGTATGCGCCAGAACATTCATGAGCATCTCTCTCCCACAGCGCCTTACCTGACTGGAGGGAGATCACGTATGCCGCCTTGCTTCGTTCAGTGAGAAAACTGAAAGGCAGCAGCTCGAAGATCAGAGAGCACAGCGTTAGGAGCCGACGGCGAGACTCGGGATTGGGCAGCCTGGGCGCCCTTTCGACATCGTCTGGCCCAGTCGGACTGTCTGGCTCCGTGGGTCTCGAAGGTCTTGAAGCATGCGCCCAGCTCTAGCAGCGTTTCTTTGTGCCGACCGTCTACCGCAGCTTGCTGTGCCAAAGCTGACCAAATTTCGAATCCTGCTGGATCCAATGTCCCACTGCATCTTCGGACCAAAGCGCAGGATCACACAGAGACTCGGAAGGGTTAATCAAAAGGGATGAAACAGTAGAACTTACAAGGTCTTGGATGACTCGGAATAAGTAGACCAGAACTTCATTAGGCAAAGATCAGGACTACCAGGTCTCGAGGAGTTGGTACTGCCACTCCGGGGCATGAAGGAATCGGTGTTCAGCTAATTAAATTCCCAGATTCTTAAATAACCATTCTGATAAGAAACAAAAGTGCAAGGATAATTAATTGGATGCCTGCAGAGTCTTGAGAATTAATTGGAAGTATCCAAGGACAATTGCAACTTAAATGTAAACTAGAGAAAACCTAACTATAACACAAAACAAATTCAAAGCACAACAATACATTATAATTAATAAAACGCAGAGAATAAAAACAACAGCAAAAAACTCAGAGCCCTCAGAATGATGATAGAGATTCTGACACATTTATTCTGTATCAGCTTTGTCCAACGGTTCCCAACCTGGGGTCCATTGGGGTCTATGACACAAAAAAAAGGTTGAGATCCGCTGGCTTAGTCTGTGTTTATCATTTGTTGTTAAATTGAACTGATTTGTGGCAGAACTAAATAATAAAATGTATGTTATTATGTTCATCGTGTTTGTAACAAATGTATTGGCACCAAGCCTTTATCAACAATTCCATACACTTCAGTTATACAAACAACTTTAAATATCTTGTTCCAACTAAACAACTTTTAAGTCACAGCAGCAAAGTACGCCTGGGCAAAAGATCCTGCTATAGAAGCAAGTCAGTTGTTTGTTTCTGGTCAGACCTTGCCATGTTACTCCAAGTTAGTATTTTACCTATATTTGCATGAGTTGATACGTATTGGCCTAGATGTCCTCTATTCCTGATCAGAACTTGGTGTTTCCTTATAAAAGGGATCAACAGCAAACTTAAGACATTCACAAGGGACACAGATGACAACATGCCAACACAGTGACCTAAGTTGGTCACTGGAAAGGCATCTTCACAGATTTAACAACCTGTACAGTGCCTTGAATAAGTATTCAGCCCCCCACAACTATTTTCACATTTTATTGTCTCATTTTTTAAATTTAGAATACACTGAAGTAGATTTTTTGAGAAAACATTGTGCATTATGTCAAATCAAAACAAAATTCTAAAACCTGTCAACAATTTACTAAAAATTAAAAACCAAAATTGTGAGGCTGAATAAGTCTCCATCCCCTTTATAATTAGTACACCAATTTTCCTGAGGTACAATACCGTACTTTACCTTACCAACTCATCAAATTTGGTTATGTAGATAATTGGAAGATCATCTGTTTTCAATGAATTCATTAGAATAAATATGGCCTCTTCCTGTCAGGTCCAACAGTGTGGTACATTTTCAACAGACCAAACCAAAATGAGGAGAAAGGAGCATTCAAGACAAGCCATGGAAATTATAATGGCAAAGCACAAATCTGGGAAAGGGTACAAGACTATCTCAAAGGGACTGAATGTAACTTGCAGCTCAGATCAGTCCATCATGACACCACAGCCCCACTGCCTAGGTCAGGCTGCCTACTAAACTTAGTCATCAGGGAAGAATGGCACTTGTAAGAGAGGCTACTGTGATGCCTATAGTCACTCTGAGTGAGTGCAGAAATCAGTGGCGTCAACTAGAGATGAAGTTTATGGCTCCATAATCTCCAAGGCCTTGCACAAAAAAGGAAGAGTGGCTAGGAAGAAGCCCTGGCTGAAATAAAAGCTTATCCTTGCCCATCAAGAGTTTGAAAAGCATCATCTACAAGATACTGTAAAACTGTGGTCAGGTTTTTGGAACTTTCTGGCCTCAACATGATGCTGTATGTGTGGTGTAAATTTAATACTGCGTACCAGCCAGGTATCACCATCCATACTGTAAAGGTGGAGGTAGCATCATACCAAGGGGACTGGAAATCTGGTCAGAATTGATGTGAAGATAAATGTTGCTAAATACAGAGAGATCCTGGATAAAAAAAAAACTGCTATCCTCAGCCAGTAAGCTTAAATTGGGGAGGAATTTAATCTTTTAGCAAGACAACAACCCAAAGCACACTGCCAGAGTAACCATGGAGTGGCATCAAATTAAGATAATTGATGTCCTTGGGACACCCAGTCAGAATCCAGATCTTAACCCAATCAACCATCTCTAACAAGACCTCAAGATTGCTTTCATCCACTGCTCCCCAATTAACCTGACACAGCTTGAGCAATTTTGCAAGGAATGGCCAAATCTTGCTTCATTACACTGCGCAAAGCTAATAGAGACTTAACTAAAAACATACTGGCTGTAATAGCCGTGGAAGGTGGTGCAACTAAGTACTGAGCTAGTGCAGAAATTGCAGGAGCCCTAGCAGAGATTTTTAAAACGTCCTTAGCCATAGATGAGGCGCTAGATGACTGGAATATTGTTAATATTATTCTGTCATTTAAGAAAGGCTCTAAAAATAAGCTAGGAAATTGTAGGACAGCAGTAGTAGCAAAGTTATTAGAAAGTATTCTAAGGGATTGGATATACGTATTTGGATAGACAGGGACTGATGTGGGATAGTCAACATGGCCTTGTGCGTGGTAAGTTGTGTCCAGCCAGTCTTATAGAGTGTTTCAAGGAAGTTACTAGGAATGTTGACAAAGGCAAGGCAGTGGATATTGCCTAGATGGACTTTAGCAAGGCCCTGGACAAGGTCCTGCATGAGAAGTTAGTCAAGAAGGTTCAGTTGCTTGGCATTCAACATAAGGTAGTAAATTGAATTTGGCTTCATGAAAGAAGCCAGACAGTGGTTGTAGATTGTTTCCTCTCTGAATGGAGGCCTGTGATTAGTGGTCTGCCGCAGGGATCGGTGCTGGGTCCATTACTGTTTGTCGTCTATATCAATGATCTGGATGATAATGTGGTAAACTGGATAAGCAAATTAGTGGATGACACTATGATTGGGAGTGTAATAAATTGCGAGGAAGACTATCAAAGCTTGCAGTGGGATCTGGACCAGCTGCAGAAAATGGGCTGATAAATGACAGATGAAATTTGATATTGGCAAGTGTGAGGTATTGCACTTTGGGAGGATCTAACCAGGTAGGTCTTACAAGTGAGAGGTAGGACACTGAGGAATGTGATAGAACAGAGAGATCCAGGAATAGAGGTCCATAATTTCTTGAAATTGTCATCACAAGTAGAGAGGGGTCATAAAGAATGCTTTTGGTACTTTGACCTTCATAAATCAATGTATTGAGTACGGGAGTTGGGATGCTATGTAAAAATTGTATGAAACATTGGTGAAGCCTAATTTGGAATATTGTGTACAGTTTTGGTCACCTACTTACAGGAGAAAGATGAAAATTGAAAAAGTGCAGAGAAAATTTACAAGGATGTTGTTAGGACTTGAGGACCTGAGTTATAGGGAAAGATTGAACAAGTTAGGACTTAATTCCCTAGAACATAGAATATTGAGGAGAGATTTGATAGAGGTATGCAAAATTATAAGGGGGGCAATTAGGATAAATGTAAACATGATTTTTCCACTGAGGTTGGGTGAGACTAGAACTAGAGGTCACAGGTTAAAGGTGAAAGGTGAAATGTTTAAGAGGAACGTGAGGGGGGATCTTCTTCACTCACAGGGTGGTAAGAGTGTGGAATGAGCTGCCAGTGCAGATGGTGGACATGGAGTTGATTTCAATGTTTAAGGATAGGTACATGGATGAGAGGGGTAAGGAGGGCTGTGGTCCGGGTGCAGTTGGATGGGAGGGGGTATTTTAATGGTTCAGCTCAGATTAGATGGGCCAAAGGGCCTGCTTCTCTGCTGTGGTGTTCTATGACTCTATGACATTTCTAGTATGCAGGCAAGTATTCATTCATAAACTTACAACGACTGATATTTACAAAAACACACAATGAACATCTTGGACTGAGTTTTGAACTAAAATAATTAAATGCACAATAAAATGCATTTCACAGTCAAGATTTAAATTTCTGACATTCATTTCTTTGTGCCATGTGTAAATGAGGCTCATATTTTAAATGCTACTAATTATTATGAAAGTGGTATGCGTGATCATGTAACAGATTCAGCATTTAGTAGCAAAATGACTTGAATGACTTGCAAAGTCTAATAAAAAATCAGCCCTACTCAGAATCAACATAATTTATGGTAATAAATTCAAGCAAATTGCATTGATTCTCTAATGGGTTTAATTTATCATTCTAGTTCCTTCACTTTAGATGACCCAAGTAATTTAATGTCTAAAAAATTATGAAAAAGTTACTTATTTTTCCTGGAATTGTTCACTATCGTTCGTTGCCACAGGTGTTATTTGGAATGTCAGGAAAATAAAATAAAACTGTCCATGAAAATCCACTGAGGGCTAGAAAGAGAAGGCTTCAAGATGATTTAACTAGTGCTGTCAAGAATATGAAGGGTAATCTTAGAATTGACATTGTTTAATTGCTTACTAAGGCTACTGCTACATCAAAAATATACAACCAAAATAGAAGAAATTTTGTACAAAACATACTTGTTAAATATGTTTTAAGGATGGCCACAGAAGATAAAACATAAGTGACTTCAAAGAGGCAAATGAGTACTTTTCAGTTAGATAGGAAACAAAACTGGGAGGTTCAGTGGTTTTGAGACCAACGATGATCCATTTGGATTGAATGTTTTTTTCTTGTTCTTGAGATCTTTTGGGTGAAGCAGGAAGTTTAAATGGAAAGTGAAAAAGGAATGTGAAACAAACACAGCAATGATCTTAAAGCAGGATAACAATAACACCAAGGGAATAAACATGATAGGAACACATTCTTATTGAGCAGCACACTGGCTCAGCTGGTACAGCTGCAGTCTTTCAGCTCCAATGCCTGGGTTTAAACCTGACCTCCAGTGACATCTCTATGGAGTTTGTTCTTACCATGACTGTCTGAGTTTCCTTTGGGTGCTGTGGTTTCTTTGCACATGGTAAAAACATGCAAGCTGGTAAGCCAACACCCCCTCCCCGCACTGAAACACAACTCAAATTACAAAGCGCTTCGAGAAACAATGCAAATTTTCTGTGGATCTTTCTGGGTCAGAAGTGGTCCTGAAGACCACATCACCTTAGACTACAGCTGACCTCCATTTGCAGCATTTGTATAATCTAGCAATGTCTTCTCCAGCACTAATTGTTTTCAATGGCTCATTTTGTAGAGTCTAGTTTCCTCGGGCTGCTAATATCCACTGGACCTGATATTTCTTATCAAACTTTGGATGCAAAAGGCTTTAGCCTCATTTCATTGAAGCCCGGGTGTTACAAAGGGCTGGTACTGTGCTGAGGTCTCCACAGAGATTTCCCTTCGTCCCAGCATCCTAATCTGCCCTGAGCAGCTGTCATTAAAATCAGAAGAACAGAATTCTTGTAATTGTGGCAATTAGTTTTTAATTTTGAGAGAGTTTATTAATAGAAGCAGCTATAGGTAGTATCTGCTGAATGGCAACAGTGGACACAAATCTAAAATAATTATAAATGGAACCAAATGGAAAGTTTGCCAAAAAAAACTTGGTACTGAACATCATTAAAATAACTATTATAATCTATGCTGCAGCCAAATCCTTCCATATCTTTAAATGCAAGCCGATTAAAGATGATTTGAAATAGGATCAGGCCAGGTGATTCATGGCAGAAATGAGCCAGTACGTGCTCAACTAGACAAATAGGCTGTCATAATAGTCAATGATTAGACCTCTGTGATTCAGAGATCCTAGCATTTCAATAGTATGTTGACTCTATGGCCCAGAC
This sequence comes from Hypanus sabinus, assembly GCF_030144855.1. Taxonomy (NCBI): domain Eukaryota; kingdom Metazoa; phylum Chordata; class Chondrichthyes; order Myliobatiformes; family Dasyatidae; genus Hypanus; species Hypanus sabinus. Next base: position 34,820,451 of record NC_082720.1, read on the forward strand.
ATAGTGAGTTCTGCAGTTGAATTTCTTCAAATATATGACGGTGAAAGTCATAACCAATTCAAAAGAACAAATTTATATATGCCAATAACATTCAAAGATATTTAAATTACTTTGATGTACAGTTTTATATGTTCTCAGATAAAAATGTATATTTTTACATAAGAATATCTGTATGAAATCTAATAAGAAATCGTGAAAATCAATTAATGATGGTAACTCTTGATATGGATTAACAATTTACATAGTCTGTTCTAATACCTCTTTGGAGAGAAAATTTCCATATACACTGTGCACATGATCATTTTCTTGTTTGGGAGCCATGCAAGTGAACCACTATAATGGATAATTTAACAGCTAATAGTGAACAACAGGAATCCTAGCCATGTTTCCTCAACTATCCCTAAGATTCTTCTGGCTTACATAGTTCAAAATAACATGCAGCTAATTTTACTGAGGAGACATACAAAGGAACTTTTAAAAAAATATTTAAATATTGTAAATACTTCAATATATTTTCTGTTATCTTCTCAGCATACGTAGCACAAAGCAAGTTATATGTGTGCTTACCCAATATCCTCAGCTGGTTGACAACTCCGTGTAAGCTGAAAAACACCCACAGTGACTGTGTGGTGTCGACATAGACCAGCATCCCTATGTTTATTCCATTTACACGATGATGGAGCTCTCCATTTGGCAGAATGGTGAAACTGAAAATATCACCACTGTTGGGCACTGAGAAACCTCTGCAAACTACCCAATATTCCTTACGATCAAGTAGGAAGTCTGGATCCGCTGGGAGCTCATTTGTTCGCAGAGTGCTGGGGTCACATGATGTCACACCAAAGAGAAGAGCGCCATAATATGGTAATCCTAACTGTCCCACCTCTACATACAGGGTTTCACCAGTATGCAAAGGACGATCAGAGAACACCAGGGTCCTAGTGCTCTCCTTCCAGTTTGTGCACACTCCCATCCTATCCTGAGAAAGGGTGACATCAGGCCCTCGTATGTAGTGAAAGTGAAGGTCAGTGTCAAGAAAAGATGGCAGACCTCGTGAACGAAGCCGTCTGTTGGTACAACATGGTAAATTGTGATTGTCTGGTGCAAGGCTTGGAACTTCACCTAGATTTAGGTTTGTTATTTTTGCCACCACAACACTGTTCTCCAGTTCATTATTATTGAAGTTAGCATTGTCATGACTAGTCTGAGGAAGGCAACTGTTTAGCCGGGCTGTATTGAGTCGTGCTGAAGTGATGGTTTCTGCAAACATACTCTCTGCAACAGGAACAAAGAAATTAGTATTGGTATTATATCTTTAAGCAGAAAAACAGTACATCATAATTCCATGGACAAATGCAATACACAGCGATGTTCATGAGATGAATTTGCCAAAGCTCCATTTGCTGTAATCAAAACAGCTATATATTTTTACACTGACAATTTGCTCAAATATATTTCATTCAGCCTGCTTTGTTTTCATCTTCCCTTTTCCTCAGAACTAAATGCTTGTTAATAACTATTACAACTATTTTCAGCTCAGATTCACTATACATATTAGGCTTTAAATGGCCTAAGTCCCTGTTTTAATGTTACATTACCAAGTCAAGACTTACGTTTGATCTAAAACCACTGAATATGACAAGAAAGAAATGGGGTTTCAACAAATAAGCCAGAACCGGTTTGCACAAAAATCTTGTGTTGTTCAATTTTTTACCCAGTGACAACGACATATGCACACTGAATTTTATAGTGGTATTCATTTTAACAGCTAGCAAAACACTGTCAATAAGAACTTTGATCTCCTCTGGGTTTGATCATTTTTTGCTCTCGTTCATCTGCGCTCTCACAAAACATACGTAGCAGGCTTGTAGTGGGTAATGAAGGATTCTCTTGCCAGGGTTTTTTCACACCGTCCATATGTGATTTGCTTGCTGAATGATACTTTAAAAAATCAAGTTTCAAAATATCACTCCACTTCTTCCCACTTGCAAATTCTCCTGAATCTTTTGCATTGTGACAATACGCATAGGTAACACCAGTTTTGTATTGTACATGAATATTTCTTGTAGCTGCATGTTTCTGCCCTTGGGAGCTTTTGGTGTAGCAGTTTTGACTGTTTTATTAAGCCATTCCATTTTAAATGAAATAGCCGTTCTTTTGCACATTACACCTTTTGCTTCTTTGGAATTCAACATAGTGAATCAATAATTTCTTCAAAACAGTAGAAATAAGCCAGTTCTAAAATCTGCAGACAAGTCATCAGAAACTCCACATGGTCAACACAGTCTGCACCAGAAACCAGAAAAAGAAATGTGACTGTGTACAATAATGAACTGGAATGGGATGATACCTAACATGCCAACGAGGGAGAGGGTGACAACCTTTTTGTGCGCAGTTTAAATTCCTTTGTGTGCTAGTAGCAAAAGATGTGTGTGTGTGTGTGCACAAATGCACACCTTAGAAGGAATATTATGAAGGTATTACTGTTATATTTGAATGCACACATATTCAAAGTAAGTCAGATGAACTTACAGTGCAGTTAGAATTTGGCAGGTATGACATTGTGGGCATCACAAAGTCATGGGTGAAAACAGATCACAACTGGGGGCTAAACATCAAAGGATGCACATCCTATGGAAAGAGACAGGTGGGCAGAGGCTTTATTGGTAAAAATTGAAATCAAGTCCTTAGAAAGAAGTGACAAGGGGTCAGAATTTTTAGAATCCTTGTGAGTAAAGTTATGAGACAAGGATAAAAGGGACCCTGATGAGAGTTCTATGCAGTTTTCCAAATAGTAACAAGGATGAAGGGTACGAATTACAATAGGACATAGAAAATGCATGCAAAAAGGACAATGTTACGACAGTAATTGAGGCTTTCAATATGCAGGTAGACTGGGCAAATCAGGTTGGTGCTGGATCCTAAGAGAAAGAATTTATGGATGCCTACAAATTGTCTTTTTAGAGTACTCCATGGTTGTGCCCATTAGGGAAAAGGGAATTCTGGGTTTGTTGTTGTACAATGAACCAGATTTGATTCGGGAGCTTAAAGTAAAGGTACCTTGAGAAGGCAGATATCGTAATAGATCATAAGACCACAAGACAAAAGGAGTAGAATTAGGCCATTCAGCCCATCAAATCTGCTCCTCCATTCCATCATGACTGATTTATTATCGCTCAACCTCATTCTTCTTCCTTCTCCCTGTAACCTTTGACACCCTGACTAATTAAGAACCTATCAATTTCTGCTTTAAATATATCCAATGACTTGGGCTCCACAGCCATCTGTGGCAAAGAATTCCACAATTTGCTACACTCTGGCTACAGAAATTCCTCCTTGTCCCAGTTCCAAATGGACATCTCTCTATACTGAGGGTATGCCTTCTGATCCTAGACTCAATCATGATGAAATCCACTCTAATATCAGATTCTAATATCAGATATATTGGCATCACAGCTGAGTAAAGGTAACTTCAGAGAAACGAGAGAGGAGCTGGTCTTGGTTGACTGGAAGGGGCTGATGTGAAAGAGGTAGATGAAGAGATTGTGGAGGTATTAATAGTGATCTTTCAAGAATCAATAGAGGATTGGAAAATCGCAAATGCCACTTCACTGTTTAAGAAGGGAGTGAGGGAAATGACAAGAAATTATGTGCCAGTTCGCCTGACTTTGGTGGTTGGCAAGGTGTTAGAAACCATTGTAAAGGATGAGGCTTTTTGAGGATACTTGGAGGTACAAGATGAATAAGGCTGAAGTCAGCATGGTTTGCTTAAAGGGAAGTCTTGGATGACAAATCTGTTGGAAGTTTTTGAAGAGATAACAGGTGAGATGGACCCAGGAGAGGTAGTGGATGTTTTTACTTGAATGCTGCACATCAGCTTGCTAAACAAGATAGGAGACCATGGAATCACAGGAAAGACACCAGCATCACACACAATATGCTGCAGGAACTCAGCAAGCTAGGCAGCATCTAAGGAAAAGATTAAACAGTTGACATTTTGGGCTGAGACCTTTCTTCAGATCTGGAAATGAAGGGGAAAATTCAGAGTAAGAAAATGGGTGGAGGGAGTGAAGTAAAGAGCTAGGAAGTTGATTGGTGAAAGAGTTACAGCTCTGGAGGAGGAGAAATCTGATAGGAGAGGATAGAAGAATATGGAAGAAACAGAAGGGGGAGGAGCACCAGAGGGAGGTGATGGGCAGTAAGCAGATGAGATGAGCGAGGGAAACAGGAATGGAGAATGGTGAAAGTACCAGCATGAATGGTTAACTGGCAGAAAGGAAAGAGTGGAATCAAGGAGGCTTCTCTGGTTGGTTGCTGACTAGTTTTGTTCTTTAGGGGTCAGAGTTGGGTCTGCTAACTTTCATGTTATATATTAAGAAATGGATGACACATTTGATGGCTTTGTGACCAAATCTGCAGGTGATAGAAAGATTGGTGGAGGTGTAGTTTTGAGGAAGCAGGGTATATGCAGAAGGACTAGGGTAGATTAGGAGAATGGGCATAGAAGTGGCAGATGGAATATAGTGTAAGGAAGTGTATGTACTTTGGTAGAAGGAACAAAGGGATAGACTATTTTGTAAGTGGGGAGCAAATTCAGAAATTAGAGGTGCAAATGAACAGGATTCCATAAAGGTTAATTTTAGTTGTTAGCACTGAAGGCAAAACTAATGATAGCATTAATATAAAAACAAGGATGTAATTCTGGGCTTTATAAGGCATTGGTCTCACTTCATTTGTAGTACAGGGAATAGTTTTAGGCTTCATATCTAAAAAAGCATGTGCTGACATTGGAGAGGATCCACTGAAGATTTATAAGAATGACTCCAGGAATGAAAGGGTTAACTTATGAGGAGCATTTGATGGCACTGCGCCTGTACTTGCTGGAATTTAGAAGAATAGGGGTGACCTCACAGAAAACTATCGAATAATAAGGAGCCCTAGATGAAATGTATGTGGAGAGGATGTTTCCTACAGTGGGAGAGTTTAGGTCCAGAGGGCATGGCCTCTGCACAGCCTATGTATAACACAGAGATTAATAGGTTCTCGATTAGTAACAGTGTCAAAGGTTATGAGGAGAAGGTAGGTGAATTGGGCTGAGAGGGACAAAAAATCGGCCATGACTGAATGGTGGAGCAGATTCGATGGGCAGAATGGCCTGACTCTGCTCCCTTGTCTTCTAGTTTTATGATTTTTCATCTTGTGTGGATTCAGGAAGAAAGAGGAAAATTACGTCATTTCTACCTCATGGGTTTTATTAGAGTGTGAGGAAATTCTTGGATAACAAGTTGAAAAGCAGCCAGCAATACAGATCTGCAGGTAAGTGAAAATATAAGAACTTCAGATGTTGGAAATTTAAAATAAAAACTGAAGAAGCTTGAATGCTCATCAGATCAGGCACATCAGTGGAAAAGCAAACAAGGCTAATATGTCTGAAATGGCCTTCTGAGTATTTGAAGCATTTTCTGTGCTTTTTAAAAATTTTAAAATAGATCTGCACTTGTACATGGGATGGTTCACAAAGAAATTGCATATAAACAATTGACTTTAACAGAGTTTCCACTTGACAATTATCCAGTCGTCAATACACGCCCATAAACTAATCTTTACTGCTGCAATATCAATTAAAATAATTTTGTTACGATTGGTGCTGCTCCCCGTATTATTGAGTTACTTTGAAAGTCCATCACTCAGTTAGTTAGTGAAAAGACAGTAAGAACAAAGAATGATTCTGGAGCAAGCCTGAGGAAATACTTATCAGCATAATTTGAATGCTTGTCTGCCATAAAATAATAATGCTTTTTAGAGCTCCTTTCGCAGTTATACATGGTACAATATGCAAGCTTAATAATAGCAAACATACAGAATATATTATAGCTGAAATTGAAGTTTGTGGTTTCATTTGGCCTCCTTTTATTAACTCAAAGCATCTGCAAGATTAAGCTGAACAGATGAAGCTGTCTAAGTAGTACATCAACAACCTATGCCATAGGCAAGCTCTTATTCATTTAGAATACCAGACCCTCATTAGTTCATCCACAGAATAACTTGGAATTGAATGCAATATATGATTAACCCTCTTTTTGGAGGAATTAAATCCATGGGCATCAAACGCAATCCTTCTGAATGGTTGTAGAAAAGATGTTTCCTAAACTGGGTGAGTATAGGGTCTGAGGGCACAGCCTCAGAAAAGAAGAACAGCCCTTTAGAACAGAGATGAGGGAGGATTTCTTTAACTAAAAGGTGGGGTGGTGAGGGAACCTGTGGAATACATCACCACAGTCAGCAGTGGAGAATAAATCTTGGGTATACTTAAATTGGAGGTTGATGGGTTCTTAATTAGTAGGAGTGACAAAGGTTACAAGAAGAAGGATGTGAATGGGGTTGAGAGGGATAATATATCAGCCAGGATGGAATGGCAGAACAGACTCGATTGGCTGAGTAATTACTCTTCCTATCTCTTATGGTCTCATCTATTACGTTTACATGAAACGTAGTTTAATTGTTCCTGGTTGCTACCAATAGTCTTCTAGAATTGATTTGTTTTCACTTTTAAAGATTAACACTTGGTTAGCATTCACTTGCTATTTATTTTTTGTTTTTCATGTATGAGAGTTAGTCATTGAGCAGAAAGCTCCTTCCTTTAAAACAGTTAAAGATACAGTTAATTATCATTCTGATTTGTCCCCAAGGAGACTTCACGCTGATGTCCGGACATGGAGATGTATTGGGAATGATGTGCTATTTTGGTTCCAGATGTTTCCTCTGCATCATTTTGTTAGAAAAGGGAGGATTTTTCCTGCAACTGCCAATCTGTTTTTTCCCTTGTTTTCGACAGTCTAAGATACTCAACACCCATGTGGATTTGAAAAGTTCTTTTTTGTATTATATAAACAATCCATTCCCAACTCCATCATGACAGGTGACATTTTATTTAAGGATCAAAGAACAGTAGGTCAAAGACACAGATTTCCCATGTATTGTCAAGATAATTTAGAATTACTGGCCGGAGTATTTAAAACAAAAACTGCCAAATTGCAATCAATTTTTTCTTTTACTTATGGAATGATCTGGAAAGATTAATTAAGTCTTTCAAAATAGTACTTGTGTTGGTACTTGCTTAATTCATCTTAAGTTCTGCTTTCTCTCATGACACTGGACGGTAAATGGAATGGAATACAAAAAACACAAAGGGGTGCAGTACAAAACCCAGATTGGAGCTTCTGAATCTTAGATATCAGATCCATAGCTGGCATCACTTCTCACATTAAGAAAGCTACGGCTCCAGCAGAAAGATTACAGAGTATAGAAGCCAATGACCTCGAGTTTCTTGTCATACTTCTCAACTGGTTATAAAACCAGTAAGCTAATTAAACACCAAAATTCTAACATAGGTAGGATGCAACATGTACCAAAGACAAAAAGCATAATGCACTGAGACAGGAAGTTCAGAGAAGAAGGTGTGATGTACATTTATACAAACACAAGAGATTCTGCCCATGCTGGAAATCTGGAGCAACACACACTAAATGACCTCATGAGTCCTGATGAAGGGTCTCAGACCAAACATTGACTGTTTATTCCCCTTGCCTGACTTAAGGGACCTACTCAGGATTTTGTGTGTATGTTAAGCAAAATTAAGGAAGGTTTATGGATGAAGTTTCACCAGCCATAGCAATCAAACTGCTCTGATGCATTGTCTTTTATGCCTTTAATAAACTGTTGCAAAATAAATAATTATTTAATTTTAAATAATGACTTACAAACTAATGAAGAATATTTTCTGATAATGATAAAACTGTTCAATTGTTATAATCGATTGATTTAAGCTTGATTTATTAAAATATATTTAGTTCTCATGATTAAAAGTAAAATCAATGATTTGTGAAATTTTTGGATAATTTGGAGGTCTTTCAATTTTAATTGAATTCAGATTCTACATACATTGCACTCTTTGAAGAGTCAGCTGCCACCTTTTGCTTTCTGAATTTGAAGTGCCCACTTTTTCCACACTGTACACCATTTGGTTTCCAGGCATTTATGAATGCGTGCCACTGACAAGAAGGAGCAAGATTTCTGAATAAAACAGCCAATTTAAGAAAAAAGGCACTGCGACAAAGTAGAATACAATGCTGTAGTGTGATAACAGGATTTTTGGAATGATAATTTTTCCATGTTGTTCAGTAATGCTTATTTAAATCTTTTGACCATGCCGTCAGATAGCTTTCAAGCAAAACATGACAATTTACTATTATGAAAGGACAAAGTTATTTGGTAACAATATTGGATGGTAGTCTTTCCTCTTGCACCCTGTCTACCTCAACTGCAAAAGTTAATGTGTCAGATATTTGGAGTAGCTGAAAGAGAAAACATACAGACATGAAACTTGTAGCACATCCCCTGTTACACATTTAAGTGGTCTCCATGTGTAAAATCCAGTCCAAACAAAGACCGAAATGGCAAATATACAGTTCAACCTACAAATGCTGCCGAGCCCACTGAGTTCCTACAGTCTGTTCTGGATCCAAGTACCTGCAGTCTATTGTTTCTCCATACTGTATATACAATTTCTAGTCTACATTTTAATTCTAAGTCTCATTTTAAACTACGAAAACTCAGTAGAGAGTAACCTAACAGGCTGCATCGCTGCATGGTGAGTGTATTACAGTGGGCAGGAAGGTTCTACAATGGGTAGTCTAAACTGCTGAATGCAGCACCAGCACCAGCCTATTCCCCCATCAAGGACATGTATATGAAGGGTGCCCCCAAAAAAGGCCAGTAATATCATGAAAATCCCACCACCCTGGTCCCATTCCCATCAGGGAGGAAGCTATTAGTATTCGTATCAGGACCAGACTCAAAAACAGCTCTCTACTGTACATCTGTAGAAGGATGTGAGTATAGATGTGCATGGTCCAGCACTCTTCAACTTTCTCAGAAAGCAGAGCTGTTGGTGAGCTTTCCTGATTGTGTGGGATGTGGTGTGAGACCATGAGAGTTTGTGCAAGATGTGCCCTCCCAGGGGTTTCCACTACTACTTTCCCCAAGTATTAAGGCTGATCAGCACCTGTACTCGATAGCCCAGCTCTCCACAACTACTTTATCATTTCCTGTCACTCACCTTATGTATACTCCTGTGCCTAGCTTGGACATACAATCAACCTATGTATATAAGCTATCTTATGTATTTATATTTATTGTGGTTTTTTTGAGCCTCATCAGCACTGGAGTAGCAATTATTCTGTTCTCCTTTACACTTGTGTACTGGAAGTGACATTAAACAATCGGGAATCTTGATCTTCAATCTTATGTTTAATTGGTGGAGTGCTAATAGCAAATTGAGAAATTTGCATGTCTAACGTTTGATGGCTAAAATAACGTGTTTCAAGCGTCACATTCTGCAACAAGCCCCCAACTGTTTATAACTGAATAATTAAGTTCTTAATTGCTGAGATGTTATAAAATCTAATCAAAATTTACACTGGACCTCTTGAGAGCAGCTCATTTAAAAATTGTGAATTTTGTGCCGTTGCTAACAACCTTTTCCTGAATTATTTCTGCCAGCACAGTTATTTAACATTGCCCCATTACTGAGACACATTCTTTGACACGGTAATCTTATGACTGTTTTCTTCATGAAAGTGCATTTTGATTAGGTGGTGATGGAGACTGTAGTCTATTTGTTGACTCTTTTCTGGGACATTAATGTACATTCATTACCAAACTACATCATGATTTGTTTTTCCACTTTCCAGATCATGGGTCCCATTCTATAAGTCACAAGCTGCACTCAGTAGTTACCATGTAGAAAGGCTTAAGTAATCAGCAACTCTAGTAGCTGCAGTGTTGAAGGACTTAAGTAACTGTCCAGCTAAACTTGTTAAAGAACAGCTATGTTACCATTAGTGTTCTACCAGCTATCAGCTCCTGACTCTTTATTGGTATGATTTTGACTGATGGAATACTCACCAAGCATTTGCACTTCTTGTGTAATTCCATAAATGTCAATCAGCGCCCAGAGTGGTCCTGAAACATTAATGCCACATTGGAAGAGAACAGGGTCTTCATCATTCACAGTATAAAATACTCGTCCATGTCTGTCCACCCAGAAGGCAAGCACGTTGTCTTTCAGAGCAAATCTTTCGGGTAATGCTTTGGCCCAGTAACCAGGCCTGGTTACCAAGTCAGGACATGCATATTTTGGGATGTCTGCAGAGCTCATCAGAGAGGGATCGTGACTTGTAAACCCAAACCGTAAAGCGCCGCTCCATCCGTGAAGGACCACTGATAATCGTAATCTCACTTTCTCGTATAGGTGGACTGGACGGTGGCTGAAGGTTACACCATTGCAGAAGCTGTTTTTCCGGGAGGCTTTTTTGAAGTGCGAGTCCAAACGAACATTTTTGCCCTTGGCCTGTGAGTGAAACCTTGGGGGCTCGGTAATGTTTGGATGTGTTCTCCGTTCATGGCTGCTAGGTGGAAGTGTGTAATACTGCCGAGCAGATCCTGAGCGGGCATGGTGCGTTGCATCTATGGGATAAAAAAAAAGTGACATATAAAAAGCAGCAGACCTTATGTCAATATGATTAATTACATTCCTTCAAGCAGGAGTACACATATTCAATAACTTCTGCAAAAGTGAACATTATAACTGGTTTATCATGAGCAAAATTATTTGATACACGCGTTTGGTTATTGCAAAGGAAAGAGGATTTGTTTATAAAGTTGCTTCCTTAGAATTGGTTGGGTGCAACTTGTAACCTCTTCCTATGTCAGTTTAGCCTCATAATATTTACACAAATTTTCCTTTAGCAACTTTGTGGAATGATCAATGTACAGGAAAAAAGCTTGAAGAACAGGCAATGTAAATTTCTATTGAAAATATGAAATCTTTGCTGATAACACTGCTTGATCTGGTGCTAAGATTGCAAACAGATGATTTTAGCCAATAGAGACAATGAGCTCCTAAGAAATCTGCTAACTTTGGCACTCACATTCACCTCCAACTTAACAATCCAAGTCGATGGGTAGAGCTGTTTCAAAAAAAAACAATCTCTTCTGCCAGATGTCTCATAAAGATTGCTTTTGATGAAGAAGGACAAGACAAAGAAGTCAAGTGTTTATTTGAAATTACGAAACAATGTTGGTTGCTTGAACAGTAAACTGGACCTGTCTAAGCTTGTCCTGATCCATACTGTGTGTTCATTCCCTTTGTGATCTTTACAGTAGCAACAACCTTTTGTGGCCCCACTGGATCTGTCGTGCTGGAGGCCTCCACCCCATGGCCTGACATCAGGTGGAACAAGCCACATGTGGGTGCTTTGTGTGCCTGAGCCTCAGGCAACAGAAGCTGAGACCCATGATAGCTTGTTGCTGTGGAAAATACTTCACTGCTTTTAAAGCTGGCTTTGATATTCAGACCTTTAACATAGCTGAACTTGATTTAAATAAAAAACACTTAAAATGGAAACTGTGTGCCATACTTCTATATTCCAGTACATGGGTTCTGAAGGCAAAGATATGCATCAACACTGAAAGGCAGACCAATTCAGTACCAAATGCAGACACAGGAATCACTGCTGGCCACATTGTAGCTCAACATCTCTCATTACAAAATAATCCAGGCAAAACCTCTCTTATATAATAGTTCATGACATACTTAATATACTGTTAAAGGTAGGAATATTCAATAATAATCAGTGATATTGTTTAATATTTTGCAGTTTTATTTCAATACATCAAGCCTACTTTTGAAAACTCTACAGCAGATAGACTTGAAAGCATTAGAGATTTAAGGATTCTATGATGTGACTGGAAATGCTCCCAATGCTCAAGCTTAATGAAATTGATAGTTAGATAGAGAAGCAAACATGATTTTGTCAACATATTCACATATCTTTCTGATTATTATGTCCTTAGCAAAGCTATATTCTGGCTATCTGGAGTAGCTCCTTAGTGATTACAACACAGGATATAAGAATCTTTTCAAAATAGGCACTGTCAGTGCTATTTTATTGCTGACCTCCATTGGTGGAGGTCAACCATGGATGTCCTAGCTATCCCCGTTCTTGGTGCAGCACCATCTGCGGCTGATGAGATCAATGCGAGAGTAACCATCTCTGTTGCAAAGGTCACATCCGTAAGTGAACTGAGCTCTGCTAGAGTTGCAGTGTTCCTTTCTATGGGCTTGTTTGTCTTCTGTCATTTTCAGGAATTATTCTTCATCTGACTTAATGCGTTGTTTCAGGGTGCTTTGCCATCTGGTATGGTTCAGATGCAAGTTCCTCCCAGGACTCAATGCTGATGTCTAGTGCATGCATGTCCTGCTTGCAGACATCCCTGTAGACCATTTGTGGATGGTCAGTGGTTCTCTTGCTTGAAGCCAGCTCACCATGGAGCAGCAGTTCCCAACCTGGGGTCCATGCACCCTTCTGTTAATGGTAAGGCTCCATGGCATAAAAAAGGTTGGGAACCCCTGTCATAGAGGCTGTCTTTTTGGATGCAGCCATCCTGCATGCAGCAGACATGGCCCTTACACTGCCTGAGCAGGATATACACGCTAGGGAGGTTGGCACACGAGAGAACCTCAGCATTGAGTCCAGGAGATGCCCAAGATACGGTGAAGGCACCTTAAGTGGAAGGTGTTGAGCCTTCTCTCCTGCTTATCATATGTGGCCCAGGTCTTGCTGCAGTGTTCTGGTGCCACAAGTGTTGTACCCTGTCACCTTTGTTTTGACTGGGAGTTTGGAGTTCTCCTAGACTTCTGTGGTGAGACAAGCAAGAGCTGTGGCAGCCTTCGTGATGAGCCTGTCATCCAAGGAGAGGTTGTCACTGATAATGAACTCCAAGTATGTGAACTGAAGAACACCATCCAGTTTGCAGTTACCACTGGTAATGACTGGTGGTGTCTCCACGTCTTGTTCCACGATGTTTGTCTTCAGGCTGATAGACAGACTAAGTCCCTTGCAGGCCTGGGAGCAGTGATCCATCAGGCTCTGGAGGTGCTGCGGAGTGTGGGTTGCAACAGCGCATCATCAGCAAACAGCATTTCTCTGATCATATAGTCATGCACTTTGGTTTTGGCTCTTAAGCAGACGAGGTTAAATATCTGCTCTCGTGTGGAGGTAGATCCCTCCTGTTACAATGTCAAATGCGTGGCTCGGGAGAAAGGCAAAGAAGATCCTGAAGAGCGTTGGGGCAAAAACGCAGCCTTGTTTAATGACACTGCTTATATGAAAGGGCTCCGAAGAGCTGCTGCTGTACTGCACAGTCCTCTTCATATTGCTGTGGAAGGAACTGTAGTTTTGGTGGGCAGCCTATCTTAGAGAGGGTCTGAAACATCCCTTCGCTGCTGACCAAGTCAATTGCCTTGGTGAGAACAATAAATGTAAGCTGGAGGGGCTTCTTTTCTTCTCTGCACTATTCCCGGAGTTGGCAGAGAGAAAAAATTATATCCACAGTTGACCTCCCAGCATGGTAGCCTCTCAGTGACTCAGTGACAATGGTCACCCAACCATTAGATCAGCCATTAATCTTTGGTACACAGTGGATTCTGGTTAGTTGTGACACATCAGGCCCAGTATATTTTGGCCTAATTAAGCAGCTGTTCCAAGTAGCCAAAGTTTTATGGAAATAGTTAAATAAAGTATGAAATTGACAAACTGCATAATAAATTATGTATTTAAATAAAATGCAGAACAAATTAGAGCACTACCAATACTTCTACAGTTCTATAAAACTGTGTATTAGTTCCTAATAGTTATTGACGGAGGAAATCATCCAATGTAAGTTACTGCGGAAGACTGCTGAGAAAATTGGCTCTGAAGAAAGGAGATTGACTGTATTTTAAAATCTCAGTTGCATAGAAATCAGACCATTTTGTGGCAAGGAGGAATATGGAGTTGGTGATGTGGTTAGATTAGTAGACTTATGGATTGCATTGAGGCATTCAAGTTTCAGCATAATGCTGTGGGGCAACTCTGTGGATTGAGTAAAGGTTCTGGAGCAGTACTGGATAAGTAAAGGAGGTCTATTTATGTCAAATTCCTGGCAGGGACCTCCTGAGTCATGACTCCCTTAGGTCATGCTGATACTGGCTCCCGTATGTGTGGTCCAAGCACATGGTGTAGACACAGTTCAGAGAAATAAGGCCATGCAGTACAATTTCTCAGCAATAACATTTATGTACTATTCAAGTTATAATGGTAGCAGAAGTCAAAATACTAGGGGTGTAGTAAATAAAATAATAACAAGAAATACAATAAATATCCAATAAGCTGGTAGATGCATGGAGATAAAAGAGTAAATCACTTGGCACTTCATGTGTAAGTTGATAAATTAGCCAGAAACATAGAACATAGAGCAGTACAGCACAGGGAAAGGTTACTCAGCCCACGGTGTTGTGCCGAGCTAACTAAACCAGTAATGAAATGGCTATCTAAAGTAGTACTTTCCACCTAAACAGTGACCATACCCCTCCATTCTTCGCACATTCATGTGGATACCTAAGAGCCTCTATTGTACTTCTCTCCACCCCATCCCTGGCAGCACAGTCAAGGAATCTACCACTCTCTGTGTAACGAACTTATTCCTCTAGATCTCCTTTGAACTTTCCCTTTGGCACCTCAAATAACCTTCTATCAGGTCCATTCAACGTCTACCGCACCAGGAAGAAAAAACAACTCAAGTTTGTCCAACGTCTCTTTATAGCACATCTAATCCCAGCAACATCCTAGTTAACCTCCTCTGCATTCTTTCTAAAGCCTACACATCCTTCCAACACAGGGTGACCAGAAATAAATAAAATACTCCAGATGCAGTCTAACCAGAGTTTATAAAGTTACACTATTACTTACTGATCTTTGAAATCAATGTCTTGACTAATAAAGGCAAGCATACCAGATGTTTTCTTTACCTCTCTATCAATTTGTGCAGCCGCTTCCAGGAAGTTTTGCATCTGGGCCCCAAGATTGTTTTGTACAGAAACACTGATAAGGATCTTGCCATTAACCCCTGAATTGCAACACCTCAAACTTTGCTGAATTGAACTCCATCTGCTATTTCTTTGCCCATATCTGCAATTGATCTATATCCAATTGTGTACTCTGGTAATCTTCTACACTATCCATACCACCAATCTTTGTACTGTCTGAAAACTTACTAACCCACCAACAGCAGAGGTCTCAGTATCGAACAGCAGTAGTCACGGATTTCCAACCAGAATAAATCCCTCAACAACTACGCTCTGTCTTCTATGGGTAAGCCAATCCTGAATCCAAGTCACAATGAATCTCATACAGACCTTGCCAAGTGACCAATCTCGTTAAAGACTTCAAAGACTTGATGTCAGGTACTGACTGACAAATACAAGAGTTGCAACCATTCTGACCAGAGAAATTTGTACATGGTTTGAATTTGCACATGGAGAGCAGAAGTCTCTAGTGAAATTATGTATTAATATCCTGCCAATGGTCAGATAGACATTCAATATTATCATGGTTGATCTATGCTGGCAATTCCTCTAGACAAACAAACAACAACGTGGTTGACTATCAAGTTCCCTCTGAAATAAGTAGTCTAGCATCTCGTTCAGTTCTATTCAAACTACGCTGTTAAAGTAGAATAAAAATGAAAACAGAAAATGTTGAGAAGCACAAAGCAACTCGGGAAGTCATGTAGCAAATATGGAGGGAAATAAACAGTCGACGTTTCAGGCCAAAACCTTTCTCCACATATGCAGAATCTCTTACGCCTCTGTAAACCTGTAAGCAACCTGATGTCAAACTGACTATTAAATTCTGATATAAAAAGTGACATGTCTATCAGCAGACTGTATCTAAAGCGGAAGAACTGATACAATGATGGGTCAACAGAAACTCAGCATATTTGTCTTCATTTATTTATCCTTTCCACGTTTCCAAAGCCTTTCCATATGGCTTTGTACTATCATCAAACTTAGATATATTCAGCATGATCCTCTCATCCATATCACAGCTATTGCTCATGAGCAATTGGCAGTTCAGACTAAATCTCTATAGCACCCCATTGATTATATAGGCATCCGTTAGTCTCATGAGACCATGGATTTGTGCCTTGGAAGGTTTCCAGGGCGCAGGCCTGGGCAGGGTTGTGTGGGAGACCGGCAATTGCCCAAGCTGTAAGCCTTCCCCTCTCCACACCACCGATGTTGTCCAAGGGAAGGGCACTAGGACCCAAGCAGCTTGGCACCAGTGTCATTGCAGAGCAATGTGTGGTTAAGTGCCTTGCTCAAGGACACAACACACTACCTCAGCTGAGGCTCGAACCAGTAACCTTCAGATCACGAGACCGATGCCTTATCCACTAGGACACGCGCCAACACCCCCCTCCCCCATTGATTAAAGCCTCCTAAACAGGAAATGACATGTCTATTCATACTCTCTATTTTCCCCATTTGCACATTGGTTTATCTCATGAACTTTAACTTTTTGTTAAAATAATTTCTTGTGTAGTTTCTGTAAAAATAACATGAATTGACATTTCCTGCTTAAGTTTTTTCCAACTTAAAAAAAAGATTTGTCAAACATGAGTTATTTTTCATAAATCCATGTAAATTCTGCCTTTCCTATCATTACCTTTAACATGCCCTGCAGTGACTTTCTTAATTCCTTGAAGCACTTATCCGATTGATGATGTTAGATTAACTTGTCTACAGTATCCTTTCTTTCCTTTTTTAAGATAACTTTTAACACCCAACCTCTGTGAACTGTACATTTACCATTTCCAAAGCCACCTCCTACAATTTCATTAATTTCTCCAATGTCTTGTTTTTTTAACATGTAATAGTGTCTTATTGTTCTTCATGTACTCTAGGCTGATAATTCTTTACCATTTCTCGGAAGTTCACCATAGCTTCTTCCATGAAAAACAACAAATAACAGTTTCATTGTATAATTTCTTCTGTCTCTGTACACAAGAGACCCTCATTAAATTCAACTAATCCTTTCTTTTCATTATAATATTGGACGGATTTACAGTTTGGTTTTTGCTTCTCCTTTCAACATTTTGTGATGCAGCTAATCAGGTCTTGAAATCTACTGAATATCAATCTAAAGAGCAAACACGAGGAAATCTGCAGATGCTGGAAATTCAAACAACAACACACACAAAATGCTGGTAACGTCGACAGCACTTCTCCCTATAGATGCTGCCTGGCCTGCTGTGTTCTACCAGCATTTTGTGTGTGTTGTTGTTTGAATATCAATCTCATCAGTTTCTTCAATTCTGTGTTTGCATTCGTGATCATTTCTTTCAGGCCCTTGTTGAAGCAAGACTTCTTGTTTTCTACTCTTTCTGGGAGATTTCCTATGCATTCATCTGTGACAACAGATATAGCTATTTTTGAAATATTTGGCATCCATCAACAGAATAATAAATCAGTTATTAAGTTTTCATGTCATGTTGAAAGAAAATTACTCTATTTCATTTTTAAGCATTCAAAATGAGACTGTAACCTGCACTTTTAGAGCAATGGTCGCCATGACCACAAAAGCCTGTTTTTAGCCAATGCAATATAACATATATTGAAAAAGATATATAGACTGAACTGAATTTCTAAATTTTTATTAGAACCTGACTTGCAGTTAAATCAGTTTATCTCTCTGAGTTTGGAATAAGAATATTTAATATGATTATCTGTAATATTAATGGTTTTGATATTTTAAATCTGGTTGTATGTAGGAAATGGAAATCAAAACAAAACTAAACCTGTCACATGTACATCTATCAAATACATTACAGGAGAATTTATACATCTATTCATACATAATCAGTCCTTGAGGAAAATGACACAAGTATTTATTTGCTACTAACTACATAATTACTTTAATTTAGTCAACTTTTAATGGGAATAATGAGATTTTTAAAAACTACAGGAAAGCTAAATGACAAATAAATGGCCCACTGAGCTAGTGCAAGTATCAATAATAACTTATTTAGTACAAAAGATACTAGTGCTTTTAGTGTGTATGTCTGTCAGCAATCTCTGCCACATGAGTGGGGTTTCTTTCCCCAGAATTGTTCAACTTGCATTTGCCTTCATTTGCAAAATACAAATATGACATCCATCTACTTCACTGCAAACAAACCAGCCAGTTTAGTAAGGCAGCTGTAGTCCAAACAATTAGGCATATTGTTCTCAACAGAGCTACAAGAATGCACACAAACAGTGCTTTGCCCTCACAAGAGTCCAGCTGAGAATGGACAAGATTTGAGCAGCATTATCTCAGAACGATGAAAATAACTGACCCCCTTCAGTTGGCTAGTCAGTATACAGAATATATGCTTTGTAATTGAGTTGGGAAGTTAACAGAATCATTGTCTAACAGCATTTTTGTAATTGTTTTGATTCCATTACAAATTCTACCCAGGGAAAACAAATGGTGACCTATGTGCACTTCATTAGACAGCTCTATGTAAGGAACATAACCTGATTGTTAGTTTTCACTCTGCCATACTACACCGTAGATTTAAAATAGACCTATTGTCAGAGGTTAGATTGGGTGGGGAGATACTTGCGATTTACAATGACGTATTCACAATACAAGCAGATTTCAGGAGCTCTCAAGAGTTGGTAAATCCTGATAATAATATATAGCTAGAAGTTTTATGAGCTGAAACTACTTTGTAAAACAAGTTTTATACAACTGTCAGATATTATCTAATTACAAAAATGATTCAGGCCTACAGGAAAAAGTTCTCCATAAATGAATACTTTTCATAATGCATTTATTTATTGATCTTCCTCCTAGTTGAAGAAAAAACACTTTATTTTCATAAATTATGCTTCACATTCATTTTAATAGTACGGAACTTTTCACTAATGATAAAGAAAGCTACAATAATAAAAGGGTCAATTTCTTTCACAGTATTGCTCTGGTCACATTATTTTGATCTAACTAATTTTTAATGCTGACATTAATTTCTGCCTGGAAAAATACAATGATATACTTCAAAGTAATGTTTTTGTTTGTAGCCAAGCTTAGGCATGAAGAATATTGCAGCTGTCCCTTCCCATTAACAGGTTCACTCAGTTTTCTTGATAACGCATGGTGCAGTGACGAAAGTGCTAAATTACAACTTCATTTGGAGAGCATTCACTGCATTAAAACCGATCTAAGTGAAAAAAGTGATAGACGATCTAATGGATTACCAACTATGATTACATTTAATAATTTAATAGAAAGAACTTATGCACAAAGTTCCAAGCATACTCTGGGCAGAATACTGTAAGATTCTACATTAAATAGTATGGGTTGTGTGTGCACATTTCCTGATATGTTGTGTCTTGGGTAGGAGTGAGGAGGCAGAAAATCTAAGTTACCAATATAGAATCTGCAAGCATAAACAGGAGCACTATTGATTCTGCCTGGGGCTTACTATCCTAAAGCTGTACTGTAACGGAACTAATTTGCAGATCATATAAAATGACTATGACTTTGGTTTGATCTTAAGAAAAATTGCTGTTAATTCATATTGTTTTGTTGGTAAATCAGACAGAGCTAGAGAATGCTGAAGTGTTTAAAAGGAAACATCTGGGTTCTAAACAGTACACATATTGTGCACATATTGTATGAGATGTCTTTGGAGCAAAATTTTTTTGCATCCTTAATGTTGTGGTCAATTAATAAAATGCAAAATAGCAAAAATGAATGTTATTGAGTAAAACTGTAAGAGATTGTGTTGTAATATCTCACATGTTTTTTACTTAGTGAAGGCTTCCCTATTGTTACCAACTTGCAAAATGAGAGTCAGGAGACAACAGGTCTGCTCATAAGAATGATTTTTAGAACTCATTTAAACAATTACTTTTACATCTGAAATAGCAGAATCAAAAATATGTAGCTTAACATCCAGGGTTATAATGTTTAGCTTATAAAAATGGATATATATTGCTGCTTTATCTCATAACTTTATAAATAATATTTATTAAAATCTAAATTACTGGAATACAGAGCAGATCCAATAGCATTTATTGAATCCAAGATATTTCAGATCAATTGTTTTTCAAAAGAACATTTTTCTGGAAGTGGACATCACTGACAAGACCAGTATTTTGTCCATCCTTCCTGGTCCTAAATAGAAGGACAAAGAACACAAGAGTCAACAACATTTCTGTGGGTTTGTAGAGGAATGGTAGATTTTCTCTCCTGAAGGATTTTGCTGAACCTTATGAGTTTTTCTGAAAATCCATTGAGCTTTGTGGTCAACAGTGCCATAACAGATTGTTTCTTTTAATACAAAGAATGCACTGGAGGGACTCAGCAGGTCAGGCAGCCACTATGGAAAAGAGTAAACAGTCGACATTTCAAGCTGAGACCCATAAACGGGACTTCCAGGTGGCCAAATATTTTAATTCTGATTCCCACTCCCATTCTGGCATGTCGATCCATGGCCTCCTCTTGTGCCAAGGTGAAGCCACCCTCAGGGTGGAGGAATATACCTCCAACTTGGTGGTATGATTATCAATTTCTCCTTCCAGTGAACAGATTCCCCTCCCCCAGTACCCCCACCTTCCTCTACTCTCCACTCTGACCTTTCATTTCTTCTGACTGCCTATTACTTCCACCTGAGTCCCCCACCCATTTCTCCTGCTGTCCACTCTCCTCTCTTATCAGATTCTTTCTCCCTCAACCCTTGACCTTTCCCACTCTCCTGGCTTCACCTATCACCTTCCAGCCAACCTCTTTCCCCTCTCCCCACCTTTTTAATCTGGCATCTTCCACATTCCTTCTCAATCCTGAGGAAAGGTCTCAGCCCAAAATGTCGACTGTTTGCTCTTTTCCACAGTTGCTACCTGCTGAGTTCGTCCAGCATTTCATGTGTGTTGCTTTGAATATCCAGCATCTGCAGACTTTCTTGTGTTAGTATTTCTTATAAAATTCCAGATCAGTAACAGAATTAAATTCCAAGCTGAATGAGGGCTGGAGTTCCAGTATTAATAGTCTAAGAGCAATGGACTTCTAGGCTGATTATTTAACTACATCACCACCACTGTACCCAAGCCACTAACATCATGGGTGACGAGGGGGATGAAAGTCATTGAGCTCTACTTCCAAACTCTTTTCCCTCACCAGATCTACTGAATGTACCTGGCCACTTCTATTATCATCTCAGATTCTTGGTTTCCTCATTGGTTTGTGAAATCATGTTATTATCTTTGTCATTTGTCTATTTCAAACAATAATGACATGAAACCATGCATATAAGTGTAGTTCTGTCTGTTCTTGCCTTGACTGAGTAAAATGCATTAAACAGTACAAACAGATAATATATTATAGTAAAAGGTCATAGGAAAGATATGTCTCTATTTATTTAAATACATGAGTATTTTCACAGTTCCATCCTCAACATCTTAAAAAATATAAAATATTTTACGAGAAAAGGCATATTAATCTCTTGTAAATTTGATTAATTGATTGTTCAAGTATTTTCATAAATGTTACCTTGCAGAATTTTTAAATGTTCTGAAAATAATCCACTCTATAAAGTAATCTAAAAGCCCTACAGTGAAGCAAGATATTGGTTAGACTAATCTCCAATGATTAGTTAAAACACAAGCCTTTGTGTTATATTAAAGTTCTAAGCTATTTACATTTTAATCTGTTTTTCAGTTTCCCTTTACTAAATGAGGACAATGCCAAATTATCCCTTCCAAAATATATAGACAAAGATTCATTGTTTTCTGATTTATTTTACTGCTGTATGTTAGCTCTCCTTCCTTTGGCTAAGCATCTCAATCTCCATCAACGAGGACTGTACAGCCCAGTTAACAGAGATCTTCAACATCTCTCGGAAACAATCGACTGTTCCCTCAGGCTTTAAGACGGCCAGCATCATTCTGGTGCCCAAGAGGGTGACAGTAACCTGTCTCAATGACTGCCATCTAGTGGCACTGACCTCAACAGTAACTGTAGTGCTTTGATCTGCTGGACCTGGATCACATTAGATCCCATTTTTCTGCTACTTTAGACCCTTTCCAGTTTGGTTATCCACTCAAATCTGTTCATTTATGATGCCAAAGCCTCTCCACTTACTCTGTCCTATCACACCTGAAAAATGGTACTTCATATGCCAGGATGCTGTTACTGACTTCAGCTCCGCATTCAATAAAATCACCCCTCAGAAGCTGGTGGGTAAACTGTCCTTCCTCATTGGGTCTCAACACCTCTCTGTGCAACTGGATCCTGGAATTCTTGACAGAAAGGCCACAGTTAGTCCACATTGGCAGAAACATCTCTAGCTCCATCACACTGAGCACTGCTGTTCCCCAAGACTGCATGCTCAATTTGCTGCTGATGCATGACTGCATTACTCAATCCAGTTCAAGATGAATCATCAATAGTGGTTGGCTTCATCAACAATGATGATGAGATGGTGTACAGTGAGGTGGTAGAGCAGCAGGTAGAATGGTCACAATAACTTGAGTCTCAATATGGACAAGTCCAAAGAGATGATTGTGGACTTTACCAAGGTGCCGGCTGATCACTCATCACTGCATGAACACAACTCCTCCGTGGAGAGAGTTATGATATCAAGCTTCTGGGTGTGCACATAATGGACGATTTCAGCTGGTTCCTCAACACCACCTTTTTGATAAAAAAAGCACAGGAGTGTTTCCACATCCCAAGGAGATTGAGGCAAGAAAGGAACACTACCCTCCCCTCCCTTAACCAACAGGAGCACCGTCAAGAGTATCCTGACCAGCTGCATCACCATCTGGAGCGGTTCTTGAAAGGCATCTGACTGCATAACTCACTATGGATTGGGAGGACTGCTGAGAGGAACA